>NW_027364089.1:0-321808 GCF_046119375.1 Phyllobates terribilis | reverse complement strand
ATTTTTTTTAAGACGTTCTGAGTTACGGAAATATTGACTATGTTAAGTATTTTTATATTTTGTCAGATATTTATGTTTCACTACTTCCATGCTCTTCACCTTCTTTTTTACTTCTCCCACACTTTCTCCTTCATCATCCTCAGCATCTTTTTCATCCACTTCTTCTTCACCTTCTTCATCTTCTTCTTCTTCACCTTCTTCGTATTATTCTTTTTTTTTACATTCTTCATATTCTACTTCTTCATCTTCTTCATATTCTTCTTCTTCATCATATTCTTATTTGTGACAGGCATTCCTGTAGCTGTTATCTATAAAAGGTTGGACATTACACCTTTCGTTCTGCCCGTCACAAAAGATTTACAACAGGATTTGTCCGCGTTCAGTTTGGCCTGCAGCAGCAGGTCTTTTCCAGGGGCACCACGAGGAGGAACGGACTCACCCCCATACACTGCTTAGTCATCTTCTGCTTATAATTTAGATATTATCTTTTGCTCTGATTTTTAGTCTTATGCTTAATGTTCTTCCGCTTTTTGTTCTGCAGCTTCTTGTATTTCTGCTTCTTGGTTTTCTGTCTCTTGTTCTTCTGTATCTTGGTGCTTGTCTTCTCTTCTTTGTCCTCTTGGTCAACTTCTTCAGGGTCATCTTCTTGGTCTTCTTCGGGGTGGTCTTCAGGGTCGTCGTCTTCGGGGGTCCTCGTCTTCGGGGTCCTCGTCTTCTTCGGGTTGGTCTTCTGGGTCCTCGTCTTCGGGGTGGTCTTCAGGGTCCTCGTCTTCTTCGGGGTGGTCTTCAGGGTCCTCGTCTTCAGGGTCGTCGTCTTCGGGGTCCTCGTCTTCTTAGGGTTGGTCTTCAGGGTCCTTGTCTTCAGCGTCCTCGTCAGGGAGATCCAGAGTGATTACCAAGAACCATTTCAAAAAGCTTGAACTTCGAAATGTAGCAGAAGGTACAAGAAAGCTGAGGAACTACCGAGGACCAGCTGACGGTACTGGAACCCGGATGGGTAGCAGAAGGTACAAGAGCCAATGGAACTGCCGAAGACCAGCTGACGGTACTGGAACTCGGTTAGTAAGCAGGAGGTACCTGTGCCAGAAAGCACTACCAAGAACCAGCAGACGTTGGTGGAACTTGGATACCGAGAAGGAGGCACCTAATCCAAAGGCACTGCTGAGAACCAGCTGACGGTACTGGAACCCGGATGGGTAGTAGAAGGTACAAGAGCAAATGGAACTACCGAGAACCAGCTGGCGGTGCTGGAACCCAGGGTAAATACTAAAAATAGAGTGGAGCCAGAGGTGTAATTGGAGCAAGTCTTAAATCAGTAGTACAGTGGATGTGGACAAAGCAGGAGAATTTGCCGGACACACAGCAGGGGAACAGCTGATGTTACTGAACCCCAATAACACTGGAGCAAGCGTTGACTGTGCAGACGGCACTTCTGAGCAGCAACTAGCGGTATTGGAGCCCAGGGTAAATACTAAAAACAGAGGAGCCAGACGTGTATTTGAAGGAGGTTTTAAATCAGTAGTACAGTCGATGTGGACAAAGCAGGAGAATTTGCCGGACACACAGCTGGGGATCAGCTGACGTTACTGAACCCCAATAACACTGGAGCAAGAGTTGACTGTGCAGACGGCACTTCTGAGCAGCAACTAGCGGTATTGGAGCCCAGGGTAAATACTAAAAACAGAGGAGCCAGAGGTATATTTGGAAGAGGTTTTAAATCAGTAGTACAGTGGATGTGGACAAAGCAGGAGAATTTGCCGGACACACAGCTGGGGATCAGCTGACGTTACTGAACCCCAATAACACTGGAGCAAGCGTTGACTGTGCAGACGGCACTTCCGAGCGCCAACTGGCGGTGTTGGAGCTCAGGGATAATACTGAAAACAGAGGAGCCAGAGTTGTAATTGGAGCAACTTTAAAATCTGTAGTAGTGAGAATGTGGACAGAGCAGGAGAAATTGCCGTCCGCACAGCAGGGGAACAGCTGACGTTACTGAACCCCAATAACATGGCAGCAAGTGTTGACTGTGCAGACGGCACTTCCGAGCGCCAACTGGCGGTGTTGGAGCTCAGGGATAATACTGAAAACAGAGGAGCCAGAGGTGTATTTGGAGGAGGTTTAAATCAGTAGTACAGTAGATGTGGACAGAGCAGGAGAAATTGCCGTCCGCACAGCTGGGGAACAGCTGACGTTACTGAACCCCAATAACATGGCAGCAAGTGTTGACTGTGCAGACGGCACTTCCGAGCGCCAACTGGCGGTGTTGGAGCTCAGGGATAATACTGAAAACAGAGGAGCCAGAGGTGTATTTGGAGGAGGTTTTAAATCAGTAGTACAGTGGATGTGGACAAAGCAGGAGAAATTGCCGTCCGCACAGCAGGGGAACAGCTGACGTTACCGAACCCCAATAACACTGGAGCAAGTGTTGACTGTGCAGACGGCACTTCCGAGCGCCAACTGGCGGTGTTGGAGCTCAGGGATAATACTGAAAACAGAGGAGCCAGAGGTGTAATTGGAGCAACTTTAAAATCTGTAGTAGTGAGAATGTGGACAGAGCAGGAGAAATTGCCGTCCGCACAGCAGGGGAACAGCTGACGTTACTGAACCCCAATAACATGGCAGCAAGTGTTGACTGTGCAGACGGCATTTCCGAGCGCCAACTGGCGGTGTTGGAGCTCAGGGATAATACTGAAAACAGAGGAGCCAGAGGTGTATTTGGAGGAGGTTTTAAATCAGTAGTACAGTGGATGTGGACAGAGCAGGAGGAATTGCCGTCCGCACAGCAGGGGAACAGCTGACGTTACTGAACCCCAATAACACGGCAGCAAGTGTTGACTGTGCAGACGGCACTTCCGAGCGCCAACTGGCGGTGTTGGAGCTCAGGGATAATACTGAAAACAGAGGAGCCAGAGGTGTAATTGGAGCAACTTTAAAATCTGTAGTAGTGAGAATGTGGACAGAGCAGGAGAAATTGCCGTCCGCACAGCAGGGGAACAGCTGAAGTTACTGAACCCCAATAACATGGCAGCATGTGTTGACTGTGCAGACAGCACTTCTGAGCGCCAACTGGCGGTGTTGGAGCTCAGGGATAATACTGAAAACAGAGGAGCCAGAGGTGTATTTGGAGGAGGTTTTAAATCAGTAGTACAGTGGATGTGGACAGAGCAGGAGGAATTGCCGTCCGCACAGCAGGGGAACAGCTGACGTTACTGAACCCCAATAACACGGCAGCAAGTGTTGACTGTGCAGACGGCACTTCCGAGCACCAACTGGCGGTGTTGGAGCTCATGGATAATACTGAAAACAGAGGAGCCAGAGGTGTAATTGGAGAAACTTTAAAATCTGTAGTAGTGAGAATGTGGACAGAGCAGGAGAAATTGCCGTCCGCACAGCAGGGGAACAGCTGACGTTACTGAACCCCAATAACATGGCAGCAAGTGTTGACTGTGCAGACGGGACTTCCGAGCGCCAACTGGCGGTGTTGGAGCTCAGGGATAATACTGAAAACAGAGGAGCCAGAGGTGTATTTGTAGGAGGTTTTAAATCAGTAGTACAGTGGATGTGGATAGAGCAGGAGAAATTGCCGTCCGCACAGCAGGGGAACAGCTGACGTTACTGAACCCCAATAACACGGCAGCAAGTGTTGACTGTGCAGACGGCACTTCCGAGCGCCAACTGGCGGTGTTGGAGCTCAGGGATAATACTGAAAACAGAGGAGCCAGAGTTGTAATTGGAGAAACTTTAAAATCTGTAGTAGTGAGAATGTGGACAGAGCAGGAGAAATTGCCGTCCGCACAGCAGGGGAACAGCTGACGTTACTGAACCCCAATAACATGGCAGCAAGTGTTGACTGTGCAGACGGCACTTCCGAGCGCCAACTGGCGGTATTGGAGCTCAGGGATAATACTGAAAACAGAGGAGCCAGAGGTGTATTTGGAGGAGGTTTTAAATCAGTAGTACAGTAGATGTGGACAGAGCAGGAGAAGTTGCCGTCCGCACAGCTGGGGAACAGCTGACGTTACTGAATCCCAATAACATGGCAGCAAGTGTTGACTGTGCAGACGGCACTTCCGAGCGCCAACTGGCGGTGTTGGAGCTCAGGGATAATACTGAAAACAGAGGAGCCAGAGGTGTATTTGGAGGAGGTTTTAAATCAGTAGTACAGTGGATGTGGACAGAGCAGGAGAAATTGCCGTCCGCACAGCAGGGGAACAGCTGACGTTACCGAACCCCAATAACACGGCAGCAAGTGTTGACTGTGCAGACGGCACTTCCGAGCGCCAACTGGCGGTGTTGGAGCTCAGGGATAATACTGAAAACAGAGGAGCCAGAGGTGTAATTGGAGCAACTTTAAAATCTGTAGTAGTGAGAATGTGGACAGAGCAGGAGAAATTGCCGTCCGCACAGCAGGGGAACAGCTGACGTTACTGAACCCCAATTACATGGCAGCAAGTGTTGACTGTGCAGACGGCACTTCCGAGCGCCAACTGGCGGTGTTGGAGCTCAGGGATAATACTGAAAACAGAGGAGCCAGAGGTGTATTTGGAGGAGGTTTTAAATCAGTAGTACAGTGGATGTGGACAGAGCAGGAGAAATTGTCGTCCGCACAGCAGGGGAACAGCTGACGTTACTGAACCCCAATAACACGGCAGCAAGTGTTGACTGTGCAGACGGCACTTCCGAGCGCCAACTGGCGGTGTTGGAGCTCAGGGATAATACTGAAAACAGAGGAGCCAGAGGTGTAATTGGAGCAACTTTAAAATCTGTAGTAGTGAGAATGTGGACAGAGCAGGAGAAATTGCCGTCCGCACAGCAGGGGAACAGCTGACGTTACTGAACCCCAATAACATGGCAGCAAGTGTTGACTGTGCAGACAGCACTTCCGAGCGCCAACTGGCGGTGTTGGAGCTCAGGGATAATACTGAAAACAGAGGAGCCAGAGGTGTATTTGGAGGAGGTTTTAAATCAGTAGTACAGTGGATGTGGACAAAGCAGGAGGAATTGCCGTCCGCACAGCAGGGGAACAGCTGACGTTACTGAACCCCAATAACACGGCAGCAAGTGTTGACTGTGCAGACGGCACTTCCGAGCACCAACTGGCGGTGTTGGAGCTCAGGGATAATACTGAAAACAGAGGAGCCAGAGGTGTAATTGGAGCAACTTTAAAATCTGTAGTAGTGAGAATGTTGTCAGAGCAGGAGAAATTGCCGTCCGCACAGCAGGGGAACAGCTGACGTTACCGAACCCCAATAACACGGCAGCAAGTGTTGACTGTGCAGACGGCACTTCCGAGCACCAACTGGCGGTGTTGTAGCTCAGGGATAATACTGAAAACAGAGGAGCCAGAGGTGTAATTGGAGCAACTTTAAAATCTGTAGTAGTGAGAATGTGGACAGAGCAGGAGAAATTGCCGTCCGCACAGCAGGGGAACAGCTGACGTTACTGAACCCCAATAACATGGCAGCAAGTGTTGACTGTGCAGACGGCATTTCCGAGCGCCAACTGGCGGTGTTGGAGCTCAGGGATAATACTGAAAACAGAGGAGCCAGAGGTGTATTTGGAGGAGGTTTTAAATCAGTAGTACAGTGGATGTGGACAGAGCAGGAGAAATTGCCGTCCGCACAGTAGGGGAACTGCTGACGTTACTGAACCCCAATAACACGGCAGCAAGTGTTGACTGTGCAGACGGCACTTCCGAGCGCCAACTGGCGGTGTTGGAGCTCAGGGATAATACTGAAAACAGAGGAGCCAGAGGTGTAATTGGAGCAACTTTAAAATCTGTAGTAGTGAGAATGTGGACAGAGCAGGAGAAATTGCCGTCCGCACAGCTGGGGAACAGCTAACGTTACCGAACCCCAATAACACGGCAGCAAGTGTTGACTGTGCAGACGGCACTTCCGAGCGCCAACTGGTAGTGTTGGAGCTCAGGGATAATACTGAAAACAGAGGAGCCAGAGGTGTAATTGGAGCAACTTTAAAATCTGTAGTAGTGAGAATGTGGACAGAGCAGGAGAAATTGCCGTCCGCACAGCAGGGGAACAGCTGACGTTACTGAACCCCAATAACACGGCAGCAAGTGTTGACTGTGCAGACGGCACTTCCGAGCGCCAACTGGCGGTGTTGGAGCTCAGGGATAATACTGAAAACAGAGGAGCCAGAGGTGTAATTGGAGCAACTTTAAAATCTGTAGTAGTGAGAATGTGGACAGAGGAGGAGAAATTGCCGTCCGCGCAGCAGGGGAACAGCTGACGTTACTGAACCCCAATAACACGGCAGCAAGTGTTGACTGTGCAGACGGCACTTCCGAGCGCCAACTGGCGGTGTTGGAGCTCAGGGATAATACTGAAAACAGAGGAGCCAGAGGTGTAATTGGAGCAACTTTAAAATCTGTAGTAGTGAGAATGTGGACAGAGCAGGAGAAATTGCCGTCCGCACAGCAGGGGAACAGCTGACGTTACTGAACCCCAATGACACGGCAGCAAGTGTTGACTGTGCAGACGGCACTTCCGAGCGCCAACTGGCGGTGTTGGAGCTCAGGGATTACAGTTCAGGTGGTAGAAACATGAACAGAACAGGAGACCTGGATACTGTTGCCAACCAATTATTTATTCTGGAAGAGGACTGGCAAATTCATGAGAGATCCAGGCCTTGTTCATTTTGAGAAAAGTAAGCCGGTCAACGTTATCGGAGGATAGTCGCATGCGACGGTCTGTTAGTACACCACCTGCGGCACTAAAGACGCGTTCCGATAATACACTAGCAGCAGGGCAAGCTAGCACCTCCAATGAATACTGACTAAGCTCTGGCCATGTATCCAGCTTACAGACCCAAAACTTGAAGGGAGAAGAGCCGTCTGGGAGTACACTAAGAGGGCAAGACATGTAGTCTGTCACCATCTGACGGAAACGTTGCCTCCTGCTGACTGGAGCCGTCTGTGATGGTGTAGACATTTGTGGCGGCGGGGACACAAAACTTTGACACATTTCGGCCATACTGGTCTTGCCTTGTGCTGAGGCGCTGCTTCTGCTCCCTCTTTGTGCAGAGCTTCCTCCACTGCCTCGACGCACTGAGCTTCTTTGTAAAGCACTAGCAGCACTGCTCTCGGTTGGAATGGAGAACATGATGGAATGCACCAGTGCGTCTTGTTACTCCCGCATTTTACGCTCCCGGTTCAACGGTGTTATGAGGCTTTGTAAGTTGTCCCAGTAGCGAGGATCTAGGAGGGTGGACACCCAATAATCAGCCGTGTTGAGAATGTGGGCGATGCGGCGGTCGTTTCTCAGGCACTGCAGCATGAAATCAACCATGTGCTGCAGACTGCCAACTGGTCAAGAAACGCTGTCCCCTGCTTGAGGCGTGATCTCTGCCTGCTCTGCATCACCCCACCCTCGCTCTAGATACTGACTACTAGAGCATTGTGTACCTCCCTCCTCTGGACAGATGTCTTCCTCATCCATTCACTCCTCCTCATCCTCCTCACAAAGTGTCCCCTGCCTAGGCCTTTGTGAGGAACCACGTTGCGCAGACTGTAGAGAAGCAGATGGCATTTGTGACTCCTCATCCTCCACCTCTTCCAAAACCTCGTCCCTTAGTGCTTGCAGTGTTTTTTCAAGCAGGCAGATAAGGGGGATAGTCATGCTGACTAGTGCATCATCTGCACTCGCCATCCGCGTGGAATAATCGAAGGCACGCAAAACGTGGCAAATGTCCTTCATAGAGGCCCACTCAGTGGTGGTGAAGTGTGAACGGCGCGCACTGCGACTTGTTTGCGCCTGCTGCAGCTGGTACTCCATTACTGCTGCCTGCTGCTCACACAACCTCTCCAACATATGTAACGTTGAATTCCACCTGGTGGGTAGGTCACATATGATGCGATGTTCCGGAAGACGTGATCGGCGCTGCAGAGCTGCAATGCGTGATCTTGCATTGCTGGAACGCCGCAAGTGAGCGCACTCTATGCGGACCTTGTGAAGCAGTGCATCAAGATCCGGATAGTCCCTCAAAAAACTCTGCACGACCAAGTTGAGCACATGTGCCAGACATGGGATGTGAGTGAGGTTGCCTATGCCCAGAGTTGCCACCAGATTTCGGCCATTGTCACACACTACCATGCCTGGCTGGAGATTCGCTGGCACAAACCACACGTCGCTCTGCTGCTTGATGGCATTCCAGAGCTCCTGCGCTGTGTGGCTTCGATTCCCCAAAGAAATTAATTTTAATACGGCCTGTTGACGTTTGGCCACGGCTGTGCTCATATTGGTCACCATAACAGGTAACCGTTCACGGGTCGATGTGGAGGTAGACCGTGACGGCTCCTGCAGCGCTGATTCAGAGGAACTGGAGTATGAGGAGGAGTCAATGTGTACAGACTGGATTCCTGCAATCATTGGAGTTGGCAGAACACGTACAACGCCACTCTCAAGATCTGTACCCGGCTCCACAACATTTACCCAATGGGCAGTGAGGGAAAGGTATCGTCCCTGTCCATGCTTACTGGTCCACGCATCGGTGGTCAGGTGGACCTTGCTACTGACGGCGTTTTGTAGCGCATGTTTAATTTTTCCCTCCACATGATGTTGCAGGGCAGGGACGGCTTGCCTGCTGAAATAAAAGCGGCTGGGCACGTTGTATTGTGGGACTGCCAATGCCATAAAGTTACGGAATGTGTCAGTCTCCACCAGCCTGACTGATAGCATTTCAAGGGCCAGTAGTTTAGCAATGCCAGCATTCAGAGCCTGTGCTCGGGGGTGGTTTGCCGAGTATGGGCGCCTTTTCTCCCATGCCTGTGCTAATGATGGCTGTAGACTGGCCTGGGAGTGTGAGGATGACTGGGAAAGTGGTGCTGTGGGTGGAATTACACTGTGTCTCTGTACAACAGTGCCAGAGATTCTTCCATGGCGATCCTGTGAGGAAGCCGAACCAGCTGTGTGTGAGCTGGAGGAAGAGGCTACAACACGAGCTGAAGAGGTGGTAGGTGGCGCTGTAGGTTGGCCTAGGTCTTCAGTGTGTTTTTGTAACTCCACCACGTGCTTGGTCCGCACATGTTTCCACATATTTGTGGTATTGAGGTTGCTGACACTTTTCCCTCTTTTCACCTTCTGATTACACAGCCTGCATTTGACAAAGCAAATGTCATCTGCAACTGTGTCAACAAAGGACCAGGCACTGCAAGTCTTGGGAGCGCCCGGTTTGGATTTTGGAAGAGCCATGCTCCTAATGGGTGCCGAAGTGGAGGCTACAGGCAACCAAGTCCTCCCCCTCCCTCTCCCTCCTTTTTGGGCTGTTCGGGGAATCTCTTTCTCAGAGCTGCTCCCACCACCTTCCTGTCCCTCACGCCATGATGGGTCAAGGACCTCATCATCTACACCACCCTCTTCAAACAACTGCTTCTCCTGGGTAGTCTCGACAGCACAGTACGCACCAGAAAGTGGCACCTGAGTCTCATCATCAGATGCGTACTGAGGTGTGCTGCTGACCATAGGCACTGGCCCACCCGCCTCTTCAGATTCAGAGAGACAAAACTGTTACGCATCGCTGCATACTACCTCTTCTTCAAATTCTCGAATTCTGCTTGGCTGGCCCCCTCTTTCCAAGCCAAGAGATTCAGAGAACAGAAGTAGAGATGGCTCCTGTCCAGGGCTCTCTGACTGCCTGGGCAATTTGGCAGGTGGTGAAGAGACAGATGGGTGCTCTTCAGTGCTCAGGACCTGAGAGGATCTGGAACTAATTGAAGTCGATGCATTAGCTGCCATCCATCCGACAACGGCTTCAATTTGGTCCTCCTGCAGCAGTGGGGTACGGCTAGCTCCTACAAAGCTGTGCATAAAGGACTGTTCCCTGGTAAAACTGGGGGATGCTGAATCACTGGTGCCCGCAGCAGGCACAGAATCCCCACGTCCTCTCCCTGCAGGCACAGAATCCTCACGTCCTCTCCCTGCAGAAACTCCACGCCCACGACCACATGCCTTACTCCCTGCCTTCTTCATCTTGGTAGACTGATAAAGATAGGCAGAAAAGTACTAAGGGCTTAGTGTGCTTATTCCTGAACAGCTGCTAACAGGTATAAGAAACACTAATTTTATAAAGTGTTGGCTAGACTTTAATATGAGCTAATGTGGCCTACACAACTGTAAAGTGGAGTGTTTGGTGAACTTTATTTAGGTTTTTTTTGTCACAAAAAGACACTGGATGTGCCTAAAGATGTAATAACGATAGTATCACAAACTTTTTGTAGCTATTACAATGTAGGAAGGTAACCTACAATGCAATAGGTGAGGCTACAAAAAATAGGCTAATACTAATCTGGCTGGGGCTGCAGGGCCCAATGCTGCAGAAAGGCTCCTCTAACTACTCCTATATAGTGTGTTTGGAACCAATTTAGCTGAATACGGATGGAACCACCACACTAATAGGAGATATCAGGAAAAATTATGAATTGGCAAAAAAGGACAATGTATGAGGCAGTGACACACACTGAGTGCACTATAACCAGACGTGGCTGAAGCACACACTACAGGGTGAGCTGCACTCACACACCAGACCTTGCAGACAGCGGTGAACAGTACAGATGCAGAGCACTGTGCACTAGCACTGCAAGACCAAAAAAATTTCTCTATCTACTCCTATATAGTGTGTTTGGGACCAATTTAGCTGAATACGGATGGAACCACCACACTAATAGGAGATATCAGGAAAAATTATGAATTGGCAAAAAAGGACAATGTATGAGGCAGTGACACACACTGAGTGCACTATAACCAGATGTGGCTGAAGCACACACTACGGGGTGAGCTGCACTCACACACCAGACCTTGCAGAAAGCGGTGAACAGCACAGAGAACTGTGCACTAGCACTGCAAGGCACAGCGATTTATAAAGTAGCTTGGGTAAAGCAGAATAGACCAAATAGGTAGCTAAAACTGTCCCTCAGAACAACAGCGTCCTATCCCTAACTGAATTCACAGCAGAGTGAGCTCAAAATGGCGGCGGCTTTTATAGTGCATCATGACATAATTACAGCAGCCAATCACAGCCATGCCATTAGTTAAGATGCCTACATGCCTAACAGGATGTGCCCACACTTCTTAGGATCCTCATTGGCTGAATAAAATGAAAATGGCTCATTGCATTATGGGAACTTCCGATTCCAGTATACGATATTGCAAAAGTATCGGAATTAAGTATCGGAATTCCGATACCGCGAATATCGGCCGATACCCGATATTTCAGTATCGGAATGCTCAACACTAGTGGTAACATTATATTATATGTGGGTCTGTGGTAACATTATATTATATGTGGGTCTGTACGGACATTATAATATATGTGGGTCTGTGGTAACATTATATTATATGTGGGTCTGTGGTAACATTATATTATATGTGGGTCTGTGGGGTCATTATATTATATGTGGGTCTGTGGTAACATTATATTATATGTGGGTCTGTGGGAACATTATATTATATGTGGGTCTGTGGTAACATTATATTATATGTGGGTCTTTGGTGACATTATGTTATATGTGGGTCTGTGAGGACATTATATTATTTATGGGTCTGTGGGAACATTATATTATATGTTGGTCTTTGGTGACATTATATTATATGTGGGTCTGTGGGGTCATTATATTATATGTGGGTCTGTGGGGACATTATATTATATATGGGTCTTTGGGGACATTATATTATATGTGGGTCTGTGAGGACATTATATTATATGTGGGTCTGTGGGGACATTATATTATATGTGGGTCTGTGAGGACATTATATTATATGTGGGTCTATGAGGACATTATATTATATGTGGGTCTGTGGGGACATTATATTTATATGTGGGTCTGTGGGGACATTATATTATATGTGGGTCTGTGGTGACATTATATTATATGTGGGTCTGTGAGGACATTATATTATATGTGGGTCTAAGGACATTATATTATATGTGGGTCTGTGGGGTCATTATATTATATGTGGGTCTGTGAGGACATTATATTATATGTGGGTCTGTGAGGACATTATATTATATGTGGGTCTGTGAGGACATTATATTATATGTGGGTCTGTGGGGACATTATATTATATGTGGGTCTATGAGGACATTATATTATATGTGGGTCTGTGGGTACATTATATTATATGTGGATCTGTAGGGACATTATATTATATGTGGGTCTGTGAGGACATTATATTATATGTGGGTCTGTGAGGACATTATATTATATGTGGGTCTGTGGGGACATTATGTTATATGTGGGTCTGTGGGGACAATATATTATATATGGGTCTGTGAGGACATTATATTATATGTGGCTCTGTGGGGACATTATATTATATGTGGGTCTGTGAGGACATTATATTATATGTGGGTCTGTGGGGACATTATATTATATGTGGGTCTGTGGGACATTATATTATATGTGGGTCTGTGAGGACATTATATTATATGTGGGTCTGTGAGGACATTATATTATATGTGGGTCTGTGGGGACATTATATTATATGTGGGTTTGTGAGGACATTATATTATATGTGGGTCTGTTAGGACATTATATTATATGTGGATCTGTAGGGACATTATATTATATGTGGGTCTAAGGACATTATATTATATGTGGGTCTGTGAGGACATTATATTATATGTGGGTCTGTGAGGACATTATATTATATGTGGGTCTGTGGGTACATTATATTATATGTGGATCTGTAGGGACATTATATCATATGTGGGTCTGTGAAGACTCGTATATTTTATGTGGGTCTGTGGTAACGTTATATTATATGTGGGTCTGTGGGGACATTATATTATATGTGGGTCTGTGGGGACATTATATTATATGTGGGTCTGTGGGGACAATATATTATATGTGGGACTGTGGGGACATTATATTATATGTGGGTCTGTGTAACATATTATAAGTGGGTCTGAGGGAACATCCTACTAATATTATAAATGCGAAAGTTTGTGAGTATGTATGTTTGTTACTCTTTCACGAAAAAACTACTGGACGGATTTGCATGAAACTTTACAGTAATATAGATTATACATCGGAATAACATATAGGCTACAATTTCTAATGATTTTATGTAATTTTGGTCGTAATATAACGATACATGTCAATTAAGTCGGAAAAAAATCTGGCCTCTGAGAGCTATCTTGGCGTACGCTGCCTAAACCGTTGGAGTTACACAAAGATGATGTACCGTAGAATTGTTTGTCTTGAATAGTTCTAAATAAAAGTCCGCGACAGCTTATATCTACCTTTTATGTGGAAGCCACTATGACCAAAATTGTGAACCATAAATTTAATTAAATTAGATACTATTTTACAATTTTACAATGCACATTTTAGTATATTTATCAAACTTTTTAGTATATTTATCAAACTCTTATATACACACATACACAGGTGATGTTTAAATGGCTGATTTACAGAAGTCAGAAGAGATTGATAATACAATAATTTGCCCATATTGGATCATTGTATAGTGAGGTCACAGTTGCCGCCTGTCCACAGTCAGAATACAGGGGTGATCATATACCGTGGCCAGGTACAAGTGTGGCACAGGGGGTTCACACACGACCCCCAGGGACTGACATTTCCTAGAAACTTTGGCAGCTGTCAGTCATGAGCTCACCCTGATACATTACACTCTGGAAACAGCTGAAGGAGAAGGATAATTTATGACATTTTCTCAGACTTAAAAAAAAAAAAAATAGCCCAGAAAACAGCCCATATGTCAGGAACAGGTTACTAGGGAACTACACGTCCCAGCACGGCCTGCCCGCGCCCACAGCCCGGGGGGAGTGTGAGGCTTCCTCCTGCAGGTTGCCCGGCGGCACCGGGCCGTCATTGTCCTCACACAGGGGGTCCCCGCCGCCATTGTCCCTCCACATAACACCGTATAATAAAACATGCGCTCACCTGCGCCAGCTGCTGCAGCCGGGAAAGCTCCGAGCGCCTCACCTGGGCGGAGGGGAAGTGACTCACACACGGGGAGGGGCAGTAACCTGAGCGCGGCTCCATGGAGGATGCACACACTGCAGCCTGACAGCATCGGCAGCAGCACTACACAAATGGCGTCCTCCCCTCCTGTGTGCAGCACAGCCCTGTGTGTGTGCAGCGCAGCATGTCACCCACAGCACCAGCAGGCTGCTCTCAGCTCCCACAGAGCACTGGGAATGGTTGCTATGGGTAACCGCGCCACAGCTGCTCCTCATAGACCAGTCATATACAACTGATATCGTCTGTACAGCGATCGTAATATAACTAATTAGATTGTTTTAGTATTTTGTTTGAACTTTACTAAGTACCTATTTTGTAATTAGTACTTATAAAAATGCCGCGAAAGCGTAAGTCTAACATTTTGCAAAGCTCTAATAAAGCCCGAGCTATGAAAATAATTAGACGTGATGAGACGTCTCAACAAGCTGAGCAACGAAGGCTTGAGCAGGCGGTGCGTTGTGCGGCACATAGAGCTGCAGAGACTCCAGAACAATCCCAAGCCCGACGTGAACGGAATGCGGAGTTTTTGGCATCTCAACGGGCTGCTGAAACTCAAGAACAGTCCCAAGCCCGACGTGAACAGCATGTGGAGTATCTGGCGTCTCAGCGGGCTGCTGAAACTCCAGAACAGTCCCAAGCTCGACGTCAGCAGCAAGCGACTTACATGGCGTCCCAAAGAGCCACTGAAACTTATGAAATGGCCGAATCTCGCAGACGCACTGTTGCTGAAAGGGCAGCACAGCGACGTCAAACATTTACAAGAAATACATGGATATTGTTTAATAAAGCTGCATTTGAGTATGACGAGACTCTTGATTATGAAACTCACAAGCTTATAAAAATAGAAGCAATGACCATAGATTGCAAATATTGCGGAGCTCTTAACCACTTCGCACCAGAGCCTGTTTTTGCCTTTGTGACCGGGCCAATTTTTTCAATTCTGACCACTGTCACTTTATGAAGCAATTACTCTGGAACGCTTCAACGGATCCCCCTGATTCTGAGATTGTTTTTTCGTGACATATTGTACTTCATGATAGTGGTAAAATTTCTTTGATATCACATGCGTTTATATGTGAAAAAATCGGAAATTTGGCGAAAATTTTGCAATTTTCAAACTTTGAATTTTCATGCCCTTAAATCAGAGAAATATGTCACACAAAATACTTAATAAATAACATTTCCCACATGTCTACTTTACATCAGCACAATTTTGGAACCAAAATTTTTTTTTGTTAGGGAGCTATAAGGGTTAAAAGTTGACCAGCGATTTCTCATTTTTCCAACAAAATTTACAAAAACATTTTTTTAGGGACCACATCATATTTGAAGTCACTTTGAGGGGTCTTTATGACAGAAAATACCCAAAAGTGACACCGTTCTAAAAACTGCACCCCTCAAGGTGCTCAAAACCACATTGAAGAACTTTATTAACCCTTCAGGTGCTTCACAGGAATTTTTGGAATGTGGAAGAAAAAAATTAACATTTAACTTTTTTCACAAAAATGTTGCTTTAGACCCAATTTTTTTTATTTTCACAGGGGTAACAGGAAAAAATCGACCCCAAAATTTTTTGTGCAATTTCTCTTGAGCGTGCTGATACCCCATATGTGAGGGAAAACCACTGTTTGGGCGCACGGCAGGGCTCGGAAATGAAGGAGCGCCATTAGACTTTTTGAATGTAAAATTTGTCTGAATAATTAGCAGACACCATGTTGCGTTTGGAGAGCTCCTGATGTGACTAAACAGTGGAAACCCCCCACAAGTGACACCATTTTGGAAACTAGACCCCTTAGGGAACATATCTAGATGTGTGGTGAGCACCTTGAACCCCAAGGTGCTTCACAGAAGTTTATAATATTGAGCTGTAAAAATAAAATTTTCACATTTTTCCCGCAAAAACGTTTTTCATCCCTTAATTTTCCATTATCATAATGGTAATAGGATAAATTGCACCATGAAATTTGTTGTGCAATTTCTCCTGAACACGCGGATACCCCATATGTGGGGGAAAACCACTGTTTGGGCGCACTGCAGGGTTTGGAAGGGAAGGAGCGCCATTTGACTTTTTGAATGTAAAATTTGTCTGAATAATTAGCAGACGCCATGTTGTGTTTGGAGAGCCTCTGATGTTCCTAAACAGTGGAAACCCCCCACAAGTGACACCATTTTGGAAACTAGACCCCGTAGGGAACTTATCTAGATGTGTGGTGAGCACCTTGAACCCCAACGTGCTTCACAGAAGTTTATAATAATCAGCTGTAAAAATAAAATTTTCACATTTTTCCCGCAAAAAACGTTTTTCATCCCTTAATTTTGCATTATCATAAGGGTAATAGGATAAATTGCACCATGAAATTTGTTGTGCAATTTCTCCTGAACACGCCGATACCCCATATGTGGAGGCAAACCACTGTTTGGGTGCACGGCAGGGCTCGGAAGGGAAGGAGCGCCATTTGACTTTTTGAATGTAAAATTTGTTTGAATAATTAGCGGACGCCATGTTGCAATTGGGGAGCCCCTGATGTGCCTAAACAGTGGAAACCCCCCACAAGTGACACCATTTTGGAAACTAGATCCCTTAGGGAACTTATCTAGATATGTGGTGAGCACCTTGCACCCCCAGCTGCTTCACAGAAGTTTATAATATTGAGCCATAAAAATAAAATTTTCACATTTTTCCCACAAAAAATGTTTTCCTTTCCCTAATTTTGTACTATCATAAGGGTAACAGGATAAATTGCACCATGAAATTTGTTGTTCAATTTCTCCTGAACACGCCGATACCCCATATGTGGAGGAAAACCACTGCTTTGGTGTACGGCAGGGTTCGGAAGAGAAAGGAGCGCTATGTTGGCTGGGATAGGCAGCAGACACCGTGTCACATTTGAAGAGTCGCTGACATGCAGAAACAGCAGAAACCCCCACAAGTGACCCCATTTTGTAAACTACACCTCTCAAGGAATTCATCTAGGGAAGTAGTGAGTATTTTTTAATTTTTAAATTTATACCATTGGGCAGTGAAAAAAGCATAATTATATTTTTACCACAAAAAAATGTTTTACCCTCAGATTTTACATTTTCACACAGGGCAATGGGTAAAAATGGTGCCGAAATGTGTCACACAATTTCTTCTAAAAGTGGCAATACCCCATATGTGGCTGTATCATACCACTCAGCCATATGGCGAGATCTGGGGGGGACAGAGTGCTATTTGACAATTGGAGAACAAATTATTGTAGAATAGGCATTTGGATTTGGGAGCACAAAATTTTTTGAATTTCTTTTGGGGGGCAAGGGCCATTTCGCTTTTCCAGAGCCTTTCTGCTACCAGTAACTTGTAAGTCCCTTATATTTTTAACAGATGACGGACCTGTAATTCAGATGAAACCCCTGCGGAATCCATTCACTGTAATGAGGCAGCAGAGTTACTCTGGACTCCGTCTGGCCTCTGTTTAGCGGTGTCCTTTTTTTCAGAAGTGCACAAAACTGTGGCCAACCGCACTTTTATGCACGCCTAAAACAAATGACACCGTGGGATCACAGGCCAGACGGCATCCACAGTGGCCTATATCTGCCTCATTACAGGGAATCTTCCGTCATGGGTTCCGGCTGAATCACATATTTCAGAGATTTACATGGAAACTCTGGCGTAAGTGCTCAGCGCAGAGCGCAGGATAAATGTGTGCCGAGCCAGATCTTTGGGAGACATAATAAACAAATCAGTAGCAGGTGAAGAATTGGTTTTATTTATTTTTTTACGCCGTTCCTAGTGTGATATAACTGATTAGATTACTTTATTCTTCGGGTCGGTGCAATTACAGAGATACCAGATTTATATCGGGTTTTTATGACTGACAGCTGTCACACACTAAGAGACGCTTTTTTTTTGCAAAATCTAGTTTTTGCATCGCCATATTTTGAGAGCTATAATTTTTCCATATTTCGGCCGACAGAGTCATGTGATGGCTTGTTTTTTGCGGGACGAGTTGACATTTTTATTGGTACCATTTGTGGGTACGTGACATTTTTTGATCGCTTTCTATTCCGTTTTTTTGGGAGGTAAAATTAACAAAAACCAACAATTCAGGAATTGTTTTTTGAGGTTTTTTTTTATGCCGTTCTGCGTGTGGTAAAAGTGATCAGGCAGCGTTATTCTTCGGGTCAGTACGTTTACAGCGATACTACACTTACTGTATTTTTTTATGTTTTGGCGCTTTTACACAATAAAACAATTTTATAGAAAAAATATTTTTTTTGCATTGCTTTATTCTGAGAGGTATAACTTTTTTATTTTTTGGCTGATGGAGCTGTATAGCGGCTTGATTTTTGTGGAACAAGATGACTTTTTCAGCGGTACCATTTCTATTTCCATTTTGCTTTTTGATCGCATTTTTTTCCACTTTTTGTTTGGCGATATGAGGAAAAAGCATAGTTTTTTGCTCCGTTTTTTATTTATTTTTATTACGGTGTACACATAAGGAGTTAATTAGTGTGACAGTTTTATAGCTCGGGTTGTTTCGGACGCGGCAATACCAAATATGTGTACTTTTTTTATTTTTGCATAACTATATGGATTTATCGGTTTAATATTTTATTTATTTATTTTTATTTATTTTGTATTTTTTTTTAACAGTTTCAAAACATTTTTTTTTACTTTTTTTTACATTTTTACTTAGTCCCTGTATGGGACATTAATTTTTATTTTTCTGATCCCTGATCTCATGTAATGTAATAGACATATATTACATTATATGAGATCTTCACTGACTGTTTCACAGTCTCCTGTCTGGCATCAGCTACAGGCTGAAGCCAGACAGGAAGGACACCATATATGGCAGAGCTGTAGGCGGTCATGTGACCTCCAGCTGCCATAGCAACGCCAGGTCCTGAAAGCAATCAAGGGGTCGTCGGAGAGGTAAGTGGACGACCCCCTCTCCTCCTGCTGTCTCCTATATGCCGCGATCACTATAGATCGCAGCATATAGAAGACAGCAAAGGGTTAACATCACTGGGACCTGATCTAATCAGGTCCCGATGATGTTCCCTGTCAGAGCTAACGCTCTGCACCGCTCTCACAGCGCTTGCAGGACCCAGGGGGTCCTGAGCACTGCGAGACCACCCACCGTTTTTAAACGTCCGCGCTGCACAGAGCCCAGGCAGCGCGGACGTTTATCTACAGTGGGCGGTCGGGAAGCGGTTAAGTGGAAAGAGGAAGCAGCAGGTATGTGTTGTTTGGGCGGGAAAGTAGCTCTTCCTTATATAGACGAGCCAGTTCAACCTTTAAAAGAGCTTATCTCTAATGAAACTGATGAATCTCGCCTTTTTCTAAATAATATAAGAAAATACAACATGTGCTTTCATATGACGTCTTCTGGAGCAGATCAAATTGTCTCAATGCCAGGGTTTTGCCCGACCTTTACAATACAAGTATACCACCGTATCGGTTCTTTAATTCCTATGTCCATTTCGCAACCACAATTTTTACAAGTTTATTTCATAGGTGACGAAGAAGAACAAATCAACAGGCGTACTGAGTGCGTGCAAAGCGTAGATAGAAACATAGTTAAAAAATTACAACGAGTACTTCACAACCACAACATTTTGGTGCATGAATTTAAAACGGCTAGAGACAGAATGATCAATGACGATCATTTCAAAGTAGTGATTCACCCAGACCGTGTACCACGTGGTCAACATGAGAGACGATTCAATGCCCCTACTACAAATGAAATAGCTGCTGTAATAGTTAGTAGCGAACAAACTATGTCTCGGGACATCGTTGTGCAGCCGCGCGATGGCATGCTCACTATGATTCCCGATACACATAGATTCTATGACGCTCTCGAGTACCCAATAATTTTTTGGAAAGGACAAGAGGGGTACAGCATTGATATTCCTCAGATAAATCCAATTACCAAACAAGCAATGCCAAGCAAAAAGGTGTCCTGCAAAGATTTTTATGCCTTTCACTTGATGGTCCGTCGCAGCGATTTTAATTTGATGCTTAAGTGTAGGCTCCTACTTCATCAGTTTCTGGTCGACATGTATGTAAAGATGGAAAGTGAGCGCTTAAGGTTCATTTCTTTAAATAAAAAAAAACTGCGCGCAGAAAATTAAATTCACTTGCAAGATGCAATAAGAAATTATGCGGATTTGGAACCAAATAACTTAGGTTAGATGGTGATTCTCCCGTCATCATTTGTAAATAGCCCGAGATACCTACACGAATATACACAAGATGCGTTCACATACGTACGTAATTATGGGAGGCCTGATTTATTTATTACAATGACTTGCAACCCCGCTTGGCCAGAAATCACCAAAGAGCTTATGGCTGGTCAAAATTCAACGGACAGACATGACTTAACAGCCGGAGTATTTAGAATAAAAGTACAGAAGTTGGTAGCTCTACTTACAAAAGGTAACATATTTGGTGATATGCAATGCTTCATGTACTCGATCGAGTGGCAAAAGCGAGGTTTGCCTCATGTGCACTTACTGCTGTGGTTAAAGGAAAAATTGCATCCGAACCAAATTGACGAAATCATATGTGCTGAGATACCAAACCCAGAAACTGATCAAAAGCTCTATGATACAGTGACAAAGAATATGATTCACGGGCCATGTGGTACATTCAATTCTTCATCACCATGCATGAAGGAAGGAAAATGTACCAAAAAATATCCGAGGAAGCTTTTAAAAGATACTCAAACCAATGACAAAGGTTATCCTTTGTACAGGCGCAGAGCACCAGAGAATGATGGACGCACGACGATTATAAAAACCCGTAGAGGAACACAGGAAATATTGGTGGACAATAGCTGGGTGGTCCCATATTCTCCACTCTTATCAAAAAATGTTAATTCTCATTTAAATGTAGAGTTCTGTAATACGGTACAGGCGATAAAATATATTTGTAAATATATTAATAAGGGTAGCGACCAGGCTATTTTTAACATCCGCCAGCAAGGGAATGTTAACATTGACCCAAGAGATGAGGTGCAGACCTTTAGAACCGGCCGATATGTTAGTAGTAACGAAGCAGAGTGGCGGATCTTAGGTCTGCCTCTGCACGAAAGACACCCAACCGTCACTCATCTCGCGATTCATTTACCCAATGGCGAGAGGGTTTACTTTACGGAAAATAATTTTAGAGAGAGATTAGAAGCACCACCTAAAACTACACTAACTGCATTTTTCCTGTTGTGCCAAAGTGATACGTTTGCAAAAACATTACATTGACGTGCCTCGCTACTATACTTGGAATGTGGCACGGAAGCAATGGAAACGTCATTTACAAGGAACACCTGTCGATGGTTGGCCAGGTGTGAAGGCAGGAGACGCTCTAGGTCGCATTTACACGGTGCACGTTAGCAATTTTGAATGTTATTGCTTGCGTATGCTGCTGAATGTAATAAGGGGTCCAACCAACTTCTCGGATTTAAAAACATTTGAAGGTCAAGAACTTGCAACTTTTCGGCAGGTGTGTGAGAAGATGGGGTTGTTGGAAGATGATAACCACTGGGAAATCAAAGAGAGATTTATCACAAAATAGTAGGACGAGTTGAGAATGGTGAAGGAGGACTTTTTTTCCTTGATGCCCCGGGTGGTACAGGAAAAACTTTCTTGCTTAATTTACTTTTAGCAAAAATTCGTAGCGGTCATAACGTTGCATTAGCTGTGGCTTCCTCTGGAATTGCTGCAACATTGCTAAGCGGTGGACGGACGGCACATTCAGTCTTTAAATTACCTCTTAATCTGGTGAACGAAGAAACCCCATCGTGTAATATCAGCAAGAGCAGTGCCCGTGGCCTCCTGTTGCAACAGTTCAAACTAATCGTGTGGGACGAGTGCACAATGTCACACAAACGCGCCATCGAAGTTCTTGATCGTTGTCTACAAGACTTACACAGTAAACAAACAATAATGGGTGGTGTGGTTGTTTTATTGGCTGGGGACTTTAGGCAAACTTTGCCTGTCATCGAGCGAGGCACTGCAGCAGACGGAATTAACGCATGTCTGAAATCCTCATATTTATGGACCAAAGTTGAAAAGCTGCACCTCACCACCAACATGCGTGTCCAGTTATTCAGTGATCTAGAGTCGGGTGCGTACGCTGAGAAACTGCTCGAGATCGGTGAAGGTCGAATCGAAACTGACGAAGAAGGTATGGTTCTATTCACTAACCAATTTTGTCATGTTGTGGATTCGGAAGACGCACTTATTGCTCAAGTTTTTCCAAATTTGCAACAAAACATCCACGATGAAAATTGGCTATGTGAAAGAACTATACTAGCACCAAGAAATGAAACAGTTGCGAAAATCAATAAAATTATCTTGGACCAAGTAACCAGCGATGCAACAACCTACAACTCCGACACAGTCATGTCATCTGAAGACTGTACGCGCTACCCCGTGGAGTTTCTTAACTCTTTGGAGCTATCCGGGGTCCCATCTCATAACCTCGAATTAAAGGTCGGTATACCCGTTTTGTTAATGCGCAACTTGGACGCCCCGAGATTATGTAATGGCACTAGATTGCGAGTCACTGAACTAGGCAGGCACATTGTAAAGGCCACAATTTTAACTGGAGAAGCTAAGGGTGAAAATATTCTTATACCGCGCATCCCAATAATACCCAATAACTTACCCTTTAATTTCAAACGTTTGCAGTTCCCACTTAAAGTTGCATTTTCAATGACCATCAATAAATCGCAAGGGCAAACTTTGAAGGTAGCGGGGATACATTTAGGCACGCCCTGTTTTTCCCACGGTCAGCTATACGTAGCTTGCTCACGTGTTTCTAAATCGCAAAATCTACATATTTTCGCTGAACGAAAGAAATCAAATAACATAGTTTACAGGAGTATATTGCAGTAAAAACACATAGATAAATTACCTGCAGATGTCCATTATTCCAATTACATACTAATTCTTTACTAACACGAACAATATTAAATGCAAGTAACTTCAGTCCGACCTGTTTATTAATCAGTGTTTAGTAATCCGTTTGTGATGAAATTTGATATGGATAATTTCAAGCCTGGGGAAGGACATAGGGCTACTTTTTATAAACACACCATACAGGCGAAGATTATATAAAACTGTAAACCTGATTGACTGACACAACTAGCGGTCAACGCACAGCCGAAACCACTGAACTTAGCATCTTGAAATTTGCAGATAGGTTCTATTATAGCTTAAATGAGCACTAAGAAAGGAATTTTGATAATTCCACCCTCAAGAGTTTCCCTCTTAATATTATAGGGGTTCAAAGATTGTATGGAATCAGTCAGTTTTGAAGTTAGACATCTGAAATTTTGGATGTACGAGTAACTAAATAAGATTATTTTTTTTTTACTATTAAGATTATTTTTTTTTACTATTAAGATTTTTTTTTTTTTTACTATTAAAATGATCTGTCACGAAATGTGAGCGAAGCCGCGGGTAAAAGCTAGTTATATTATATGTGGGTCTGTGAGGACATTATATTATATGTGGGTCTGTGGAGACATTATATTATATGTGGGTCTGTGAGGACATTATATTATATGTGGGTCTGTGAGGACATTATATTATATGTGGGTCTGTGGAGACATTATATTATATGTGGGTCTGTGGGGACATTATATTATATGTGGGTCTGTGAGGACATTATATTATATGTGGGTCTGTGAGGACATTATATTATATGTGGGTCTGTGGGGACATTATATTATAAGTGGGTCTGTGAGGACATTATGTTATATGTGGGTCTGTGGGGACATTATATTATATGTGGGTCTGTGGTAACATTATATTATATGTGGGTCTGTGGGAACATTATATTATATGTGGGTCTTTGGTAATATTTTATTATATGTGGGTCTGTAGGGTCATTATATTATATGTGGGGCTGTTGGGACATTATATTATATGTGGGTCGGTGGTAACATATTATATGTGGGTTTGTGGGGACATTATATTATATTTGGGTCTGTGAGGACATTATATTATATGTGGGTCTGTGGGGACAATATATTATATGTTGGTCTGTGGTAACATATTATATGTGGGTCTGTGAGGACATTATATTATATGTGGGTCTGTGGGGACATTATATTATATGTGGGTTTGTGGGGACATTATATTATATGTGGGTCTGTGGGGACAATATATATGTGGGACTGTGGGACATATTATATGTGGTGCTGTGGGGACATTATATTATATTTGGGACTGTGGGACATTATATTATATGTGGATCTGTGAGGACATTATATTATATATGAGTCTATGAGGACATTATATTATATGTGGGTCTGTGGGGACATTATATTTATATGTGGGTCTGTGGGGACATTATATTATATGTGGGTCTGTGGTAACATATTATATGTGGGTCTGTGAGGACATTAAATTATATGTGGGTCTGTGAGGACATTATATTATATGTGGGTCTGTGAGGATATTATATTATATGTGGATCTGTGAGGGCATTATATTATATGTGGGTCTGTGAGGACATTATATTATATGTGGGTCTGTGGGGACATTATATTATATGTGGGTCTGTGGTAACATTATATTATATGTGGGTCTGTGAGGACATATTATATGTGTGTCTGTGGTAACATTATATTATATGTGGGTCTGTGGGGACATTATATATGTGGGTCTGTGAGGACATTATATTATATGTGGGTCTGTGGGGACATTATATTATATGTGGGTCTGTGAGGACATTATATTATATGTGGGTCTGTGGGGACATTATATTATATGTGGGTCTGTGGTAACATTATATGTGGGTCTGTGGGGACATTATATTATATGTGGGTCTGTGGGGACATTATATTATATGTGGGTCTGTGGGAACATTATATTATATGTGGGTCTTTGGTGACATTATATTATATGTGGGTCTGTGGGGACATTATATTTATATGTGGGTCTGTGGGGACATTATATTATATGTGGGTCTGTGGTAACATATTATATGTGGGTCTGTGAGGACATTAAATTATATGTGGGTCTGTGAGGACATTATATTATATGTGGGTCTGTGAGGATATTATATTATATGTGGATCTGTGAGGACATTATATTATATGTGGGTCTGTGAGGACATTATATATGTGGGTCTGTGAGGACATTATATTATATGTGGGTCTGTGGGGACATTATATATGTGGGTCTGTGAGGACATTATATTATATGTGGGTCTGTGGGGACATTATATTATATGTGGGTCTGTGAGGACATTATATTATATGTGGGTCTGTGGGGACATTATATTATATGTGGGTCTGTGGTAACATATTATATGTGGGTCTGTGGGGACATTATATTATATGTGGGTCTGTGAGGACATTATATTATATGTGGGTCTGTGAGAACATATTATATGTGGGTCTGTGAGGACATTATATTATATGTGGGTCTGTGAGAACATTATATTATATGTGGGTCTGTGAGGACATTATATTATATGTGGGTCTGTGAGGACATTATATTATATGTGGGTCTGTGAGGACATTATATTATATGTGGGTCTGTGGAGACATTATATTATATGTGGGTCTGTGAGGACATTATATTATATGTGGGTCTGTGAGGACATTATATTATATGTGGGTCTGTGGAGACATTATATTATATGTGGGTCTGTGGGGACATTATATTATATGTGGGTCTGTGAGGACATTATATTATATGTGGGTCTGTGAGGACATTATATTATATGTGGGTCTGTGAGGACATTATATTATATGTGGGTCTGTGAGGACATTATATTATATGTGGGTCTGTGAGGACATTATATTATATGTGGGTCTGTGAGGACATTATATTATATGTGGGTCTGTGAGGACATTATATTATATGTGGGTCTGTGGGGACATTATATTATAAGTGGGTCTGTGAGGACATTATGTTATATGTGGGTCTGTGGGGACATTATATTATATGTGGGTCTGTGGTAACATTATATTATATGTGGGTCTGTGGGAACATTATATTATATGTGGGTCTTTGGTAATATTTTATTATATGTGGGTCTGTAGGGTCATTATATTATATGTGGGGCTGTTGGGACATTATATTATATGTGGGTCGGTGGTAACATATTATATGTGGGTTTGTGGGGACATTATATTATATTTGGGTCTGTGAGGACATTATATTATATGTGGGTCTGTGGGGACAATATATTATATGTTGGTCTGTGGTAACATATTATATGTGGGTCTGTGAGGACATTATATTATATGTGGGTCTGTGGGGACATTATATTATATGTGGGTTTGTGGGGACATTATATTATATGTGGGTCTGTGGGGACAATATATATGTGGGACTGTGGGACATATTATATGTGGTGCTGTGAGGACATTATATTATATTTGGGACTGTGGGACATTATATTATTTGTGGATCTGTGAGGACATTATATTATATATGAGTCTATGAGGACATTATATTATATGTGGGTCTGTGGGGACATTATATTTATATGTGGGTCTGTGGGGACATTATATTATATGTGGGTCTGTGGTAACATATTATATGTGGGTCTGTGAGGACATTAAATTATATGTGGGTCTGTGAGGACATTATATTATATGTGGGTCTGTGAGGATATTATATTATATGTGGATCTGTGAGGGCATTATATTATATGTGGGTCTGTGAGGACATTATATTATATGTGGGTCTGTGGGGACATTATATTATATGTG
The DNA here is from genome assembly GCF_046119375.1 of Phyllobates terribilis. Classification (NCBI taxonomy): domain Eukaryota; kingdom Metazoa; phylum Chordata; class Amphibia; order Anura; family Dendrobatidae; genus Phyllobates; species Phyllobates terribilis. The sequence continues at coordinate 295,084 of NW_027364089.1, read as the reverse complement.
GGTCTGTGGTAACATTATATTATATGTGGGTCTGTTAGGACATATTATATGTGGGTCTGTGGTAACATTATATTATATGTGGGTCTGTGGGGACATTATATATGTGGGTCTGTGAGGACATTATATTATATGTGGGTCTGTGGGGACATTATATTATATGTGGGTCTGTGAGGACATTATATTATATGTGGGTCTGTGGGGACATATTATATGTGGGTCTGTGGGGACATTATATTATATGTGGGTCTGTGGGGACATTATATTATATGTGGGTCTGTGGGAACATTATATTATATGTGGGTCTTTGGTGACATTATATTATATGTGGGTCTGTGGGGACATTATATTTATATTTGGGTCTGTGGGGACATTATATTATATGTGGGTCTGTGGTAACATATTATATGTGGGTCTGTGAGGACATTAAATTATATGTGGGTCTGTGAGGACATTATATTATATGTGGGTCTGTGAGGATATTATATTATATGTGGATCTGTGAGGACATTATATTATATGTGGGTCTGTGAGGACATTATATATGTGGGTCTGTGAGGACATTATATTATATGTGGGTCTGTGGGGACATTATATATGTGGGTCTGTGAGGACATTATATTATATGTGGGTCTGTGGGGACATTATATTATATGTGGGTCTGTGAGGACATTATATTATATGTGGGTCTGTGGGGACATTATATTATATGTGGGTCTGTGGTAACATATTATATGTGGGTCTGTGGGGACATTATATTATATGTGGGTCTGTGAGGACATTATATTATATGTGGGTCTGTGAGAACATTATATTATATGTGGGTCTGTGAGGACATTATATTATATGTGGGTCTGTGAGAACATTATATTATATGTGGGTCTGTGAGGACATTATATTATATGTGGGTCTGTGAGGACATTATATTATATGTGGGTCTGTGAGGACATTATATTATATGTGGGTCTGTGGAGACATTATATTATATGTGGGTCTGTGAGGACATTATATTATATGTGGGTCTGTGAGGACATTATATTATATGTGGGTCTGTGGAGACATTATATTATATGTGGGTCTGTGGGGACATTATATTATATGTGGGTCTGTGAGGACATTATATTATATGTGGGTCTGTGAGGACATTATATTATATGTGGGTCTGTGAGGACATTATATTATATGTGGGTCTGTGAGGACATTATATTATATGTGGGTCTGTGAGGACATTATATTATATGTGGGTCTGTGAGGACATTATATTATATGTGGGTCTGTGAGGACATTATATTATATGTGGGTCTGTGGGGACATTATATTATAAGTGGGTCTGTGAGGACATTATGTTATATGTGGGTCTGTGGGGACATTATATTATATGTGGGTCTGTGGTAACATTATATTATATGTGGGTCTGTGGGAACATTATATTATATGTGGGTCTTTGGTAATATTTTATTATATGTGGGTCTGTAGGGTCATTATATTATATGTGGGGCTGTTGGGACATTATATTATATGTGGGTCGGTGGTAACATATTATATGTGGGTTTGTGGGGACATTATATTATATTTGGGTCTGTGAGGACATTATATTATATGTGGGTCTGTGGGGACAATATATTATATGTTGGTCCGTGGTAACATTATATTATATGTGGGTCTGTGAGGACATTATATTATATGTGGGTCTGTGGGGACATTATATTATATGTGGGTTTGTGGGGACATTATATTATATGTGGGTCTGTGGGGACAATATATATGTGGGACTGTGGGACATATTATATGTGGTGCTGTGGGGACATTATATTATATTTGGGACTGTGGGACATTATATTATATGTGGATCTGTGAGGACATTATATTATATATGAGTCTATGAGGACATTATATTATATGTGGGTCTGTGGGGACATTATATTTATATGTGGGTCTGTGGGGACATTATATTATATGTGGGTCTGTGGTAACATATTATATGTGGGTCTGTGAGGACATTAAATTATATGTGGGTCTGTGAGGACATTATATTATATGTGGGTCTGTGAGGATATTATATTATATGTGGATCTGTGAGGGCATTATATTATATGTGGGTCTGTGAGGACATTATATTATATGTGGGTCTGTGGGGACATTATATTATATGTGGGTCTGTGGTAACATTATATTATATGTGGGTCTGTGAGGACATATTATATGTGGGTCTGTGGTAACATTATATTATATGTGGGTCTGTGGGGACATTATATATGTGGGTCTGTGAGGACATTATATTATATGTGGGTCTGTGGGGACATTATATTATATGTGGGTCTGTGAGGACATTATATTATATGTGGGTCTGTGGGGACATTATATTATATGTGGGTCTGTGGTAACATATTATATGTGGGTCTGTGGGGACATTATATTATATGTGGGTCTGTGGGGACATTATATTATATGTGGGTCTGTGGGAACATTATATTATATGTGGGTCTTTGGTGACATTATATTATATGTGGGTCTGTGGGGACATTATATTTATATGTGGGTCTGTGGGGACATTATATTATATGTGGGTCTGTGGTAACATATTATATGTGGGTCTGTGAGGACATTAAATTATATGTGGGTCTGTGAGGACATTATATTATATGTGGGTCTGTGAGGATATTATATTATATGTGGATCTGTGAGGACATTATATTATATATGGGTCTGTGAGGACATTATATATGTGGGTCTGTGAGGACATTATATTATATGTGGGTCTGTGGGGACATTATATATGTTGGTCTGTGAGGACATTATATTATATGTGGGTCTGTGGGGACATTATATTATATGTGGGTCTGTGAGGACATTATATTATATGTGGGTCTGTGGGGACATTATATTATATGTGGGTCTGTGGTAACATATTATATGTGGGTCTGTGGGGACATTATATTATATGTGGGTCTGTGGGGACATTATATTATATGTGGGTCTGTGGGAACATTATATTATATGTGGGTCTTTGGTGACATTATATTATATGTGGGTCTGTGGGGACATTATATTTATATGTGGGTCTGTGGGGAAATTATATTATATGTGGGTCTGTGGTAACATATTATATGTGGGTCTGTGAGGACATTAAATTATATGTGGGTCTGTGAGGACATTATATTATATGTGGGTCTGTGAGGATATTATATTATATGTGGATCTGTGAGGACATTATATTATATGTGGGTCTGTGAGGACATTATATTATATGTGGGTCTGTGGGGACATTATATGTGGGTCTGTGGTAACATTATATTATATGTGGGTCTGTGAGGACATTATATTATATGTGGGTCTGTGGTAACATTATATTATATGTGGGTCTGTGGGGACATTATATATGTGGGTCTGTGAGGACATTATATTATATGTGGGTCTGTGTGGACATTATATTATATGTGGGTCTGTGGTAACATATTATATGTGGGTCTGTGGGGACATTATATTATATGTGGGTCTGTGGGGACATTATATTATATGTGGGTCTGTGGGAACATTATATTATATGTGGGTCTTTGGTGACATTATATTATATGTGGGTCTGTGGGGACATTATATTTATATGTGGGTCTGTGGGGACATTATATTATATGTGGGTCTGTGGTAACATATTATATGTGGGTCTGTGAGGACATTAAATTATATGTGGGTCTGTGAGGACATTATATTATATGTGGGTCTGTGAGGATATTATATTATATGTGGATCTGTGAGGACATTATATTATATGTGGGTCTGTGAGGACATTATATTATATGTGGGTCTGTGGGGACATAATATTATATGTGGGTCTGTGGTAACATTATATTATATGTGGGTCTGTGAGGACATTATATTATATGTGGGTCTGTGGGGACATTATATTATATGTGGGTCTGTGGTAACATATTATATGTGGGTCTGTGGGGACATTATATTATATGTGGGTCTGTGGGGACATTATATTATATGTGGGTCTGTGGGAACATTATATTATATGTGGGTCTATGAGGATATTATATTATATGTGGGTCTGTGGGGACATTATATTATATGTGGGTCTGTGAGGACATTATATTATATGTGGGTCTGTGGTAATATTATATTATATGTGGGTCTGTGGTGACATTATATTATATGTGGGTCTGTGGGGACATTATATTATATGTGGGTCTGTGGGGACATTATATTATATGTGGGTCTGTGAGGACATTATATTATATGTGGGTCTGTGAGGACATTATATTATATGTGGGTCTGTGAGGACATTATATTATATGTGGGTCTGTGAGGACATATTATATGTGGGTCTGTGGGGACAATATATTATATATGGGTCTGTGAGGACATTATATTATATGTGGCTCTGTGGGGACATTATATTATATGTGGGTCTGTGAGGACATTATATTATATGTGGGTCTGTTGGGACATTATATTATATGTGGGTCTGTGGGACATTATATTATATGTGGGTCTGTGAGGACATTATATTATATGTGGGTCTGTGAGGACATTATATTATATGTGGGTCTGTGGGGACATTATATTATATGTGGGTCTGTGAGGACATTATATTATATGTGGGTCTGTTAGGACATTATATTATATGTGGATCTGTAGGGACATTATATTATATGTGGGTCTGTGAGGACATTATATTATATGTGGGTCTGTGAGGACATTATATTATATGTGGGTCTGTGAGGACATTATATTATATGTGGGTCTGTGGGGACATTATATTATATGTGGGTCTGTGAGGACATTATATTATATGTGGGTCTAAGGACATTATATTATATGTGGGTCTGTGAGGACATTATATTATATGTGGGTCTGTGAGGACATTATATTATATGTGGGTCTGTGAGGACATTATATTATATGTGGGTCTGTGAGGACATTATATTATATGTGGATCTGTAGGGACATTATATCATATGTGGGTCTGTGAAGACTCGTATATTTTATGTGGGTCTGTGTTAACGTTATATTATATGTGGGTCTGTGGGGACATTATATTATATGTGGGTCTGTGGGGACATTATATTATATGTGGGTCTGTGGGGACAATATATTATATGTGGGACTGTGGGGACATTATATTATATGTGGGTCTGTGTAACATTATATTATAAGTGGGTCTGAGGGAACATCCTACTAATATTATAAATGCGAAAGTTTGTGAGTATGTATGTTTGTTACTCTTTCACGAAAAAACTACTGGACGGATTTGCATGAAACTTTACAGTAATATAGATTATACATCGGAATAACATATACGCTACAATTTCTAATGATTTTATGTAATTTTGGTCGTAATATAACGATACATGTCAATTAAGTCGGAAAAAAATCTGGCCTCTGAGAGCTATCTTGGCGTACGCTGCCTAAACCGTTGGAGTTACACAAAGATGATGTACCGTAGAATTGTTTGTCTTGAATAGTTCTAAATAAAAGTCCGCGACAGCTTATATCTACCTTTTATGTGGAAGCCACTATGACCAAAATTGTGAACCATAAATTTAATTAAATTAGATACTATTTTACAATTTTACAATGCACATTTTAGTATATTTATCAAACTTTTTAGTATATTTATCAAACTCTTATATACACACATACACAGGTGATGTTTAAATGGCTGATTTACAGAAGTCAGAAGAGATTGATAATACAATAATTTGCCCATATTGGATCATTGTATAGTGAGGTCACAGTTGCCGCCTGTCCACAGTCAGAATACAGGGGTGATCATATACCGTGGCCAGGTACAAGTGTGGCACAGGGGGTTCACACACGACCCCCAGGGACTGACATTTCCTAGAAACTTTGGCAGCTGTCAGTCATGAGCTCACCCTGATACATTACACTCTGGAAACAGCTGAAGGAGAAGGATAATTTATGACATTTTCTCAGACTTAAAAAAAAAAAAAATAGCCCAGAAAACAGCCCATATGTCAGGAACAGGTTACTAGGGAACTACACGTCCCAGCACGGCCTGCCCGCGCCCACAGCCCGGGGGGAGTGTGAGGCTTCCTCCTGCAGGTTGCCCGGCGGCACCGGGCCGTCATTGTCCTCACACAGGGGGTCCCCGCCGCCATTGTCCCTCCACATAACACCGTATAATAAAACATGCGCTCACCTGCGCCAGCTGCTGCAGCCGGGAAAGTTCCGAGCGCCTCACCTGGGCGGAGGGGAAGTGACTCACACACGGGGAGGGGCAGTAACCTGAGCGCGGCTCCATGGAGGATGCACACACTGCAGCCTGACAGCACCGGCAGCAGCGCTACACAAATGGCGTCCTCCCCTCCTGTGTGCAGCACAGCCCTGTGTGTGTGCAGCGCAGCATGTCACCCACAGCACCAGCAGGCTGCTCTCAGCTCCCACAGAGCACTGGGAATGGTTGCTATGGGTAACCGCGCCACAGCTGCTCCTCATAGACCAGTCATATACAACTGATATCGTCTGTACAGCGATCGTAATATAACTAATTAGATTGTTTTAGTATTTTGTTTGAACTTTACTAAGTACCTATTTTGTAATTAGTACTTATAAAAATGCCGCGAAAGCGTAAGTCTAACATTTTGCAAAGCTCTAATAAAGCCCGAGCTATGAAAATAATTAGACGTGATGAGACGTCTCAACAAGCTGAGCAACGAAGGCTTGAGCAGGCGGTGCGTTGTGCGGCACATAGAGCTGCAGAGACTCCAGAACAATCCCAAGCCCGACGTGAACGGAATGCGGAGTTTTTGGCATCTCAACGGGCTGCTGAAATTCAAGAACAGTCCCAAGCCCGACGTGAACAGCATGCGGAGTATCTGGCGTCTCAGCGGGCTGCTGAAACTCCAGAACAGTCCCAAGCTCGACGTCAGCAGCAAGCGACTTACATGGCGTCCCAAAGAGCCAGTGAAACTCATGAAATGGCCGAATCTCGCAGACGCACTGTTGCTGAAAGGGCAGCACAGCGACGTCAAACATTTACAAGAAATACATGGATATTGTTTAATAAAGCTGCATTTGAGTATGACGAGACTCTTGATTATGAAACTCACAAGCTTATAAAAATAGAAGCAATGACCATAGATTGCAAATATTGCGGAGCTCTTAACCACTTCGCACCAGAGCCTGTTTTTGCCTTTGTGACCGGGCCAATTTTTTCAATTCTGACCACTGTCACTTTATGAAGCAATTACTCTGGAACGCTTCAACGGATCCCCCTGATTCTGAGATTGTTTTTTCGTGACATATTGTACTTCATGATAGTGGTAAAATTTCTTTGATATCACATGCGTTTATATGTGAAAAAATCGGAAATTTGGCGAAAATTTTGCAATTTTCAAACTTTGAATTTTCATGCCCTTAAATCAGAGAAATATGTCACACAAAATACTTAATAAATAACATTTCCCACATGTCTACTTTACATCAGCACAATTTTGGAACCAAAATTTTTTTTTGTTAGGGAGCTATAAGGGTTAAAAGTTGACCAGCGATTTCTCATTTTTCCAACAAAATTTACAAAAACATTTTTTTAGGGACCACATCATATTTGAAGTCACTTTGAGGGGTCTTTATGACAGAAAATACCCAAAAGTGACACCGTTCTAAAAACTGCACCCCTCAAGGTGCTCAAAACCACATTGAAGAACTTTATTAACCCTTCAGGTGCTTCACAGGAATTTTTGGAATGTGGAAGAAAAAAATTAACATTTAACTTTTTTCACAAAAATGTTGCTTTAGACCCAATTTTTTTTATTTTCACAGGGGTAACAGGAAAAAATGGACCCCAAAATTTTTTGTGCAATTTCTCTTGAGCGTGCTGATACCCCATATGTGAGGGAAAACCACTGTTTGGGCGCACGGCAGGGCTCGGAAATGAAGGAGCGCCATTAGACTTTTTGAATGTAAAATTTGTCTGAATAATTAGCAGACACCATGTTGCGTTTGGAGAGCTCCTGATGTGACTAAACAGTGGAACCCCCCCACAAGTGACACCATTTTGGAAACTAGACCCCTTAGGGAACATATCTAGATGTGTGGTGAGCACCTTGAACCCCAAGGTGCTTCACAGAAGTTTATAATATTGAGCTGTAAAAATAAAATTTTCACATTTTTCCCGCAAAAACGTTTTTCATCCCTTAATTTTCCATTATCATAATGGTAATAGGATAAATTGCACCATGAAATTTGTTGTGCAATTTCTCCTGAACACGCCGATACCCCATATGTGGGGGAAAACCACTGTTTGGGCGCACTGCAGGGTTTGGAAGGGAAGGAGCGCCATTTGACTTTTTGAATGTAAAATTTGTCTGAATAATTAGCAGACGCCATGTTGTGTTTGGAGAGCCTCTGATGTTCCTAAACAGTGGAAACCCCCCACAAGTGACACCATTTTGGAAACTAGACCCCGTAGGGAACTTATCTAGATGTGTGGTGAGCACCTTGAACCCCAACGTGCTTCACAGAAGTTTATAATAATCAGCTGTAAAAATAAAATTTTCACATTTTTCCCGCAAAAAACGTTTTTCATCCCTTAATTTTGCATTATCATAAGGGTAATAGGATAAATTGCACCATGAAATTTGTTGTGCAATTTCTCCTGAACACGCCGATACCCCATATGTGGAGGCAAACCACTGTTTGGGTGCACGGCAGGGCTCGGAAGGGAAGGAGCGCCATTTGACTTTTTGAATGTAAAATTTGTTTGAATAATTAGCGGACGCCATGTTGCAATTGGGGAGCCCCTGATGTGCCTAAACAGTGGAAACCCCCCACAAGTGACACCATTTTGGAAACTAGACCCCTTAGGGAACTTATCTAGATATGTGGTGAGCACCTTGCACCCCCAGCTGCTTCACAGAAGTTTATAATATTGAGCCATAAAAATAAAATTTTCACATTTTTCCCACAAAAAATGTTTTCCTTTCCCTAATTTTGTACTATCATAAGGGTAACAGGATAAATTGCACCATGAAATTTGTTGTTCAATTTCTCCTGAACACGCCGATACCCCATATGTGGGGGAAAACCACTGCTTTGCTGTACGGCAGGGTTCGGAAGAGAAAGGAGCGCTATGTTGGCTGGGATAGGCAGCAGACACCGTGTCACATTTGAAGAGTCGCCGACATGCAGAAACAGCAGAAACCCCCACAAGTGAACCCATTTTGTAAACTACACCTCTCAAGGAATTCATCTAGGGAAGTAGTGAGTATTTTTTAAATTTATACCATTGGGCAGTGAAAAAAGCATAATTATATTTTTACCACAAAAAAATGTTTTACCCTCAGATTTTACATTTTCACACAGGGCAATGGGTAAAAATGGTGCCGAAATGTGTCACACAATTTCTTCTAAAAGTGGCAATACCCCATATGTGGCTGTATCGTACCACTCAGCCATATGGCGAGATCTGGGGGGGACAGAGTGCTATTTGACAATTGGAGAACAAATTATTGTAGAATAGGCATTTGGATTTGGGAGCACAAAATTTTTTGAATTTCTTTTGGGGGGCAAGGGCCATTTCGCTTTTCCAGAGCCTTTCTGCTACCAGTAACTTGGAAGTCCCTTATATTTTTAACAGATGACGGACCTGTAATTCAGATGAAACCCCTGCGGGATCCATTCACTGTAATGAGGCAGCAGAGTTACTCTGGACTCCGTCTGGCCTCTGTTTAGCGGTGTCCTTTTTTTCAGAAGTGCACAAAACTGTGGCCAACCGCACTTTTATGCACGCCTAAAACAAATGACACCGTGGGATCACAGGCCAGACGGCATCCACAGTGGCCTATATGTGCCTCATTACAGGGAATCTTCCGTCATGGGTTCCGGCTGAATCACATATTTCAGAGATTTACATGGAAACTCTGGCGTAAGTGCTCAGCGCAGAGCGCAGGATAAATGTGTGCCGAGCCAGATCTTTGGGAGACATAATAAACAAATCAGTAGCAGGTGAAGAATTGGTTTTATTTATTTTTTTACGCCGTTCCTAGTGTGATATAACTGATTAGATTACTTTATTCTTCGGGTCGGTGCAATTACAGAGATACCAGATTTATATCGGGTTTTTATGACTGACAGCTGTCACACACTAAGAGACGCTTTTTTTTTGCAAAATCTAGTTTTTGCATCGCCATATTTTGAGAGCTATAATTTTTCCATATTTCGGCCGACAGAGTCATGTGATGGCTTTTTTTTTGCGGGACGAGTTGACATTTTTATTGGTACCATTTGTGGGTACGTGACATTTTTTGATCGCTTTCTATTCCGTTTTTTTGGGAGGTAAAATTAACAAAAACCAACAATTCAGGAATTGTTTTTTGAGGTTTTTTTTTATGCCGTTCTGCGTGTGGTAAAAGTGATCAGGCAGCGTTATTCTTCGGGTCAGTACGTTTACAGCGATACTACACTTACTGTATTTTTTTATGTTTTGGCGCTTTTACACAATAAAACAATTTTATAGAAAAAATATTTTTTTTGCATTGCTTTATTCTGAGAGGTATAACTTTTTTATTTTTTGGCTGATGGAGCTGTATAGCGGCTTGATTTTTGTGGAACAAGATGACTTTTTCAGCGGTACCATTTCTATTTCCATTTTGCTTTTTGATCGCATTTTTTTCCACTTTTTGTTTGGCGATATGAGGAAAAAGCATAGTTTTTTGCTCCGTTTTTTATTTATTTTTATTACGGTGTACACATAAGGAGTTAATTAGTGTGACAGTTTTATAGCTCGGGTTGTTTCGGACGCGGCAATACCAAATATGTGTACTTTTTTTATTTTTGCATAACTATATGGATTTATCGGTTTAATATTTTATTTATTTATTTTTATTTATTTTGTATTTTTTTTTAACAGTTTCAAAACATTTTTTTTTACTTTTTTTTACATTTTTACTTAGTCCCTGTATGGGACATTAATTTTTATTTTTCTGATCCCTGATCTCATGTAATGTAATAGACATATATTACATTATATGAGATCTTCACTGACTGTTTCACAGTCTCCTGTCTGGCATCAGCTACAGGCTGAAGCCAGACAGGAAGGACACCATATATGGCAGAGCTGGAGGCGGTCATGTGACCTCCAGCTGCCATAGCAACGCCAGGTCCTGAAAGCAATCAAGGGGTCGTCGGAGAGGTAAGTGGACGACCCCCTCTCCTCCTGCTGTCTCCTATATGCCGCGATCACTATAGATCGCAGCATATAGAAGACAGCAAAGGGTTAACATCACTGGGACCTGATCTAATCAGGTCCCGATGATGTTCCCTGTCAGAGCTAACGCTCTGCACCGCTCTCACAGCGCTTGCAGGACCCAGGGGGTCCTGAGCACTGCGAGACCACCCACCGTTTTTAAACGTCCGCGCTGCACAGAGCCCAGGCAGCGCGGACGTTTATCTACAGTGGGCGGTCGGGAAGCGGTTAAGTGGAAAGAGGAAGCAGCAGGTATGTGTTGTTTGGGCGGGAAAATAGCTCTTCCTTATATAGACGAGCCAGTTCAATCTTTAAAAGAGCTTATCTCTAATGAAACTGATGAATCTCGCCTTTTTCTAAATAATATAAGAAAATACAACATGTGCTTTCATATGACGTCTTCTGGAGCAGATCAAATTGTCTCAATGCCAGGGTTTTGCCCGACCTTTACAATACAAGTATACCACCGTATCGGTTCTTTAATTCCTATGTCCATTTCGCAACCACAATTTTTACAAGTTTATTTCATAGGTGACGAAGAAGAACAAATCAACAGGCGTACTGAGTGCGTGCAAAGCGTAGATAGAAACATAGTTAAAAAATTACAACGAGTACTTCACAACCACAACATTTTGGTGCATGAATTTAAAACGGCTAGAGACAGAATGATCAATGACGATCATTTCAAAGTAGTGATTCACCCAGACCGTGTACCACGTGGTCAACATGAGAGACGATTCAATGCCCCTACTACAAATGAAATAGCTGCTGTAATAGTTAGTAGCGAACAAACTATGTCTCGGGACATCGTTGTGCAGCCGCGCGATGGCATGCTCACTATGATTCCCGATACACATAGATTCTATGACGCTCTCGAGTACCCAATAATTTTTTGGAAAGGACAAGAGGGGTACAGCATTGATATTCCTCAGATAAATCCAATTACCAAACAAGCAATGCCAAGCAAAAAGGTGTCCTGCAAAGATTTTTATGCCTTTCACTTGATGGTCCGTCGCAGCGATTTTAATTTGATGCTTAAGTGTAGGCTCCTACTTCATCAGTTTCTGGTCGACATGTATGTAAAGATGGAAAGTGAGCGCTTAAGGTTCATTTCTTTAAATAAAAAAAAACTGATTGATATTGATATTCCTCAGATAAATCCAATTACCAAACAAGCTTCTTACCAATTACCAAACAGTTCTTTGGTCTTCTTTCTTTTCTCCATGCTCAATGTGGTACACACAAGGACACAGGACAGAGGTTGAGTCAACTTTAATCCATGTTAACTGGCTGCAAGTGTGATTTAGTTATTGCCAACACCTGTTAGATGCCACAGGTAAGTTACAGGTGCTGTTAATTACACGAATTAGAGAAGCATCACATGATTTTTCAAACGGTGCCAATACTTTTGTCCACCCCCTTTTTTAGGTTTGGTGTGGAATTATATCCAATTTGGCTTTAGGACAATTCTTTTTGTGTTTTTTTCATTGAAGACAAATTAAATGAAGATAATAATACCAAAGAATTTGTGATTGCAATCATTTTCAGGAAGAAACGGAGTATTATCTGACAGAATTGCAGGGGTGCCAATACTTTTGGCCAGCACTGTAATATAATGTTCCCAAAGACCCACATATAATATAATGTTACCACAAACCCACATATAATATAATGTCCCCACAGTTCCACATATAATATAATGTCCCCACAGACCCATAAATAATATAATGTCCCCACAGACCCACATATAATATATTGACCCCACAGACCCACATATAATATAATGGCACCAAAGACCCACATATAATATAATGTTCCCACAGACCCACATATAATATAATGTTCCCACAGACCCACATATAATATAATGTTACCACAGACCCACATATAATATAATCACCCCACAGACCCACATATATTATAATGTTACCACAGACCCACATATAATATAATGTTACCACAGACCCACATATAATATAATGTTCCCACAGACCCACATATAATATAATGTCCCTACAGATCCACATATAATATAATGTACCCACAGACCCACATATAATATAATGTCCTCATAGACCCACATATAATATAATGTCCCCACAGACCCACATATAATATAATGTCCCCACAGACCCACATATAATATAATGTCCTCACAGACCCACATATAATATAATGTCCTCACAGACCCACATATAATATAATGTCCTCACAGACCCACATATAATATAATGACCCCACAGACCCACATATAATATAATGTCCTTAGACCCACATATAATATAATGTCCTCACAGACCCACATATAATATAATGTCCCCACAGACCCACATATAATATAATGTCCCCACAGACCCACATATAAATATAATGTCCCCACAGACCCACATATAATATAATGTCCTCATAGACCCACATATAATATAATGTCCTCACAGACCCACATATAATATAATGTCCCCACAGACCCACATATAATATAATGTCCTCACAGACCCACATATAATATAATGTCCCCAAAGACCCATATATAATATAATGTCCCCACAGACCCACATATAATATAATGACCCCACAGACCCACATATAATATAATGTCACCAAAGACCCACATATAATATAATGTCCTCACAGACCCACATATAATATAATGACCCCACAGACCCACATATAATATAATGTCACCAAAGACCAACATATAATATAATGTTCCCACAGACCCATAAATAATATAATGTCCTCACAGACCCACATATAACATAATGTCACCAAAGACCCACATATAATATAATGTTACCACAGACCCACATATAATATAATGTTCCCACAGACCCACATATAATATAATGTTACCACAGACCCACATATAATATAATGACCCCACAGACCCACATATAATATAATGTTACCACAGACCCACATATAATATAATGTTACCACAGACCCACATATATTATAATGTCCGTACAGACCCACATATAATATAATGTTACCACAGATCCACATATAATATAATGTTACCACTAGTGTTGAGCATTCCGATACTGAAATATCGGGTATCGGCCGATATTCGCGGTATCGGAATTCCGATACTTAATTCCGATACTTTTGCAATATCGTATACTGGAATCGGAAGTTCCCATAATGCAATGAGCCATTTTCATTTTATTCAGCCAATGAGGATCCTAAGAAGTGTGGGCACATCCTGTTAGGCATGTAGGCATCTTAACTAATGGCATGGCTGTGATTGGCTGCTGTAATTATGTCATGATGCACTATAAAAGCCGCCGCCATTTTGAGCTCACTCTGCTGTGAATTCAGTTAGGGATAGGACGCTGTTGTTCTGAGGGACAGTTTTAGCTACCTATTTGGTCTATTCTGCTTTACCCAAGCTACTTTATAAATCGCTGTGCCTTGCAGTGCTAGTGCACAGTTCTCTGTGCTGTTCACCGCTTTCTGCAAGGTCTGGTGTGTGAGTGCAGCTCACCCCGTAGTGTGTGCTTCAGCCACGTCTGGTTATAGTGCACTCAGTGTGTGTCACTGCCTCATACATTGTCCTTTTTTGCCAATTCATAATTTTTCCTGATATCTCCTATTAGTGTGGTGGTTCCATCCGTATTCAGCTAAATTGGTCCCAAACACACTATATAGGAGTAGATAGAGAAATTTTTTTGGTCTTGCAGTGCTAGTGCACAGTGCTCTGCATCTGTACTGTTCACCGCTGTCTGCAAGGTCTGGTGTGTGAGTGCAGCTCACCCTGTAGTGTGTGCTTCAGCCACGTCTGGTTATAGTGCACTCAGTGTGTGTCACTGCCTCATACATTGTCCTTTTTTGCCAATTCATAATTTTTCCTGATATCTCCTATTAGTGTGGTGGTTCCATCCGTATTCAGCTAAATTGGTTCCAAACACACTATATAGGAGTAGTTAGAGGAGCCTTTCTGCAGCATTGGGCCCTGCAGCCCCAGCCAGATTAGTATTAGCCTATTTTTTGTAGCCTCACCTATTGCATTGTAGGTTACCTTCCTACATTGTAATAGCTACAAAAAGTTTGTGATACTATCGTTATTACATCTTTAGGCACATCCAGTGTCTTTTTGTGACAAAAAAAACCTAAATAAAGTTCACCAAACACTCCACTTTACAGTTGTGTAGACCACATTAGCTCATATTAAAGTCTAGCCAACACTTTATAAAATTAGTGTTTCTTATACCTGTTAGCAGCTGTTCAGGAATAAGCACACTAAGCCCTTAGTACTTTTCTGCCTATCTTTATCAGTCTACCAAGATGAAGAAGGCAGGGAGTAAGGCATGTGGTCGTGGGTGTGGAGTTTCTGCAGGGAGAGGACGTGAGGATTCTGTGCCTGCAGGGAGAGGACGTGGGGATTCTGTGCCTGCTGCGGGCACCAGTGATTCAGCATCCCCCAGTTTTACCAGGGAACAGTCCTTTATGCACAGCTTTGTAGGAGCTAGCCGTACCCCACTGCTGCAGGAGGACCAAATTGAAGCCGTTGTCGGATGGATGGCAGCTAATGCATCGACTTCAATTAGTTCCAGATCCTCTCAGGTCCTGAGCACTGAAGAGCACCCATCTGTCTCTTCACCACCTGCCAAATTGCCCAGGCAGTCAGAGAGCCCTGGACAGGAGCCATCTCTACTTCTGTTCTCTGAATCTCTTGGCTTGGAAAGAGGGGGCCAGCCAAGCAGAATTCGAGAATTTGAAGAAGAGGTAGTATGCAGCGATGCGCAACAGTTTTGTCTCTCTGAATCTGAAGAGGCGGGTGGGCCAGTGCCTATGGTCAGCAGCACACCTCAGTACGCATCTGATGATGAGACTCAGGTGCCACTTTCTGGTGCGTACTGTGCTGTCGAGACTACCCAGGAGAAGCAGTTGTTTGAAGAGGGTGGTGTAGATGATGAGGTCCTTGACCCATCATGGCGTGAGGGACAGGAAGGTGGTGGGAGCAGCTCTGAGAAAGAGATTCCCCGAACAGCCCAAAAAGGAGGGAGAGGGAAGGGGAGGACTTGGTTGCCTGTAGCCTCCACTTCGGCACCCATTAGGAGCATGGCTCTTCCAAAATCCAAACCGGGCGCTCCCAAGACTTGCAGTGCCTGGTCCTTTGTTGACACAGTTGCAGATGACATTTGCTTTGTCAAATGCAGGCTGTGTAATCAGAAGGTGAAAAGAGGGAAAAGTGTCAGCAACCTCAATACCACAAATATGTGGAAACATGTGCGGACCAAGCACGTGGTGGAGTTACAAAAACACACTGAAGACCTAGGCCAACCTACAGCGCCACCTACCACCTCTTCAGCTCGTGTTGTAGCCTCTTCCTCCAGCTCACACACAGCTGGTTCGGCTTCCTCACAGGATCGCCATGGAAGAATCTCTGGCACTGTTGTACAGAGACACAGTGTAATTCCACCCACAGCACCACTTTCCCAGTCATCCTCACACTCCCAGGCCAGTCTACAGCCATCATTAGCACAGGCATGGGAGAAAAGGCGCCCATACTCGGCAAACCACCCCCGAGCACAGGCTCTGAATGCTGGCATTGCTAAACTACTGGCCCTTGAAATGCTATCAGTCAGGCTGGTGGAGACTGACACATTCCGTAACTTTATGGCATTGGCAGTCCCACAATACAACGTGTCCAGCCGCTTTTATTTCAGCAGGCAAGCCGTCCCTGCCCTGCAACATCATGTGGAGGGAAAAATTAAACATGCGCTACAAAACGCCGTCAGTAGCAAGGTCCACCTGACCACCGATGCGTGGACCAGTAAGCATGGACAGGGACGATACCTTTCCCTCACTGTCCATTGGGTAAATGTTGTGGAGCCGGGTACAGATCTTGAGAGTGGCGTTGTACGTGTTCTGCCAACTCCAAGGATTGCAGGAATCCAGTCTGTACACATTGACTCCTCCTCATACTCCAGTTCCTCTGAATCAGCGCTGCAGGAGCCGTCACGGTCTACCTCCACATCGACCCGTGAACGGTTACCTGTTATGGTGACCAATATGAGCACAGCCGTGGCCAAACGTCAACAGGCCGTATTAAAATTAATTTCTTTGGGGAATCGAAGCCACACAGCGCAGGAGCTCTGGAATGCCATCAAGCAGCAGAGCGACGTGTGGTTTGTGCCAGCGAATCTCCAGCCAGGCATGGTAGTGTGTGACAATGGCCGAAATCTGGTGGCAACTCTGGGCATAGGCAACCTCACTCACATCCCATGTCTGGCACATGTGCTCAACTTGGTCGTGCAGAGTTTTTTGAGGGACTATCCGGATCTTGATGCACTGCTTCACAAGGTCCGCATAGAGTGCGCTCACTTGCGGCGTTCCAGCAATGCAAGATCACGCATTGCAGCTCTGCAGCGCCGATCACGTCTTCCGGAACATCGCATCATATGTGACCTACCCACCAGGTGGAATTCAACGTTACATATGTTGGAGAGGTTGTGTGAGCAGCAGGCAGCAGTAATGGAGTACCAGCTGCAGCAGGCGCAAACAAGTCGCAGTGCGCGCCGTTCACACTTCACCACCACTGAGTGGGCCTCTATGTTGCCACGTTTTGCGTGCCTTCGATTATTCCACGCGGATGGCGAGTGCAGATGATGCACTAGTCAGCATGACTATCCCCCTTATCTGCCTGCTTGAAAAAACACTGCAAGCACTAAGGGACGAGGTTTTGGAAGAGGTGGAGGATGAGGAGTCACAAATGCCATCTGCTTCTCTAGTCTGCGCAACGTGGTTCCTCACAAAGGCCTAGGCAGGGGACACTTTGTGAGGAGGATGAGGAGGAGTGAATGGATGAGGAAGACATCTGTCCAGAGGAGGGAGGTACACAATGCTCTAGTAGTCAGTATCTAGAGCGAGGGTGGGGTGATGCAGAGCAGGCAGAGATCACGCCTCAAGCAGGGGACAGCGTTTCTTGGCCAGTTGGCAGTCTGCAGCACATGGTTGATTTCATGCTGCAGTGCCTGAGAAACGACCGCCGCATCGCCCACATTCTCAACACGGCTGATTATTGGGTGTCCACCCTCCTAGATCCTCGCTACTGGGACAACTTACAAAGCCTCATAACACCGTTGAACCGGGAGCATAAAATGCGGGAGTAACAAGACGCACTGGTGCATTCCATCATGTTCTCCATTCCAACCGAGAGCAGTGCTGCTAGTGCTTTACAAAGAAGCTCAGTGCGTCGAGGCAGTGGAGGAAGCTCTGCACAAAGAGGGAGCAGAAGCAGCGCCTCAGCACAAGGCAAGACCAGTATGGCCGAAATGTGGCAAAGTTTTGTGTCCCCGCCGCCACAAATGTCTACACCATCACAGACGGCTCCAGTCAGCAGGAGGCAACGTTTCCGTCAGATGGTGACAGACTACATGTCTTGCCCTCTTAGTGTACTCCCAGACGGCTCTTCTCCCTTCAAGTTTTGGGTCTGTAAGCTGGATACATGGCCAGAGCTTAGTCAGTATGCATTGGAGGTGCTAGCTTGCCCTGCTGCTAGTGTATTATCGGAACGCGTCTTTAGTGCCGCAGGTGGTGTACTAACAGACCGTCGCATGCGACTATCCTCCGATAACGTTGACCGGCTTACTTTTCTCAAAATGAACAAGGCCTGGATCTCTCATGAATTTGCCAGTCCTCTTCCAGAATAAATAATTGGTTGGCAACAGTATCCAGGTCTCCTGTTCTGTTCATGTTTCTACCACCTGAACTGTAATCCCTGAGCTCCAACACCGCCAGTTGGCGCTCGGAAGTGCCGTCTGCACAGTCAACACTTGCTGCCGTGTCATTGGGGTTCAGTAACGTCAGCTGTTCCCCTGCTGTGCGGACGGCAATTTCTCCTGCTCTGTCCACATTCTCACTACTACAGATTTTAAAGTTGCTCCAATTACACCTCTGGCTCCTCTGTTTTCAGTATTATCCCTGAGCTCCAACACCGCCAGTTGGCGCTCGGAAGTGCCGTCTGCACAGTCAACACTTGCTGCCGTGTTATTGGGGTTCAGTAACGTCAGCTGTTCCCCTGCTGTGCGGACGGCAATTTCTCCTGCTCTGTCCACATTCTCACTACTACAGATTTTAAAGTTGCTCCAATTACACCTCTGGCTCCTCTGTTTTCAGTATTATCCCTGAGTTCCAACACTACCAGTTGGCGCTCGGAAGTGCCGTCTGCACAGTCAACACTTGCTGCCGTGTTATTGGGGTTCGGTAACGTTAGCTGTTCCCCAGCTGTGCGGACGGCAATTTCTCCTGCTCTGTCCACATTCTCACTACTACAGATTTTAAAGTTGCTCCAATTACACCTCTGGCTCCTCTGTTTTCAGTATTATCCCTGAGCTCCAACACCGCCAGTTGGCGCTCGGAAGTGCCGTCTGCACAGTCAACACTTGCTGCCGTGTTATTGGGGTTCAGTAACGTCAGCAGTTCCCCTGCTGTGCGGACGGCAATTTCTCCTGCTCTGTCCACATCCACTGTACTACTGATTTAAAACCTCCTCCAAATACACCTCTGGCTCCTCTGTTTTCAGTATTATCCCTGAGCTCCAACACCGCCAGTTGGCGCTCGGAAATGCCGTCTGCACAGTCAACACTTGCTGCCATGTTATTGGGGTTCAGTAACGTCAGCTGTTCCCCTGCTGTGCGGACGGCAATTTCTCCTGCTCTGTCCACATTCTCACTACTACAGATTTTAAAGTTGCTCCAATTACACCTCTGGCTCCTCTGTTTTCAGTATTATCCCTGAGCTACAACACCGCCAGTTGGTGCTCGGAAGTGCCGTCTGCACAGTCAACACTTGCTGCCGTGTTATTGGGGTTCGGTAACGTCAGCTGTTCCCCTGCTGTGCGGACGGCAATTTCTCCTGCTCTGACAACATTCTCACTACTACAGATTTTAAAGTTGCTCCAATTACACCTCTGGCTCCTCTGTTTTCAGTATTATCCCTGAGCTCCAATACCGCCAGTTGGTGCTCGGAAGTGCCGTCTGCACAGTCAACACTTGCTGCCGTGTTATTGGGGTTCAGTAACGTCAGCTGTTCCCCTGCTGTGCGGATGGCAATTCCTCCTGCTCTGTCCACATCCACTGTACTACTGATTTAAAACCTCCTCCAAATACACCTCTGGCTCCTCTGTTTTCAGTATTATCCCTGAGCTCCAACACCGCCAGTTGGCGCTCGGAAGTGCTGTCTGCACAGTCAACACTTGCTGCCATGTTATTGGGGTTCAGTAACGTCAGCTGTTCCCCTGCTGTGCGGACGGCAATTTCTCCTGCTCTGTCCACATTCTCACTACTACAGATTTTAAAGTTGCTCCAATTACACCTCTGGCTCCTCTGTTTTCAGTATTATCCCTGAGCTCCAACACCGCCAGTTGGCGCTCGGAAGTGCCGTCTGCACAGTCAACACTTGCTGCCGTGTTATTGGGGTTCAGTAACGTCAGCTGTTCCCCTGCTGTGCGGACGACAATTTCTCCTGCTCTGTCCACATCCACTGTACTACTGATTTTAAACCTCCTCCAAATACACCTCTGGCTCCTCTGTTTTCAGTATTATCCCTGAGCTCCAACACCGCCAGTTGGCGCTCGGAAGTGCCGTCTGCACAGTCAACACTTGCTGCCATGTTATTGGGGTTCAGTAACGTCAGCTGTTCCCCTGCTGTGCGGACGGCAATTTCTCCTGCTCTGTCCACATTCTCACTACTACAGATTTTAAAGTTGCTCCAATTACAACTCTGGCTCCTCTGTTTTCAGTATTATCCCTGAGCTCCAACACCGCCAGTTGGCGCTCGGAAGTGCCGTCTGCACAGTCAACACTTGCTGCCGTGTTATTGGGGTTCAGTAACGTCAGCTGTTCCCCTGCTGTGCGGACGGCAATTTCTCCTGCTCTGTCCACATTCTCACTACTACAGATTTTAAAGTTGCTCCAATTACACCTCTGGCTCCTCTGTTTTCAGTATTATCCCTGAGCTCCAACACCGCCAGTTGGCACTCGGAAGTGCCGTCTGCACAGTCAACACTTGCTGCCGTGTTAT
This sequence comes from Phyllobates terribilis, assembly GCF_046119375.1. Classification (NCBI taxonomy): domain Eukaryota; kingdom Metazoa; phylum Chordata; class Amphibia; order Anura; family Dendrobatidae; genus Phyllobates; species Phyllobates terribilis. The sequence goes on along the minus strand of NW_027364089.1, from coordinate 273,846 downwards.
TGGGGTTCAGTAACGTCAGCTGTTCCCCTGCTGTGCGGACGACAATTTCTCCTGCTCTGTCCACATCCACTGTACTACTGATTTTAAACCTCCTCCAAATACACCTCTGGCTCCTCTGTTTTCAGTATTATCCCTGAGCTCCAACACCGCCAGTTGGCGCTCGGAAGTGCCGTCTGCACAGTCAACACTTGCTGCCATGTTATTGGGGTTCAGTAACGTCAGCTGTTCCCCTGCTGTGCGGACGGCAATTTCTCCTGCTCTGTCCACATTCTCACTACTACAGATTTTAAAGTTGCTCCAATTACAACTCTGGCTCCTCTGTTTTCAGTATTATCCCTGAGCTCCAACACCGCCAGTTGGCGCTCGGAAGTGCCGTCTGCACAGTCAACACTTGCTGCCATGTTATTGGGGTTCAGTAACGTCAGCTGTTCCCCTGCTGTGCGGATGGCAATTTCTCCTGCTCTGTCCACATTCTCACTACTACAGATTTTAAAGTTGCTCCAATTACAACTCTGGCTCCTCTGTTTTCAGTATTATCCCTGAGCTCCAACACCGCCAGTTGGCGCTCGGAAGTCCCGTCTGCACAGTCAACACTTGCTGCCATGTTATTGGGGTTCAGTAACGTCAGCTGTTCCCCTGCTGTGCGGACGGCAATTTCTCCTGCTCTGTCCACATTCTCACTACTACAGATTTTAAAGTTTCTCCAATTACACCTCTGGCTCCTCTGTTTTCAGTATTATCCCTGAGCTCCAACACCGCCAGTTGGTGCTCGGAAGTGCCGTCTGCACAGTCAACACTTGCTGCCGTGTTATTGGGGTTCAGTAACGTCAGCTGTTCCCCTGCTGTGCGGACGGCAATTCCTCCTGCTCTGTCCACATCCACTGTACTACTGATTTAAAACCTCCTCCAAATACACCTCTGGCTCCTCTGTTTTCAGTATTATCCCTGAGCTCCAACACCGCCAGTTGGCGCTCGGAAGTGCTGTCTGCACAGTCAACACTTGCTGCCATGTTATTGGGGTTCAGTAACTTCAGCTGTTCCCCTGCTGTGCGGACGGCAATTTCTCCTGCTCTGTCCACATTCTCACTACTACAGATTTTAAAGTTGCTCCAATTACACCTCTGGCTCCTCTGTTTTCAGTATTATCCCTGAGCTCCAACACCGCCAGTTGGCGCTCGGAAGTGCCGTCTGCACAGTCAACACTTGCTGCCGTGTTATTGGGGTTCAATAACGTCAGCTGTTCCCCTGCTGTGCGGACGGCACTTCCTCCTGCTCTGTCCACATCCACTGTACTACTGATTTTAAACCTCCTCCAAATACACCTCTGGCTCCTCTGTTTTCAGTATTATCCCTGAGCTCCAACACCGCCAGTTGGCGCTCGGAAATGCCGTCTGCACAGTCAACACTTGCTGCCATGTTATTGGGGTTCAGTAACGTCAGCTGTTCCCCTGCTGTGGGGACGGCAATTTCTCCTGCTCTGTCCACATTCTCACTACTACAGATTTTAAAGTTGCTCCAATTACACCTCTGGCTCCTCTGTTTTCAGTATTATCCCTGAGCTCCAACACCGCCAGTTGGTGCTCGGAAGTGCCGTCTGCACAGTCAACACTTGCTGCCGTGTTATTGGGGTTCAGTAACGTCAGCTGTTCCCCTGCTGTGCGGACGGCAATTCCTCCTGCTCTGTCCACATCCACTGTACTACTGATTTAAAACCTCCTCCAAATACACCTCTGGCTCCTCTGTTTTCAGTATTATCCCTGAGCTCCAACACCGCCAGTTGGCGCTCGGAAGTGCTGTCTGCACAGTCAACACTTGCTGCCATGTTATTGGGGTTCAGTAACGTCAGCTGTTCCCCTGCTGTGCGGACGGCAATTTCTCCTGCTCTGTCCACATTCTCACTACTACAGATTTTAAAGTTGCTCCAATTACACCTCTGGCTCCTCTGTTTTCAGTATTATCCCTGAGCTCCAACACCGCCAGTTGGCGCTCGGAAGTGCCGTCTGCACAGTCAACACTTGCTGCCGTGTTATTGGGGTTCAGTAACGTCAGCTGTTCCCCTGCTGTGCGGACGACAATTTCTCCTGCTCTGTCCACATCCACTGTACTACTGATTTAAAACCTCCTCCAAATACACCTCTGGCTCCTCTGTTTTCAGTATTATCCCTGAGCTCCAACACCGCCAGTTGGCGCTCGGAAGTGCCGTCTGCACAGTCAACACTTGCTGCCATGTTATTGGGGTTCAGTAACGTCAGCTGTTCCCCTGCTGTGCGGACGGCAATTTCTCCTGCTCTGTCCACATTCTCACTACTACAGATTTTAAAGTTGCTCCAATTACAACTCTGGCTCCTCTGTTTTCAGTATTATCCCTGAGCTCCAACACCGCCAGTTGGCGCTCGGAAGTGCCGTCTGCACAGTCAACACTTGCTGCCGTGTTATTGGGGTTCAGTAACGTCAGCTGTTCCCCTGCTGTGCGGACGGCAATTTCTCCTGCTCTATCCACATCCACTGTACTACTGATTTAAAACCTCCTCCAAATACACCTCTGACTCCTCTGTTTTCAGTATTATCCCTGAGCTCCAACACCGCCAGTTGGCGCTCGGAAGTCCCGTCTGCACAGTCAACACTTGCTGCCATGTTATTGGGGTTCAGTAACGTCAGCTGTTCCCCTGCTGTGCGGACGGCAATTTCTCCTGCTCTGTCCACATTCTCACTACTACAGATTTTAAAGTTTCTCCAATTACACCTCTGGCTCCTCTGTTTTCAGTATTATCCCTGAGCTCCAACACCGCCAGTTGGTGCTCGGAAGTGCCGTCTGCACAGTCAACACTTGCTGCCGTGTTATTGGGGTTCAGTAACGTCAGCTGTTCCCCTGCTGTGCGGACGGCAATTCCTCCTGCTCTGTCCACATCCACTGTACTACTGATTTAAAACCTCCTCCAAATACACCTCTGGCTCCTCTGTTTTCAGTATTATCCCTGAGCTCCAACACCGCCAGTTGGCGCTCGGAAGTGCTGTCTGCACAGTCAACACTTGCTGCCATGTTATTGGGGTTCAGTAACTTCAGCTGTTCCCCTGCTGTGCGGACGGCAATTTCTCCTGCTCTGTCCACATTCTCACTACTACAGATTTTAAAGTTGCTCCAATTACACCTCTGGCTCCTCTGTTTTCAGTATTATCCCTGAGCTCCAACACCGCCAGTTGGCGCTCGGAAGTGCCGTCTGCACAGTCAACACTTGCTGCCGTGTTATTGGGGTTCAGTAACGTCAGCTGTTCCCCTGCTGTGCGGACGGCAATTCCTCCTGCTCTGTCCACATCCACTGTACTACTGATTTAAAACCTCCTCCAAATACACCTCTGGCTCCTCTGTTTTCAGTATTATCCCTGAGCTCCAACACCGCCAGTTGGCGCTCGGAAATGCCGTCTGCACAGTCAACACTTGCTGCCATGTTATTGGGGTTCAGTAACGTCAGCTGTTCCCCTGCTGTGCGGACGGCAATTTCTCCTGCTCTGTCCACATTCTCACTACTACAGATTTTAAAGTTGCTCCAATTACACCTCTGGCTCCTCTGTTTTCAGTATTATCCCTGAGCTCCAACACCGCCAGTTGGCGCTCGGAAGTGCCGTCTGCACAGTCAACACTTGCTCCAGTGTTATTGGGGTTCGGTAACGTCAGCTGTTCCCCTGCTGTGCGGACGGCAATTTCTCCTGCTTTGTCCACATCCACTGTACTACTGATTTAAAACCTCCTCCAAATACACCTCTGGCTCCTCTGTTTTCAGTATTATCCCTGAGCTCCAACACCGCCAGCTGGCGCTCGGAAGTGCCGTCTGCACAGTCAACACTTGCTGCCATGTTATTGGGGTTCAGTAACGTCAGCTGTTCCCCAGCTGTGCGGACGGCAATTTCTCCTGCTCTGTCCACATCTACTGTACTACTGATTTAAAACCTCCTCCAAATACACCTCTGGCTCCTCTGTTTTCAGTATTATCCCTGAGCTCCAACACCGCCAGTTGGCGCTCGGAAGTGCCGTCTGCACAGTCAACACTTGCTGCCATGTTATTGGGGTTCAGTAACGTCAGCTGTTCCCCTGCTGTGCGGACGGCAATTTCTCCTGCTCTGTCCACATTCTCACTACTACAGATTTTAAAGTTGCTCCAATTACAACTCTGGCTCCTCTGTTTTCAGTATTATCCCTGAGCTCCAACACCGCCAGTTGGCGCTCGGAAGTGCCGTCTGCACAGTCAACGCTTGCTCCAGTGTTATTGGGGTTCAGTAACGTCAGCTGATCCCCAGCTGTGTGTCCGGCAAATTCTCCTGCTTTGTCCACATCCACTGTACTACTGATTTAAAACCTCTTCCAAATATACCTCTGGCTCCTCTGTTTTTAGTATTTACCCTGGGCTCCAATACCGCTAGTTGCTGCTCAGAAGTGCCGTCTGCACAGTCAACTCTTGCTCCAGTGTTATTGGGGTTCAGTAACGTCAGCTGATCCCCAGCTGTGTGTCCGGCAAATTCTCCTGCTTTGTCCACATCGACTGTACTACTGATTTAAAACCTCCTTCAAATACACGTCTGGCTCCTCTGTTTTTAGTATTTACCCTGGGTTCCAGCACCGCCAGCTGGTTCTCGGTAGTTCCATTTGCTCTTGTACCTTCTACGACCCATCCGGGTTCCAGTACCGTCAGCTGGTTCTCAGCAGTGCCTTTGGATTAGGTGCCTCCTTCTCGGTATCCAAGTTCCACCAACGTCTGCTGGTTCTTGGTAGTGCTTTCTGGCACAGGTACCTCCTGCTTACTAACCGAGTTCCAGTACCGTCAGCTGGTCTTCGGCAGTTCCATTGGCTCTTGTACCTTCTGCTACCCATCCGGGTTCCAGTACCGTCAGCTGGTCCTCGGTAGTTCCATTTGCTCTTGTACCTTCTACTACCCATCCGGGTTCCAGTACCGTCAGCTGGTTCTCGGCAGTGACTTTGGCACGGGTACTCCCTCCTGCCCAGCCTGGTTCCAGCACGCCAGCTGTTTCTGGGTAGTGTCAAAGTCACTTTGCCTCCAATGCGTTGTCCTGTCGTGTTGCGGTCGGGTTAGCCGACTCTATGGTTCCTGCAGTTTAGGTGACTCCTATGTGGGCTGCGGGATCTGGCAATGAAGGCTGGTTCCATAGTGCCAATAGGACAAGCACCCCCTGTAGGACTGTGAGTTTTGGTAACTGCGGCCGGCTCGCGGCCTTGAACTTTTTTTTATATGGGTACCTTCTGCTACCCATCCGGGTTCCAGTACCGTCAGCTGGTTCTCGGCAGTGCCTTTGGATTAGGTGCCTCCTGCTCGGTATCCAAGTTCCACCAACGTCTGCTGGTCCTTGGTAGTGCTTTCTGGCACAGGTACCTCCTGCTTAGTAACCGAGTTCCAGTACCGTCAGCTGGTCTTCGGCAGTTCCATAGGCTCTTATACCTTCTTCTACCCATCCGCGTTCCAGTACCGTCAGCTGGTCCTCGGTACTTCCATTTGCTCTTGTACCTTCTACTACCCATCAGGGTTCCAGTACCGTCAGCTGGTTCTCGGCAGTGTCTTTGGCACGGGTACTCCCTCCTGCCCAGCCTGGTTCCAGCACGCCAGCTGTTTCCGGGTAGTGTCAACGTCACTTTGCCTCCAATGCGTTGTCCTGTCGTGTTTCGGTCGGGTTAGCCGACTCTATGGTGCCTGCAGTTTAGGTGACTCCTATGTGGGCTGCGGGATCTGGCAATGAAGGCTGGTTCCATAGTGCCAATAGGACAAGCACCCCTTGTAGGACTGTGGGTTTTGGTAACTGCGGCCGGCTCGCGGCCTTGAACTTTTTTTTATATGGGTACCTTCTGCTACCCATCCGGGTTCCAGTACCGTCAGCTGGTTCTCGGCAGTGCCTTTGGATTAGGTGCCTCCTTCTCGGTATCCAAGTTCCACCAACGTCGGCAGGTCCTTGGTAGTGCTTTCTGGCACAGGTACCTCCTGCTTAGTAACCGAGTTCCAGTACCGTCAGCTGGTCTTCGGCAGTTCCATTGGCTCTTGTACCTTCTACTACCCATCCGGGTTCCAGTACCGTCAGCTGGTTCTCGGCAGTGTCTTTGGCACGGGTACTCCCTCCTGCCCAGCCTGGTTCCAGCACACCAGCTGTTTCCGGGTAGTGTCAACGTCACTTTGCCTCCAATGCGTTGTCCTGTCGTGTTGCGGTCGGGTTAGCCGACTCTATGGTGCCTGTAGTTTAGGTGACTCCTATGTGGGCTTCGGGATCTAGCAATGAAGGCTGGTTCCATAGTGCCAATAGGACAAGCACCCCCTGTAGGACTGTGGGTTTTGGTAACTGCGGCCGGCTCGCGGCCTTGAACTTTTTTTTACATGGGTACCTTCTGCTACCCATCCGGGTTCCAGTACCGTCAGCTGGTTCTCGGCAGTGCCTTTGGATTAGGTGCCTCCTTCTCGGTATCCAAGTTCCACCAACGTCTGCTGGTCCTTGGTAGTGCTTTCTGGCACAGGTACCTCCTGCTTACTAACCGAGTTCCAGTACCGTCAGCTGGTCTTCGGCAGTTCCATTGGCTCTTGTACCTTCTGCTACCCATCCGGGTTCCAGTACCGTCAGCTGGTCCTCGGTAGTTCCATTTGCTCTTGTACCTTCTACTACCCATCCGGGTTCCAGTACCGTCAACTGGTTCTCGGCAGTGACTTTGGCACGGGTACTCCCTCCTGCCCAGCCTGGTTCCAGCACGCCAGCTGTTTCTGGGTAGTGTCAAAGTCACTTTGCCTCCAATGCGTTGTCCTGTCGTGTTGCGGTCGGGTTAGCCGACTCTATGGTGCCTGCAGTTCAGGTGACTCCTATGTGGGCTGTGGGATCTGGCAATGAAGGCTGGTTCCATAGTGCCAATAGGACAAGCACCCCCTGTAGGACTGTGGGTTTTGGTAACTGCGGCCGGCTCGCGGCCTTGAACTTTTTTTTACATGGGTACCTTCTGCTACCCATCCGGGTTCCAGTACCGTCAGCTGGTTCTCGGCAGTGCCTTTGGATTAGGTGCCTCCTTCTCGGTATCCAAGTTCCACCAACGTCTGCTGGTCCTTGGTAGTGCTTTCTGGCACAGGTACCTCCTGCTTACTAACCGAGTTCCAGTACCGTCAGCTGGTCTTCGGCAGTTCCATTGGCTCTTGTACCTTCTGCTACCCATCCGGGTTCCAGTACCGTCAGCTGGTCCTCGGTAGTTCCTCAGCTTTCTTGTACCTTCTGCTACATTTCGAAGTTCAAGCTTTTTGAAATGGTTCTTGGTAATCACTCTGGATCTCCCTGACGAGGACGCTGAAGACGAGGACCCTGAAGACCAACCCTAAGAAGACGAGGACCCCGAAGACGACGACCCTGAAGACGAGGACCCTGAAGACCACCCCGAAGAAGACGAGGACCCTGAAGACCACCCCGAAGACGAGGACCCAGAAGACCAACCCGAAGAAGACGAGGACCCCGAAGACGAGGACCCCCGAAGACGACGACCCTGAAGACCACCCCGAAGAAGACCAAGAAGATGACCCTGAAGAAGTTGACCAAGAGGACAAAGAAGAGAAGACAAGCACCAAGATACAGAAGAACAAGAGACAGAAAACCAAGAAGCAGAAATACAAGAAGCTGCAGAACAAAAAGCGGAAGAACATTAAGCATAAGACTAAAAATCAGAGCAAAAGATAATATCTAAATTATAAGCAGAAGATGACTAAGCAGTGTATGGGGGTGAGTCCGTTCCTCCTCGTGGTGCCCCTGGAAAAGACCTGCTGCTGCAGGCCAAACTGAACGTGGACAAATCCTGTTGTAAATCTTTTGTGACGGGCAGAACGAAAGGTGTAATGTCCAACCTTTTATAGACAACAGCTACAGGAATGCCTGTCACAAATAAGAATATGATGAAGAAGAAGAATATGAAGAAGATGAAGAAGTAGAATATGAAGAATGTAAAAAAAAAGAATAATACGAAGAAGGTGAAGAAGAAGAAGATGAAGAAGGTGAAGAAGAAGTGGATGAAAAAGATGCTGAGGATGATGAAGGAGAAAGTGTGGGAGAAGTAAAAAAGAAGGTGAAGAGCATGGAAGTAGTGAAACATAAATATCTGACAAAATATAAAAATACTTAACATAGTCAATATTTCCGTAACTCAGAACGTCTTAAAAAAAAATATTAATTCCTGCTATTCCATTTGATTGGGCTAAACCTCTATGCCTTTATTGTCTCCCCCACCTCCCCCAATACATTCTACATTATTCTTAGTTGTTTTCCTTCATGTAGAATTAACCTACAAGGAAAGAAAGGGTTTATTTTCATTCCGATATTTCTGTCCCATTGACTTGCATTGGTTTCCGGTATCGGAATCGGCGATATCCGATACTTTTTCGGTATCGGTCCGATCCAATCCGATCCGATATTTCCCGATATCGGAAGGTATCGCTCAACACTAGTTACCTCAGACCACATATAATATAATGTTCCCACAGACCCACATATAATATAATGTTATCCCAGACCCACATATAATGTTATGACCCCACAGACCCATATATAATATAATGCTACCACAGACCCACATATAATATAATGTTATCCCAGACCCACATATAATGTAATGACCCCACAGACCCACATATAATATAATGTTCCCACAGACCCACATATAATAAAATGTTATCCCAGACCCACATATAATGTAATGACCCCATAGACCCATATATAATATAATGTTACCACAGACCCACATATAATATAATGTTACAACAGACCCACATATAATATAATGTTCCCACAGACCCACATATAATATAATGTTACCCCAGACCCGCATATAATGTAATGACCCCACAGATCCACATATAATATAATGTTCCCACAGACCCACATATAATATAATGTTACCCCAGACCCACATATAATGTAATGACCCCATAGACCCATATATAATATAATGTTACCACAGACCCACATATAATATAATGTTACCACAGACCCACATATAATATAAGGTTCCCACAGACCCACATATAATATAATGTTACGCCAGACCCACATATAATGTAATGACCCCACAGATCCACATATAATATAATGTCCCCACAGACCCACATATAATATAATGTTCCCACAGACCCACATATAATATAATGTCCCCACAGACCCACATATAATATAATGCCCTCACAGACCCACATATAATATAATGTCCCAGAGTCCCACATATAATATAATGTCCCCACAGCCCCACATATAATATAACGTCCCACAGTTCCACATATAATATATTGTCCCCACAGATCCACATATAATATAATGTCCCCACAGACCCACATATAATATAATGTTCCCACAGACCCACATATAATATAATGTCCCCACAGACCCACATATAATATAATGTCCTCACAGACCCACATATAATATAATGTCCCCACAGACCCACATATAATATAATGTCCTCACAGACCCACATATAATATAATATCCTCAAAGACCCATATATAATATAATGTCCTCACAGACCCACATATAATATAATATCTTCACAGATCCACATATAATATAATGTCCTCACAGACCCACATATAATATAATGTCCTCACAGACCCACATATAATATAATGTCCTCACAGACCCACATATAATATAATGTCCTCACAGACCCACATATAATATAATGCCACCACAGACCCACATATAATATAATGTCCCCACAGACCCACATATAATATAATGTACCCACAGACCCAAATATAATATAATGTCCCCACAGACACACATATAATATAATGTCCTCACAGACCCACATATAATATAATGTCCCCACAGACCCACATATAATATAATGTCCTCACAGACCCACATATAATATAATGTCCCCACAGACCCACATATAATATAATGTACCCACAGACCCAAATATAATATAATGTCCCCACAGACCCACATATAATATAATGTCCTCACAGACCCACATATAATATAATGTACCCACAGACCCAAATATAATATAATTTTCTAAAGTGAACAATCACAAGCTGGTTGCAGTTCAACATCTTATCATTAAATAATGATGTAATTAGGTCCTCCGTATTTTCATTGTATTTTAAATCTTTGCATTGTTTAACATACTGTTTGTTTATGAAAAGATAGCATATGTATATATACAGTATTGCTAGAACGGAGTTAATTATATTAGTCCGGCCCTCTAAAACCATCCCAATTTCTCATGCGGCCCCCTGGCAAAATTAATTGCCCACCCCTGCCACAGACCCAAATATAATATAATGTCCTCACAGACCCACATATAATATAATGTCCTCACAGACCCACATATAATATAATGTCCCCACAGACCCACATATAATATAATGTCCTCACAGACCCACATATAATATAATGTCCTCACAGACCCACATATAATATAATGTCCTCACAGACCCACATATAATATAATGTCCCCACAGACCCACATATAATATAATGTCCTCACAGACCCACATATAATATAATGTCCTCACAGACCCACATATAATATAATGTCCTCACAGACCCACATATAATATAATGTCCTCACAGACCCACATATAATATAATGTCCTCACAGACCCACATATAATATAATGTCCTCACAGACCCACATATAATATAATGTCCTCACAGACCCACATATAATATAATGTCCTCACAGACCCACATATAATATAATGTCCCCACAGACCCACATATAATATAATGTCCTCACAGACCCACATATAATATAATGTCCTCACAGACCCACATATAATATAATGTCCCCACAGACCCACATATAATATAATATCCTCACAGATCCACATATAATATAATGTCCCCACAGACCTACATATAATATAATGTCCTCACAGACCCACATATAATATAATGTCCTCACAGACCCACATATAATATAATGTCCTCACAGACCCACATATAATATAATGTTACCACAGACCAGCATTTAATATATTGTCCCCACAGACCCACATATAATATAATGTCCCCACAGATCCACATATAATATAATGTCCCCACAGACCCACATATAATATAATGTCCTCACAGACCCACATATAATATAATGTCCCCACAGATCCACATATAATATAATGTCCCCACAGACCCACATATAATATAATGTCCTCATAGACCCACATATAATATAATGTCCTCACAGACCCACATATAATATAATGTCCCCACAGAGCCACATATAATATAATGTCCTCACAGACCCACATATAATATAATGTCCCCACAGATCCACATATAATATAATGTCCCCACAGACCCACATATAATATAATGTCCTCACAGACCCACATATAATATAATGTCCTCACAGACCCACATATAATATAATGTCCTCACAGACCCACATATAATATAATGTCACCACAGACCCACATATAATATAATGTCCTCACAGACCCACATATAATATAATGTCCTCACAGACCCACATATAATATAATGTTACCACAGACCAGCATTTAATATATTGTCCCCACAGACCCACATATAATATAATGTCCTCACAGACCCACATATAATATAATGTACCCACAGACCCACATATAATATAATGTCCTCACAGAACCACATATAATATATTGTCCCCACAGACCCACATATAATATAATGTCCCCACAGAGCCACATATAATATAATGTCCTCACAGACCCACATATAATATAATGTCCCCACAAACCCACATATAATATAATGTCCCCCAGTCAGAGGCCAAATAATATAATGTCCCCACATATAATATAATGTCCCCACAGAGCCACATATAATATAATGTCCCCACAGAGCCACATATAATATAATGTCCCCACAGACCCACATATAATATAATGTCCTCATAGATCCACATATAATATAATGTCCCCACAGACCCACATATAATATAATGTCCCCACAGCCCCACATATAATATAATGTCCTCATAGATCCACATATAATATAATGTCCCCACAGACCCACATATAATATAATGTCCCCACAGACCCACATATAATATAATGTCCTCACAGACCCACATATAATATAATGTCCCCACAGCCCCACATATAATATAATGTATCCACAGACCCACATATAATATAATATCCTCACAGACCCACATATAATATAATGTCCTCACAGACCCACATATAATATAATGTTACCACAGACCAGCATTTAATATATTGTCCCCACAGACCCACATATAATATAATGTCCCCACAGCCCCACATATAATATAATGTCCTCACAGACCCACATATAATATAATGTCACCACAGACCCACATATAATATAATGTTCCCACAGACCCACATATAATATAATGTTCCCACAGACCCACATATAATATAATGTCACCACAGACCAGCATTTAATATATTGTCCCCACAGACCCACATATAACATAATGTCCTCACAGACCCACATATAATATAATGTCCTCACAGACCCACATATAATATAATGTCCTCACAGACCCACATATAATATAATGTCCCCACAGACCCACATATAATATAATGTCCTCACAGAACCACATATAATATATTGTCCCCACAGACCCACATATAATATAATGTCCCCACAGAGCCACATATAATATAATGTCCCCACAGACCCACATATAATATAATGTCCCCAAAGACCCACATATAATATAATGTCCCCACAGACCCACATATAATATAATGTCCTCACAGACCCACATATAATATAATGTTCCCACAGACCCACATATAATATAATGTCCCCACAGACCCACATATAATATAATGTCCTCACAGACCCACATATAATATAATGTCCCCACAGACCCACATATAATATAATGTCCTCACAGACCCACATATAATATAATGTCCTCACAGACCCACATATAATATAATGTCCTCACAGACCCACATATAATATAATGTTCTCACAGACCCACATATAATATAATGTCCTCACAGACCCACATATAATATAATGTCCTCACAGACCCACATATAATATAATGTTCTCACAGACCCACATATAATATAATGTCCTCACAGACCCACATATAATATAATGTCCTCACAGACCCACATATAATATAATGTTCTCACAGACCCACATATAATATGTCCCCACAGACCCACATATAATATAATGTCCCCACAGACCCACATATAATATTATGTCCCCACAGACCCACATATAATATAATATCCCTACAGACCCACATATAATATAATGTCCTCACAGACCCACATATAATATAATGTCCTCACAGATCCACATATAATATAATGTCCCCACAGACCCACATATAATATAATGTCCTCACAGACCCACATATAATATAATGTCCCCACAGCCCCACATATAATATAATGTATCCACAGACCCACATATAATATAATATCCTCACAGACCCACATATAATATAATGTCCTCATAGACCCACATATAATATAATGTTACCACAGACCAGCATTTAATATATTGTCCCCACAGACCCACATATAATATAATGTCCCCACAGCCCCACATATAATATAATGTCCTCACAGACCCACATATAATATAATGTCACCACAAACCCACATATAATATAATGTCCTCACAGACCCACATATAATATAATGTCCTCACAGACCCACATATAATATAATGTCCCCACAGACCCACATATAATATAATGTCCTCACAGAACCACATATAATATATTGTCCCCACAGACCCACATATAATATAATGTCCCCACAGAGCCACATATAATATAATGTCCCCACAGACCCACATATAATATAATGTCCCCACAGACCCACATATAATATAATGTCCTCACAGACCCACATATAATATAATGTCACCACAGACCCACATATAATATAATGTCCTCACAGACCCACATATAATATAATGTCCTCACGGACCCACATATAATATAATGTCCTCACAGATCCACATATAATATAATGTCCTCACAGACCCACATATAATATAATATCCTCACAGACCCACATATAATATAATGTCCTCACAGACCCACATATAATATAATGTCCTCACAGACCCACATATAATATAATGTCCTCACAGACCCACATATAATATAATGTCCTCACAGACCCACATATAATATAATGTTCTCACAGATCCACATATAATATAATGTCCTCACAGACCCACATATAATATAATGTCCTCACAGACCCACATATAATATAATGTCCTCACAGACCCACATATAATATAATGTCCCCACAGACCCACATATAATATAATGTCTCCACAGACCCACATATAATATAATGTCCTCACAGACCCACATATAATATAATGTCCTCACAGACCCACATATAATATAATGTCCTCACAGACCCACATATAATATAATGTCCTCACAGACCCACATATAATATAATGTCCCCACAGACCCACATATAATATAATGTCCCCACAGACCCACATATAATATAATGTCCCCACAGACCCACATAAAATATAATGTCCCCACAGACCCCATATAATATAATGTCCTCACAGACCCACATATAATATAATGTCCTCATAGACCCACATATAATATAATGTTCTCACAGATCCACATATAATATAATGTCCTCACAGACCCACATATAATATAATGTCCTCACAGACCCACATATAATATAATGTCCTCACAGACCCACATATAATATAATGTCCCCACAGACCCACATATAATATAATGTCTCCACAGACCCACATATAATATAATGTCCTCACAGACCCACATATAATATAATGTCCTCACAGACCCACATATAATATAATGTCCTCACAGACCCACATATAATATAATGTCCTCACAGACCCACATATAATATAATGTCCCCACAGACCCACATATAATATAATGTCCCCACAGACCCACATATAATATAATGTCCCCACAGACCCACATATAATATAATGTCCCCACAGACCCCATATAATATAATGTCCTCACAGACCCACATATAATATAATGTCCTCACAGACCCACATATAATATAATGTTCTCACAGATCCACATATAATATAATGTCCTCACAGACCCACATATAATATAATGTCCTCACAGACCCACATATAATGTAATGTCCTCACAGACCCACATATAATATAATGTCCTCACAGACCCACATATAATATAATGTCCTCACAGACCCACATATAATATAATGTCCTCACAGACCCACATATAATATAATGTCCTCACAGACCCACATATAATATAATGTCCTCACAGACCCACATATAACATAATGTCCTCACAGACCCACATATAATATAATGTCCTCACAGACCCACATATAATATAATGTCCCCACAGACCCACATATAATATAATGTCCTCACAGACCCACATATAATATAATATCCTCACAGACCCACATATAATATAATGTCCTCACAGACCCACATATAATATAATGTCCTCACAGACCCACATATAATATAATGTCCTCACAGACCCACATATAATATAATGTCCTCACAGACCCACATATAATATAATGTTCTCACAGACCCACATATAATATAATGTCCTCACAGACCCACATATAATATAATGTCCTCACAGACCCACATATAATATAAAGTTCTCACAGACCCACATATAATATAATGTCCTCACAGACCCACATATAATATAATGTCCTCACAGACCTACATATAATATAATGTTCTCACAGACCCACATATAATATGTCCCCACAGACCCACATATAATATAATGTCCCCACAGACCCACATATAATATTATGTCCCCACAGACCCACATATAATATAATATCCTCACAGACCCACATATAATATAATGTCCTCACAGACCCACATATAATATAATGTCCTCACAGACCCACATATAATATAATGTCCTCACAGAGCCACATATAATATAATGTCCTCACAGACCCACATATAATATAATGTCCCCACAGACCCACATATAATATAATGTCCTCACAGAGCCACATATAATATAATGTCCTCACAGACCCACATATAATATAATGTCTCCACAGACCCACATATAATATAATGTCCTCACAGACCCACATATAATATAATGTCCTCACGGACCCACATATAATATAATGTCCTCACAGACCCACATATAATATAATGTCCTCACAGACCCACATATAATATAATGTCACCACAGACCCACATATAATATAATGTTCCCACAGACCCACATATAATATAATGTTCCCACAGACCCACATATAATATAATGTCACCACAGACCAGCATTTAATATATTGTCCCCACAGACCCACATATAACATAATGTCCTCACAGACCCACATATAATATAATGTCCTCACAGACCCACATATAATATAATGTCCTCACAGACCCACATATAATATAATGTCCCCACAGACCCACATATAATATAATGTCCTCACAGAACCACATATAATATATTGTCCCCACAGACCCACATATAATATAATGTCCCCACAGAGCCACATATAATATAATGTCCCCACAGACCCACATATAATATAATGTCCCCAAAGACCCACATATAATATAATGTCCCCACAGACCCACATATAATATAATGTCCTCACAGACCCACATATAATATAATGTTCCCACAGACCCACATATAATATAATGTCCCCACAGACCCACATATAATATAATGTCCTCACAGACCCACATATAATATAATGTCCCCACAGACCCACATATAATATAATGTCCTCACAGACCCACATATAATATAATGTCCTCACAGACCCACATATAATATAATGTCCTCACAGACCCACATATAATATAATGTTCTCACAGACCCACATATAATATAATGTCCTCACAGACCCACATATAATATAATGTCCTCACAGACCCACATATAATATAATGTTCTCACAGACCCACATATAATATAATGTCCTCACAGACCCACATATAATATAATGTCCTCACAGACCCACATATAATATAATGTTCTCACAGACCCACATATAATATGTCCCCACAGACCCACATATAATATAATGTCCCCACAGACCCACATATAATATTATGTCCCCACAGACCCACATATAATATAATATCCCTACAGACCCACATATAATATAATGTCCTCACAGACCCACATATAATATAATGTCCTCACAGATCCACATATAATATAATGTCCCCACAGACCCACATATAATATAATGTCCTCACAGACCCACATATAATATAATGTCCCCACAGCCCCACATATAATATAATGTATCCACAGACCCACATATAATATAATATCCTCACAGACCCACATATAATATAATGTCCTCATAGACCCACATATAATATAATGTTACCACAGACCAGCATTTAATATATTGTCCCCACAGACCCACATATAATATAATGTCCCCACAGCCCCACATATAATATAATGTCCTCACAGACCCACATATAATATAATGTCACCACAAACCCACATATAATATAATGTCCTCACAGACCCACATATAATATAATGTCCTCACAGACCCACATATAATATAATGTTACCACAGACCAGCATTTAATATATTGTCCCCACAGACCCACATATAACATAATGTCCTCACAGACCCACATATAATATAATGTCCTCACAGACCCACATATAATATAATGTCCTCACAGACCCACATATAATATAATGTCCCCACAGACCCACATATAATATAATGTCCTCACAGAACCACATATAATATATTGTCCCCACAGACCCACATATAATATAATGTCCCCACAGAGCCACATATAATATAATGTCCCCACAGACCCACATATAATATAATGTCCCCACAGACCCACATATAATATAATGTCCTCACAGACCCACATATAATATAATGTCACCACAGACCCACATATAATATAATGTCCTCACAGACCCACATATAATATAATGTCCTCACGGACCCACATATAATATAATGTCCTCACAGATCCACATATAATATAATGTCCTCACAGACCCACATATAATATAATATCCTCACAGACCCACATATAATATAATGTCCTCACAGACCCACATATAATATAATGTCCTCACAGACCCACATATAATATAATGTCCTCACAGACCCACATATAATATAATGTCCTCACAGACCCACATATAATATAATGTCCCCACAGACCCACATATAATATAATGTCTCCACAGACCCACATATAATATAATGTCCTCACAGACCCACATATAATATAATGTCCTCACAGACCCACATATAATATAATGTCCTCACAGACCCACATATAATATAATGTCCTCACAGACCCACATATAATATAATGTCCCCACAGACCCACATATAATATAATGTCCCCACAGACCCACATATAATATAATGTCCCCACAGACCCACATATAATATAATGACCCCACAGACCCCATATAATATAATGTCCTCACAGACCCACATATAATATAATGTCCTCACAGACCCACATATAATATAATGTTCTCACAGATCCACATATAATATAATGTCCTCACAGACCCACATATAATATAATGTCCTCACAGACCCACATATAATGTAATGTCCTCACAGACCCACATATAATATAATGTCCTCACAGACCCACATATAATATAATGTCCTCACAGACCCACATATAATATAATGTCCTCACAGACCCACATATAATATAATGTCCTCACAGACCCACATATAATATAATGTCCTCACAGACCCACATATAACATAATGTCCTCACAGACCCACATATAATATAATGTCCTCACAGACCCACATATAATATAATGTCCCCACAGACCCACATATAATATAATGTCCTCACAGACCCACATATAATATAATATCCTCACAGACCCACATATAATATAATGTCCTCACAGACCCACATATAATATAATGTCCTCACAGACCCACATATAATATAATGTCCTCACAGACCCACATATAATATAATGTCCTCACAGACCCACATATAATATAATGTTCTCACAGACCCACATATAATATAATGTCCTCACAGACCCACATATAATATAATGTCCTCACAGACCCACATATAATATAAAGTTCTCACAGACCCACATATAATATAATGTCCTCACAGACCCACATATAATATAATGTCCTCACAGACCCACATATAATATAATGTTCTCACAGACCCACATATAATATGTCCCCACAGACCCACATATAATATAATGTCCCCACAGACCCACATATAATATTATGTCCCCACAGACCCACATATAATATAATATCCTCACAGACCCACATATAATATAATGTCCTCACAGACCCACATATAATATAATGTCCTCACAGACCCACATATAATATAATGTCCTCACAGAGCCACATATAATATAATGTCCTCACAGACCCACATATAATATAATGTCCTCACAGAGCCACATATAATATAATGTCCTCACAGACCCACATATAATATAATGTCCTCACAGACCCACATATAATATAATGTCCTCACAGACCCACATATAATATAATGTCCTCACAGACCCACATATAATATAATGTCCTCACAGACCCACATATAATATAATGTCCTCACAGACCCACATATAATATAATGTTCTCACAGATCCACATATAATATAATGTCCTCACAGACCCACATATAATATAATGTCCTCACAGACCCACATATAATATAATGTCCTCACAGACCCACATATAATATAATGTCCCCACAGACCCACATATAATATAATGTCTCCACAGACCCACATATAATATAATGTCCTCACAGACCCACATATAATATAATGTCCTCACAGACCCACATATAATATAATGTCCTCACAGACCCACATATAATATAATGTCCTCACAGACCCACATATAATATAATGTCCCCACAGACCCACATATAATATAATGTCCCCACAGACCCACATATAATATAATGTCCCCACAGACCCACATAAAATATAATGTCCCCACAGACCCCATATAATATAATGTCCTCACAGACCCACATATAATATAATGTCCTCATAGACCCACATATAATATAATGTTCTCACAGATCCACATATAATATAATGTCCTCACAGACCCACATATAATATAATGTCCTCACAGACCCACATATAATATAATGTCCTCACAGACCCACATATAATATAATGTCCCCACAGACCCACATATAATATAATGTCTCCACAGACCCACATATAATATAATGTCCTCACAGACCCACATATAATATAATGTCCTCACAGACCCACATATAATATAATGTCCTCACAGACCCACATATAATATAATGTCCTCACAGACCCACATATAATATAATGTCCCCACAGACCCACATATAATATAATGTCCCCACAGACCCACATATAATATAATGTCCCCACAGACCCACATATAATATAATGTCCCCACAGACCCCATATAATATAATGTCCTCACAGACCCACATATAATATAATGTCCTCACAGACCGACATATAATATAATGTTCTCACAGATCCACATATAATATAATGTCCTCACAGACCCACATATAATATAATGTCCTCACAGACCCACATATAATGTAATGTCCTCACAGACCCACATATAATATAATGTCCTCACAGACCCACATATAATATAATGTCCTCACAGACCCACATATAATATAATGTCCTCACAGACCCACATATAATATAATGTCCTCACAGACCCACATATAATATAATGTCCTCACAGACCCACATATAACATAATGTCCTCACAGACCCACATATAATATAATGTCCTCACAGACCCACATATAATATAATGTCCCCACAGACCCACATATAATATAATGTCCTCACAGACCCACATATAATATAATATCCTCACAGACCCACATATAATATAATGTCCTCACAGACCCACATATAATATAATGTCCTCACAGACCCACATATAATATAATGTCCTCACAGACCCACATATAATATAATGTCCTCACAGACCCACATATAATATAATGTTCTCACAGACCCACATATAATATAATGTCCTCACAGACCCACATATAATATAATGTCCTCACAGACCCACATATAATATAAAGTTCTCACAGACCCACATATAATATAATGTCCTCACAGACCCACATATAATATAATGTCCTCACAGACCCACATATAATATAATGTTCTCACAGACCCACATATAATATGTCCCCACAGACCCACATATAATATAATGTCCCCACAGACCCACATATAATATTATGTCCCCACAGACCCACATATAATATAATATCCTCACAGACCCACATATAATATAATGTCCTCACAGACCCACATATAATATAATGTCCTCACAGACCCACATATAATATAATGTCCTCACAGAGCCACATATAATATAATGTCCTCACAGACCCACATATAATATAATGTCCCCACAGACCCACATATAATATAATGTCCTCACAGAGCCACATATAATATAATGTCCTCACAGACCCACATATAATATAATGTCTCCACAGACCCACATATAATATAATGTCCTCACAGACCCACATATAATATAATGTCCTCACGGACCCACATATAATATAATGTCCTCACAGACCCACATATAATATAATGTCCTCACAGACCCACATATAATATAATGTCACCACAGACCCACATATAATATAATGTTCCCACAGACCCACATATAATATAATGTTCCCACAGACCCACATATAATATAATGTCACCACAGACCAGCATTTAATATATTGTCCCCACAGACCCACATATAACATAATGTCCTCACAGACCCACATATAATATAATGTCCTCACAGACCCACATATAATATAATGTCCTCACAGACCCACATATAATATAATGTCCCCACAGACCCACATATAATATAATGTCCTCACAGAACCACATATAATATATTGTCCCCACAGACCCACATATAATATAATGTCCCCACAGAGCCACATATAATATAATGTCCCCACAGACCCACATATAATATAATGTCCCCAAAGACCCACATATAATATAATGTCCCCACAGACCCACATATAATATAATGTCCTCACAGACCCACATATAATATAATGTTCCCACAGACCCACATATAATATAATGTCCCCACAGACCCACATATAATATAATGTCCTCACAGACCCACATATAATATAATGTCCCCACAGACCCACATATAATATAATGTCCTCACAGACCCACATATAATATAATGTCCTCACAGACCCACATATAATATAATGTCCTCACAGACCCACATATAATATAATGTTCTCACAGACCCACATATAATATAATGTCCTCACAGACCCACATATAATATAATGTCCTCACAGACCCACATATAATATAATGTTCTCACAGACCCACATATAATATAATGTCCTCACAGACCCACATATAATATAATGTCCTCACAGACCCACATATAATATAATGTTCTCACAGACCCACATATAATATGTCCCCACAGACCCACATATAATATAATGTCCCCACAGACCCACATATAATATTATGTCCCCACAGACCCACATATAATATAATATCCCTACAGACCCACATATAATATAATGTCCTCACAGACCCACATATAATATAATGTCCTCACAGATCCACATATAATATAATGTCCCCACAGACCCACATATAATATAATGTCCTCACAGACCCACATATAATATAATGTCCCCACAGCCCCACATATAATATAATGTATCCACAGACCCACATATAATATAATATCCTCACAGACCCACATATAATATAATGTCCTCATAGACCCACATATAATATAATGTTACCACAGACCAGCATTTAATATATTGTCCCCACAGACCCACATATAATATAATGTCCCCACAGCCCCACATATAATATAATGTCCTCACAGACCCACATATAATATAATGTCACCACAAACCCACATATAATATAATGTCCTCACAGACCCACATATAATATAATGTCCTCACAGACCCACATATAATATAATGTTACCACAGACCAGCATTTAATATATTGTCCCCACAGACCCACATATAACATAATGTCCTCACAGACCCACATATAATATAATGTCCTCACAGACCCACATATAATATAATGTCCTCACAGACCCACATATAATATAATGTCCCCACAGACCCACATATAATATAATGTCCTCACAGAACCACATATAATATATTGTCCCCACAGACCCACATATAATATAATGTCCCCACAGAGCCACATATAATATAATGTCCCCACAGACCCACATATAATATAATGTCCCCACAGACCCACATATAATATAATGTCCTCACAGACCCACATATAATATAATGTCACCACAGACCCACATATAATATAATGTCCTCACAGACCCACATATAATATAATGTCCTCACGGACCCACATATAATATAATGTCCTCACAGATCCACATATAATATAATGTCCTCACAGACCCACATATAATATAATATCCTCACAGACCCACATATAATATAATGTCCTCACAGACCCACATATAATATAATGTCCTCACAGACCCACATATAATATAATGTCCTCACAGACCCACATATAATATAATGTCCTCACAGACCCACATATAATATAATGTCCCCACAGACCCACATATAATATAATGTCTCCACAGACCCACATATAATATAATGTCCTCACAGACCCACATATAATATAATGTCCTCACAGACCCACATATAATATAATGTCCTCACAGACCCACATATAATATAATGTCCTCACAGACCCACATATAATATAATGTCCCCACAGACCCACATATAATATAATGTCCCCACAGACCCACATATAATATAATGTCCCCACAGACCCACATATAATATAATGACCCCACAGACCCCATATAATATAATGTCCTCACAGACCCACATATAATATAATGTCCTCACAGACCCACATATAATATAATGTTCTCACAGATCCACATATAATATAATGTCCTCACAGACCCACATATAATATAATGTCCTCACAGACCCACATATAATGTAATGTCCTCACAGACCCACATATAATATAATGTCCTCACAGACCCACATATAATATAATGTCCTCACAGACCCACATATAATATAATGTCCTCACAGACCCACATATAATATAATGTCCTCACAGACCCACATATAATATAATGTCCTCACAGACCCACATATAACATAATGTCCTCACAGACCCACATATAATATAATGTCCTCACAGACCCACATATAATATAATGTCCCCACAGACCCACATATAATATAATGTCCTCACAGACCCACATATAATATAATATCCTCACAGACCCACATATAATATAATGTCCTCACAGACCCACATATAATATAATGTCCTCACAGACCCACATATAATATAATGTCCTCACAGACCCACATATAATATAATGTCCTCACAGACCCACATATAATATAATGTTCTCACAGACCCACATATAATATAATGTCCTCACAGACCCACATATAATATAATGTCCTCACAGACCCACATATAATATAAAGTTCTCACAGACCCACATATAATATAATGTCCTCACAGACCCACATATAATATAATGTCCTCACAGACCCACATATAATATAATGTTCTCACAGACCCACATATAATATGTCCCCACAGACCCACATATAATATAATGTCCCCACAGACCCACATATAATATTATGTCCCCACAGACCCACATATAATATAATATCCTCACAGACCCACATATAATATAATGTCCTCACAGACCCACATATAATATAATGTCCTCACAGACCCACATATAATATAATGTCCTCACAGAGCCACATATAATATAATGTCCTCACAGACCCACATATAATATAATGTCCCCACAGACCCACATATAATATAATGTCCTCACAGAGCCACATATAATATAATGTCCTCACAGACCCACATATAATATAATGTCTCCACAGACCCACATATAATATAATGTCCTCACAGACCCACATATAATATAATGTCCTCACGGACCCACATATAATATAATGTCCTCACAGACCCACATATAATATAATGTCCTCACAGACCCACATATAATATAATGTCACCACAGACCCACATATAATATAATGTTCCCACAGACCCACATATAATATAATGTTCCCACAGACCCACATATAATATAATGTCACCACAGACCAGCATTTAATATATTGTCCCCACAGACCCACATATAACATAATGTCCTCACAGACCCACATATAATATAATGTCCTCACAGACCCACATATAATATAATGTCCTCACAGACCCACATATAATATAATGTCCCCACAGACCCACATATAATATAATGTCCTCACAGAACCACATATAATATATTGTCCCCACAGACCCACATATAATATAATGTCCCCACAGAGCCACATATAATATAATGTCCCCACAGACCCACATATAATATAATGTCCCCAAAGACCCACATATAATATAATGTCCCCACAGACCCACATATAATATAATGTCCTCACAGACCCACATATAATATAATGTTCCCACAGACCCACATATAATATAATGTCCCCACAGACCCACATATAATATAATGTCCTCACAGACCCACATATAATATAATGTCCCCACAGACCCACATATAATATAATGTCCTCACAGACCCACATATAATATAATGTCCTCACAGACCCACATATAATATAATGTCCTCACAGACCCACATATAATATAATGTTCTCACAGACCCACATATAATATAATGTCCTCACAGACCCACATATAATATAATGTCCTCACAGACCCACATATAATATAATGTTCTCACAGACCCACATATAATATAATGTCCTCACAGACCCACATATAATATAATGTCCTCACAGACCCACATATAATATAATGTTCTCACAGACCCACATATAATATGTCCCCACAGACCCACATATAATATAATGTCCCCACAGACCCACATATAATATTATGTCCCCACAGACCCACATATAATATAATATCCCTACAGACCCACATATAATATAATGTCCTCACAGACCCACATATAATATAATGTCCTCACAGATCCACATATAATATAATGTCCCCACAGACCCACATATAATATAATGTCCTCACAGACCCACATATAATATAATGTCCCCACAGCCCCACATATAATATAATGTATCCACAGACCCACATATAATATAATATCCTCACAGACCCACATATAATATAATGTCCTCATAGACCCACATATAATATAATGTTACCACAGACCAGCATTTAATATATTGTCCCCACAGACCCACATATAATATAATGTCCCCACAGCCCCACATATAATATAATGTCCTCACAGACCCACATATAATATAATGTCACCACAAACCCACATATAATATAATGTCCTCACAGACCCACATATAATATAATGTCCTCACAGACCCACATATAATATAATGTTACCACAGACCAGCATTTAATATATTGTCCCCACAGACCCACATATAACATAATGTCCTCACAGACCCACATATAATATAATGTCCTCACAGACCCACATATAATATAATGTCCTCACAGACCCACATATAATATAATGTCCCCACAGACCCACATATAATATAATGTCCTCACAGAACCACATATAATATATTGTCCCCACAGACCCACATATAATATAATGTCCCCACAGAGCCACATATAATATAATGTCCCCACAGACCCACATATAATATAATGTCCCCACAGACCCACATATAATATAATGTCCTCACAGACCCACATATAATATAATGTCACCACAGACCCACATATAATATAATGTCCTCACAGACCCACATATAATATAATGTCCTCACGGACCCACATATAATATAATGTCCTCACAGATCCACATATAATATAATGTCCTCACAGACCCACATATAATATAATATCCTCACAGACCCACATATAATATAATGTCCTCACAGACCCACATATAATATAATGTCCTCACAGACCCACATATAATATAATGTCCTCACAGACCCACATATAATATAATGTCCTCACAGACCCACATATAATATAATGTTCTCACAGATCCACATATAATATAATGTCCTCACAGACCCACATATAATATAATGTCCTCACAGACCCACATATAATATAATGTCCTCACAGACCCACATATAATATAATGTCCCCACAGACCCACATATAATATAATGTCTCCACAGACCCACATATAATATAATGTCCTCACAGACCCACATATAATATAATGTCCTCACAGACCCACATATAATATAATGTCCTCACAGACCCACATATAATATAATGTCCCCACAGACCCACATATAATATAATGTCCCCACAGACCCACATATAATATAATGTCCCCACAGACCCACATAAAATATAATGTCCCCACAGACCCCATATAATATAATGTCCTCACAGACCCACATATAATATAATGTCCTCATAGACCCACATATAATATAATGTTCTCACAGATCCACATATAATATAATGTCCTCACAGACCCACATATAATATAATGTCCTCACAGACCCACATATAATATAATGTCCTCACAGACCCACATATAATATAATGTCCCCACAGACCCACATATAATATAATGTCTCCACAGACCCACATATAATATAATGTCCTCACAGACCCACATATAATATAATGTCCTCACAGACCCACATATAATATAATGTCCTCACAGACCCACATATAATATAATGTCCTCACAGACCCACATATAATATAATGTCCCCACAGACCCACATATAATATAATGTCCCCACAGACCCACATATAATATAATGTCCCCACAGACCCACATATAATATAATGTCCCCACAGACCCCATATAATATAATGTCCTCACAGACCCACATATAATATAATGTCCTCACAGACCCACATATAATATAATGTTCTCACAGATCCACATATAATATAATGTCCTCACAGACCCACATATAATATAATGTCCTCACAGACCCACATATAATGTAATGTCCTCACAGACCCACATATAATATAATGTCCTCACAGACCCACATATAATATAATGTCCTCACAGACCCACATATAATATAATGTCCTCACAGACCCACATATAATATAATGTCCTCACAGACCCACATATAATATAATGTCCTCACAGACCCACATATAACATAATGTCCTCACAGACCCACATATAATATAATGTCCTCACAGACCCACATATAATATAATGTTCTCACAGACCCACATATAATATAATGTCCTCACAGACCCACATATAATATAATGTCCTCACAGACCCACATATAATATAATGTTCTCACAGACCCACATATAATATGTCCCCACAGACCCACATATAATATAATGTCCCCACAGACCCACATATAATATTATGTCCCCACAGACCCACATATAATATAATATCCCTACAGACCCACATATAATATAATGTCCTCACAGACCCACATATAATATAATGTCCTCACAGATCCACATATAATATAATGTCCCCACAGACCCACATATAATATAATGTCCTCACAGACCCACATATAATATAATGTCCCCACAGCCCCACATATAATATAATGTATCCACAGACCCACATATAATATAATATCCTCACAGACCCACATATAATATAATGTCCTCATAGACCCACATATAATATAATGTTACCACAGACCAGCATTTAATATATTGTCCCCACAGACCCACATATAATATAATGTCCCCACAGCCCCACATATAATATAATGTCCTCACAGACCCACATATAATATAATGTCACCACAAACCCACATATAATATAATGTCCTCACAGACCCACATATAATATAATGTCCTCACAGACCCACATATAATATAATGTTACCACAGACCAGCATTTAATATATTGTCCCCACAGACCCACATATAACATAATGTCCTCACAGACCCACATATAATATAATGTCCTCACAGACCCACATATAATATAATGTCCTCACAGACCCACATATAATATAATGTCCCCACAGACCCACATATAATATAATGTCCTCACAGAACCACATATAATATATTGTCCCCACAGACCCACATATAATATAATGTCCCCACAGAGCCACATATAATATAATGTCCCCACAGACCCACATATAATATAATGTCCCCACAGACCCACATATAATATAATGTCCTCACAGACCCACATATAATATAATGTCACCACAGACCCACATATAATATAATGTCCTCACAGACCCACATATAATATAATGTCCTCACGGACCCACATATAATATAATGTCCTCACAGATCCACATATAATATAATGTCCTCACAGACCCACATATAATATAATATCCTCACAGACCCACATATAATATAATGTCCTCACAGACCCACATATAATATAATGTCCTCACAGACCCACATATAATATAATGTCCTCACAGACCCACATATAATATAATGTCCTCACAGACCCACATATAATATAATGTTCTCACAGATCCACATATAATATAATGTCCTCACAGACCCACATATAATATAATGTCCTCACAGACCCACATATAATATAATGTCCTCACAGACCCACATATAATATAATGTCCCCACAGACCCACATATAATATAATGTCTCCACAGACCCACATATAATATAATGTCCTCACAGACCCACATATAATATAATGTCCTCACAGACCCACATATAATATAATGTCCTCACAGACCCACATATAATATAATGTCCCCACAGACCCACATATAATATAATGTCCCCACAGACCCACATATAATATAATGTCCCCACAGACCCACATAAAATATAATGTCCCCACAGACCCCATATAATATAATGTCCTCACAGACCCACATATAATATAATGTCCTCATAGACCCACATATAATATAATGTTCTCACAGATCCACATATAATATAATGTCCTCACAGACCCACATATAATATAATGTCCTCACAGACCCACATATAATATAATGTCCTCACAGACCCACATATAATATAATGTCCCCACAGACCCACATATAATATAATGTCTCCACAGACCCACATATAATATAATGTCCTCACAGACCCACATATAATATAATGTCCTCACAGACCCACATATAATATAATGTCCTCACAGACCCACATATAATATAATGTCCTCACAGACCCACATATAATATAATGTCCCCACAGACCCACATATAATATAATGTCCCCACAGACCCACATATAATATAATGTCCCCACAGACCCACATATAATATAATGTCCCCACAGACCCCATATAATATAATGTCCTCACAGACCCACATATAATATAATGTCCTCACAGACCCACATATAATATAATGTTCTCACAGATCCACATATAATATAATGTCCTCACAGACCCACATATAATATAATGTCCTCACAGACCCACATATAATGTAATGTCCTCACAGACCCACATATAATATAATGTCCTCACAGACCCACATATAATATAATGTCCTCACAGACCCACATATAATATAATGTCCTCACAGACCCACATATAATATAATGTCCTCACAGACCCACATATAATATAATGTCCTCACAGACCCACATATAACATAATGTCCTCACAGACCCACATATAATATAATGTCCTCACAGACCCACATATAATATAATGTCCCCACAGACCCACATATAATATAATGTCCTCACAGACCCACATATAATATAATATCCTCACAGACCCACATATAATATAATGTCCTCACAGACCCACATATAATATAATGTCCTCACAGACCCACATATAATATAATGTGCTCACAGACCCACATATAATATAATGTCCTCACAGACCCACATATAATATAATGTTCTCACAGACCCACATATAATATAATGTCCTCACAGACCCACATATAATATAATGTCCTCACAGACCCACATATAATATAAAGTTCTCACAGACCCACATATAATATAATGTCCTCACAGACCCACATATAATATAATGTCCTCACAGACCCACATATAATATAATGTTCTCACAGACCCACATATAATATGTCCCCACAGACCCACATATAATATAATGTCCCCACAGACCCACATATAATATTATGTCCCCACAGACCCACATATAATATAATATCCTCACAGACCCACATATAATATAATGTCCTCACAGACCCACATATAATATAATGTCCTCACAGACCCACATATAATATAATGTCCTCACAGAGCCACATATAATATAATGTCCTCAGACCCACATATAATATAATGTCCCCACAGACCCACATATAATATAATGTCCTCACAGAGCCACATATAATATAATGTCCTCACAGACCCACATATAATATAATGTCTCCACAGACCCACATATAATATAATGTCCTCACAGACCCACATATAATATAATGTCCTCACGGACCCACATATAATATAATGTCCTCACAGACCCACATATAATATAATGTCCTCACGGACCCACATATAATATAATGTCCTCACAGATCCACATATAATATAATGTCCTCACAGACCCACATATAATATAATGTCCTCACAGACCCACATATAATATAATGTCCTCACAGACCCACACATAATATAATGTCCTCACAGACCCACATATAATATAATGTCCTCACAGACCCACATATAATATAATGTCCTCACAGACCCACATATAATATAATGTCCTCACAGACCCACATATAATATAATGTTCTCACAGATCCACATATAATATAATGTCCTCACAGACCCACATATAATATAATGTCCTCACAGACCCACATATAATATAATGTCCTCACAGACCCACATATAATATAATGTCCCCACAGACCCACATATAATATAATGTCTCCACAGACCCACATATAATATAATGTCCTCACAGACCCACATATAATATAATGTCCTCACAGACCCACATATAATATAATGTCCTCACAGACCCACATATAATATAATGTCCTCACAGACCCACATATAATATAATGTCCCCACAGACCCACATATAATATAATGTCCCCACAGACCCACATATAATATAATGTCCTCACAGACCCACATAAAATATAATGTCCCCACAGACCCCATATAATATAATGTCCTCACAGACCCACATATAATATAATGTCCTCACAGACCCACATATAATATAATGTTCTCACAGATCCACATATAATATAATGTCCTCACAGACCCACATATAATATAATGTCCTCACAGACCCACATATAATATAATGTCCTCACAGACCCACATATAATATAATGTCCCCACAGACCCACATATAATATAATGTCTCCACAGACCCACATATAATATAATGTCCTCACAGACCCACATATAATATAATGTCCTCACAGACCCACATATAATATAATGTCCTCACAGACCCACATATAATATAATGTCCTCACAGACCCACATATAATATAATGTCCCCACAGACCCACATATAATATAATGTCCCCACAGACCCACATATAATATAATGTCCCCACAGACCCACATATAATATAATGTCCCCACAGACCCCATATAATATAATGTCCTCACAGACCCACATATAATATAATGTCCTCACAGACCCACATATAATATAATGTTCTCACAGATCCACATATAATATAATGTCCTCACAGACCCACATATAATATAATGTCCTCAGAGACCCACATATAATGTAATGTCCTCACAGACCCACATATAATATAATGTCCTCACAGACCCACATATAATATAATGTCCTCACAGACCCACATATAATATAATGTCCTCACAGACCCACATTTAATATAATGTCCTCACAGACCCACATATAATATAATGTCCTCACAGACCCACATATAATATAATGTCCCCACAGACCCACATATAATATAATGTCCTCACAGACCCACATATAATATAATATCCTCACAGACCCACATATAATATAATGTCCTCACAGACCCACATATAATATAATGTCCCCACAGACCCACATATAATATAATGTCCTCACAGACCCACATATAATATAATGTCCTCACAGACCCACATATAATATAATGTCCTCACAGACCCACATATAATATAATGTCCTCACGGACCCACATATAATATAATGTCCTCACGGACCCACATATAATATAATGTCCCCACAGACCCACATATAATATAATGTCCTCACAGACCCACATATAATATAATGTCCTCACAGACCCACATATAATATAATGTCCTCACAGACCCACATATAATATAATGTCCCCACAGACCCACATATAATATAATGTCCTCACAGACCCACATATAATATAATGTCCTCACAGACCCACATATAATATAATGTCCTCACAGACCCACATATAATATAATGTCCTCACAGACCCACATATAATATAATGTCCTCACGGACCCACATATAATATAATGTCCCCACAGACCCACATATAATATAATGTCCTCACAGACCCACATATAATATAATGTCCTCACAGACCCACATATAATATAATATCCTCACAGACCCACATATAATATAATGTCCCCACAGACCCACATATAATATAATGTCCTCACAGACCCACATATAATATAATGTCCTCACAAACCCACATATAATATAATGTCCTCACAGACCCACATATAATATAATGTCCCCACAGACCCACATATAATGTAATGTCCCCACAGACCCACATATAATATAATGTCCTCACAGACCCACATATAATATAATGTCCCCACAGACCCACATATAATATAATGTCCTCACAGACCCACATATAATATAATGTCCTCACAGACCCACATATAATATAATGTCCCCACAGACCCACATATAATATAATGTCCTCACAGACCCACATATAATATAATGTCCCCACAGACCCACATATAATATAATGTCCTCACAGACCCACATATAATGTAATGTCCCCACAGACCCACATATAATATAATGTCCTCACAGACCCACATATAATATAATGTCCCCACAGACCCACATATAATATAATGTCCTCACAGACCCACATATAATATAATGTCCCCACAGACCCACATATAATATAATGTCCTCACAGACCCACATATAATATAATGTCCTCACAGACCCACATATAATATAATGTCCCCACAGACCCACATATAATATAATGTCCCCACAGACCCACATATAATATAATGTCCTCACAGACCCACATATAATATAATGTCCTCACAGACCCACATATAATATAATATCCTCACAGACCCACATATAATATAATGTCCCCACAGACCCACATATAATGTAATGTCCCCACAGACCCACATATAATATAATGTCCTCACAGACCCACATATAATATAATGTCCCCACAGACCCACATATAATATAATGTCCCCACAGACCCACATATAATATAATGTCCTCACAGACCCACATATAATATAATGTCCTCACAGACCCACATATAATATAATGTCCCCACAGACCCACATATAATATAATGTCCCCACAGACCCACATATAATATAATGTCCTCACAGACCCACATATAATATAATGTCCCCACAGACCCACATATAATATAATGTCCCCACAGACCCACATATAATATAATGTCCCCACAGACCCACATATAATATAATGTCCTCACAGACCCACATATAATATAATGTCCCCACAGACCCACATATAATATAATGTCCTCACAGACCCACATATAATATAATGTCCTCACAGACCCACATATAATATAATGTCCCCACAGACCCACATATAATATAATGTCCTCACAGACCCACATATAATATAATGTCCCCACAGACCCACATATAATATAATGTCCTCACAGACCCACATATAATATAATGTCCTCACAGACCCACATATAATATAATGTCCTCACAGACCCACATATAATATAATGTCCCCACAGACCCACATATAATATAATGTCCTCACAGACCCACATATAATATAATGTCCTCACAGACCCACATATAATATAATATCCCCACAGACCCACATATAATATAATGTCCTCACAGACCCACATATAATATAATGTCCCCACAGACCCACATATAATATAATGTCCCCACAGACCCACATATAATATAATGTCCCCACAGATCCACATATAATATAATGTCCTCACAGCCCCACATATAATATAATGTCCTCACAGACCCACATATAATATAATGTCCTCACAGACCCACATATAATATAATATCCCCACAGACCCACATATAATATAATGTCCTCACAGACCCACATATAATATAATGTCCCCACAGACCCACATATAATATAATGTCCCCACAGACCCACATATAATATAATGTCCCCACAGATCCACATATAATATAATGTCCTCACAGCCCCACATATAATATAATGTCCTCACAGACCCACATATAATATAATGTCCTCACAGACCCACATATAATATAATGTCCCCACAGACCCACATATAATATAATGTCCTCACAGACCCACATATAATATAATGTCCTCACAGACCCACATATAATATAATGTACCCACAGACCCAAATATAATATAATGTCCCCACAGACACACATATAATATAATGTCCTCACAGACCCACATATAATATAATGTCCCCACAGACCCACATATAATATAATGTACCCACAGACCCAAATATAATATAATTTTCTAAAGTGAACAATCACAAGCTGGTTGCAGTTCAACATCTTATCATTAAATAATGATGTAATTAGGTCCTCCGTATTTTCATTGTATTTTAAATCTTTGCATTGTTTAACATACTGTTTGTTTATGAAAAGATAGCATATGTATATGACGCGCCCCCTGGGACATATTCCTTTTTGAGGGGAATACCCGGCACCGGATCAGATGGGGGGGGGGTTGTAGTCTCCGAGCGGCTGTGACCCAGTCCCGTGCCCAGGGCGTCAAGCTCAGGGTTATGTGGCAGTCTTTACTGATGTTATTAAAGTTCGTTGTGTCGACTACGCCACCCGTTGTGATGCGGTCACTGTGGCCGCCGCTGCAGCAGGGTCCGCTGAGGCTGATGGTGGATGCGCAGCTTGGTGGGATAACCCCCAACGGGAGGGGTATAGCCTCAGAGGGGACAGGCGCAGAGGATGGGGGTTGTGATGGTGCGGTGCAGCCGGTAATGATGACAGACTCGGGTAGTGCAGTTAAGGGTCTTTACTTACTGCAGATGTTCCTGGTCACTCTAGCTCCAAGTGACCTCCCGAGCCGTGCTGCGTCCACCAGGTCCTGGATCCGGCCAACCCCCAAACAAGTCCGGAGCGTGGCCCTGAGCTCTCCCTCTGTCCTTACTTCAGCCGTCCCCACCAGTGATTCACCTAAGTCCAGCTCCCTCGGGCCTTCTGTTGGGCAACCTTTGGCCTTAGGTTCCCTGACCCTTCCTGTGGTGTGCCTTCAGGGTGAATGTAGTGGGTGACCGTGACAGACACTGCCCACGGTCTCCGGTCTCTGGCTGGGGAATGTCTTTGCCCCCACCAGCTTGGGTTCCGGTACCCTCTTGCTGACTCCTCACCCGGTGTTCTTATTTGGGTTCTTGGGTCCCTTCTTTGTCCCCCTCTGGGTCTCCTTCTTTACTCCACTCTCTCTCCAGGGCTGTTGTTTCTTTCTGCAGGCTTGTCCTCTGCATCTGACTTACTCTCTGCGTCTGACCCTGATCCTAGTTGGTGCCCTCCTTATATATCCCTCTATGTGTGAGCTCAGGTGACCAGCACCCAATGAGCTCCTACCACTACCCAGACTGCTCCCCCTATCTGCCCCTACACTACATGGGATGTTCCTCCCCCCTCCCACTCCAGCCAGGAACAGGCTCGGTCGCACCTGCACATTTCTAAGTGGGAGTGCCGTCGGCCTGCTCCTCTGGAATGGGATGTATGTAGTGCATGCAGTCTATCTGAGCTCAGTTCCACACTCCATCCTTACCCGGGAGTGGAATATCACACCTCTGGGTTGAGGTGCAATACCCCTGTAGCAGCCGAATCCTCAGGGTGCTACATTCCCCCCTGGTAAATCACAGCACGTCCTCGGGCTGCAAAGACAAAAACACCAAACATACAAATTTTTATAAACATATAAAACATATAAAATATTATATATATATAAACTTTTTCATATAAACATCATCATAACATTCTCGTCGTCTCTTTCTTTCTTCCTCCTCTGGTCACCGTGCAACTCGTGACCAGGTAAAGTGCGACAGTCTTTTGAAAAGCAGTTTCTCATAAAACCAGTAGGGGGCGCCTTAGGAAGCGCAACTATGTACAGGGAAGTTTTGGCCGTTCTCAGTCCCCGGCCAGGTAAGGGAAAGGGATGGCTGCTCACAGTCCTCAGCCTGGTTTGGGTAAGGGACACACGGGTTAAACTGTTCACTGGTCCCAACGGGGACTAAACGTTAAAGCAGCCACGGTTTCTTGTGTACCCCGACGGGTAACTATATACAGTTTTTCTTTACTACTGTTCTTAATCGTAGTACCTCCTAGCCTTGAACCCGTCCGGGTCTTCTGGCTCTTCCTCCCTACACCGCAACTCCTCCTCTGTCAGGCGATGCACGTGGAGGGCGTAAGGTCCCTTGGCACACTTGTGCCGGGTGAACGTTACCTCGTCACCGACGTAGAGGTCACGGCCTTTGTGACCCTCTGGCAGGTGAGACTCGACATCCCGTCGGGTAACGAAGACGTCACCCATGGTGTTCTGGTCCTTTATGAAGCCCCACCCATGCTGCGCATTAAACTTTATTACCGTCCCGATGGTACGGGGACGATCTGCTGCACGGGGGTCCCTTCTGGTCCGGCTCTTTTGCTCCGCGCTGCGGGTCCGGGCCCATTGCTCTCTGGCCCGCCTCTCCTCCCGCTCTCTCTTGAACTCTGCCAGCTGTTGACGGCAACACTCGGTACGCTCTGCTGCAGCTGCCCGAGTCTCTCCGGTGAACCCCATCAAATCTTCTCCCGTGGGGTCCCACACGAACTGGGCTTCCTCGAGTGGAGGCGAGACCCGAGTCACGGGCTTTGGAGCCGGGATCAGGGGCTCACACAAGGGCCCTAGTCTTTGCTGCCGCTCTAGCTCAGGGTACCCTTCGGGCCAGATGAAGGGCCGCCCGTCCGGCCATGTGAGCTGGCCGAAGAGGTCCTCCCCCAGGTGTGGCACCCTTGGTATTACGGGCGCGGGCGCGGTGGTGATGGCGCCCGGGTTGCCCAGGCCTTGCGGCCAGGCCTGGGGCACCTGGAAGGTGAAGGGCACCGTTAGGACGGCGGCGCCCTGGGTTACCTGGCCTTGCGACCAGGCCGGAGGCTCCGCGGAGGTAGATGGCTCTGCTTTGGATGCGGCGCCCGGAAACGCTAGGCCCTGTGACCAGGCCGGAGGCTCTTCTTCCTGCGCCACGCTCCGGGTCACGACGCGTGACGTCACTGGGGTCGCGACGGCGGCTTCCGGTCGGGGCCTAGTCGGTGGCGGTGTCATGGCGGTCTCGGGTACGGCAGGGGGACTTTCGGGCTCTGCGACGGGGAGCTGGGGCAGGTGGGTGGTCTTCCGGTATGGGGTATAGGCATCCCCCTTACCTGCTGCCATACGTCTCGCTCCCTCTTCTGCGCCGTCTCCGGCCTTGGGTCCTCCCGCGTCATCCGCAGAGGTAGTCGGTGTCTTCTTCCAAGGGAGCGGGTTCCGTGGGCGGATTCCAGCTTGCTGGGCCATCTCCCGGCCCCACTCCGCCAGGATCTCCCTCTGCACTCGGGCCATCCTTCCCGCGAGGCCCTCCAGGGCACTCCGCGCGCACTCCCGATCTCGGGGAAGCTGCGCCAGGATCTCCGCTAAGCCTAGCGGGGTTGTTGACTCTAGCAGGCTCCTGACCATCGGGTCGGTGCTGCTCTGCTCTTCTTCCGGCAGGCTCCTGGCCAGCGGGCCGGTGCTGCTCTGCTCTGCTCCTTCTTCCTTCTGCAGGCTCCTGGCCAGCGGGCCGGTGCTGCTCTGCTGCCGCTCCATTCCCGGGTCTACTCTTTCTCTCCTCGACTCCGGGTGCTCTCGCTCTGGACACCTCGCCTCCGGGTGCGCTCGTTCTAGACTGCTCCAAGCGACACCCATCTTTGCTCTTTTCTTTCGTCTCCTCCCACTTCGAGGGCGGTCCCGGGGCAACTCGGTGACTGTCAGCTCCAGGGGGAGTTCTTTCACGCTGACAGACACCTCCAGCATCACAGTCTCTGTTGGTGGGGGCGGTTTCCACTTTTGGCGCCATTTTCTGTCCCGGCCCACGATGGGAGGTGGCCTCTCGCCCTCCTTTGGCACGCCCATAATGGCGTCCGCTGCTCTTCCAAGGCGGGAAATCTGCGGTTTTGGCGGGAAGCGTCGCCCAGTGGCGGGAAACTCTGCAGATGGCGGGAACAAGCTGGAAATGGCGGACAATCGGCGGGAAACGACTGGTGATGGAGTCCGATGGCGTGGACCCTCCGGAACCGGCAGGAGTCTTCTTTCTGAGGTAAACTTGCACTTTTCTTCAGGCACGCAGTACCCGGGTGTTGCGGGCACGTAATCCTGCCGACTACGCCAAAGTTGACGCGCCCCCTGGGACATATTCCTTTTTGAGGGGAATACCCGGCACCGGATCAGATGGGGGGGGGGTTGTAGTCTCCGAGCGGCTGTGACCCAGTCCCGTGCCCAGGGCGTCAAGCTCAGGGTTATGTGGCAGTCTTTACTGATGTTATTAAAGTTCGTTGTGTCGACTACGCCACCCGTTGTGATGCGGTCACTGTGGCCGCCGCTGCAGCAGGGTCCGCTGAGGCTGATGGTGGATGCGCAGCTTGGTGGGATAACCCCCAACGGGAGGGGTATAGCCTCAGAGGGGACAGGCGCAGAGGATGGGGGTTGTGATGGTGCGGTGCAGCCGGTAATGATGACAGACTCGGGTAGTGCAGTTAAGGGTCTTTACTTACTGCAGATGTTCCTGGTCACTCTAGCTCCAAGTGACCTCCCGAGCCGTGCTGCGTCCACCAGGTCCTGGATCCGGCCAACCCCCAAACAAGTCCGGAGCGTGGCCCTGAGCTCTCCCTCTGTCCTTACTTCAGCCGTCCCCACCAGTGATTCACCTAAGTCCAGCTCCCTCGGGCCTTCTGTTGGGCAACCTTTGGCCTTAGGTTCCCTGACCCTTCCTGTGGTGTGCCTTCAGGGTGAATGTAGTGGGTGACCGTGACAGACACTGCCCACGGTCTCCGGTCTCTGGCTGGGGAATGTCTTTGCCCCCACCAGCTTGGGTTCCGGTACCCTCTTGCTGACTCCTCACCCGGTGTTCTTATTTGGGTTCTTGGGTCCCTTCTTTGTCCCCCTCTGGGTCTCCTTCTTTACTCCACTCTCTCTCCAGGGCTGTTGTTTCTTTCTGCAGGCTTGTCCTCTGCATCTGACTTACTCTCTGCGTCTGACCCTGATCCTAGTTGGTGCCCTCCTTATATATCCCTCTATGTGTGAGCTCAGGTGACCAGCACCCAATGAGCTCCTACCACTACCCAGACTGCTCCCCCTATCTGCCCCTACACTACATGGGATGTTCCTCCCCCCTCCCACTCCAGCCAGGAACAGGCTCGGTCGCACCTGCACATTTCTAAGTGGGAGTGCCGTCGGCCTGCTCCTCTGGAATGGGATGTATGTAGTGCATGCAGTCTATCTGAGCTCAGTTCCACACTCCATCCTTACCCGGGAGTGGAATATCACACCTCTGGGTTGAGGTGCAATACCCCTGTAGCAGCCGAATCCTCAGGGTGCTACATATATATACAGTATTGCTAGAACGGAGTTAATTATATTAGTCCGGCCCTCTAAAACCATCCCAATTTCTCATGCGGCCCCCTGGCAAAATTAATTGCCCACCCCTGCCACAGACCCAAATATAATATAATGTCCTCACAGACCCACATATAATATAATGTCCCCACAGACCCACATATAATATAATGTCCTCACAGACCCACATATAATATAATGTCCTCACAGACCCACATATAATATAATGTCCCCACAGACCCACATATAATATAATGTCCTCACAGACCCACATATAATATAATGTCCCCACAGACCCACATATAATATAATGTCCTCACAGACCCACATATAATATAATGTCCTCACAGACCCACATATAATATAATGTCCTCACAGACCCACATATAATATAATGTCCTCACAGACCCACATATAATATAATGTCCTCACAGAGCCACATATAATATAATGTCCCCACAGACCCACATATAATATAATGTCCCCACAGACCCACATATAATATAATGTCCCCACAGACCCACATATAATATAATGTCCCCACAGACCCCATATAATATAATGTCCTCACAGACCCACATATAATATAATGTCCCCACAGACCCACATATAATATAATGTCCTCACAGACCCACATATAATATAATGTCCTCACAGACCCACATATAATATAATGTCCCCACAGACCCACATATAATATAATATCCTCACAGATCCACATATAATATAATGTCCCCACAGACCTACATATAATATAATGTCCTCACAGACCCACATATAATATAATGTCCTCACAGACCCACATATAATATAATGTCCTCACAGACCCACATATAATATAATGTTACCACAGACCAGCATTTAATATATTGTCCCCACAGACCCACATATAATATAATGTCCTCACAGACCCACATATAATATAATGTCCTCACAGACCCACATATAATATAATGTACCCACAGACCCACATATAATATAATGTCCTCACAGAACCACATATAATATATTGTCCCCACAGACCCACATATAATATAATGTCCCCACAGAGCCACATATAATATAATGTCCTCACAGACCCACATATAATATAATGTCCCCACAAACCCACATATAATATAATGTCCCCCAGTCAGAGGCCAAATAATATAATGTCCCCACATATAATATAATGTCCCCACAGAGACACATATAATATAATGTCCCCACAGAGCCACATATAATATAATGTCCCCACAGACCCACATATAATATAATGTCCTCATAGATCCACATATAATATAATGTCCCCACAGACCCACATATAATATAATGTCCCCACAGCCCCACATATAATATAATGTCCTCATAGATCCACATATAATATAATGTCCCCACAGACCCACATATAATATAATGTCCCCACAGACCCACATATAATATAATGTCCTCACAGCCCCACATATAATATAATGTCCCCACAGCCCCACATATAATATAATGTATCCACAGACCCACATATAATATAATATCCTCACAGACCCACATATAATATAATGTCCTCACAGACCCACATATAATATAATGTTACCACAGACCAGCATTTAATATATTGTCCCCACAGACCCACATATAATATAATGTCCCCACAGCCCCACATATAATATAATGTCCTCACAGACCCACATATAATATAATGTCACCACAGACCCACATATAATATAATGTTCCCACAGACCCACATATAATATAATGTTCCCACAGACCCACATATAATATAATGTCACCACAGACCAGCATTTAATATATTGTCCCCACAGACCCACATATAACATAATGTCCTCACAGACCCACATATAATATAATGTCCTCACAGACCCACATATAATATAATGTCCTCACAGACCCACATATAATATAATGTCCCCACAGACCCACATATAATATAATGTCCTCACAGAACCACATATAATATATTGTCCCCACAGACCCACATATAATATAATGTCCCCACAGAGCCACATATAATATAATGTCCCCACAGACCCACATATAATATAATGTCCCCAAAGACCCACATATAATATAATGTCCCCACAGACCCACATATAATATAATGTCCTCACAGACCCACATATAATATAATGTTCCCAGAGACCCACATATAATATAATGTCCCCACAGACCCACATATAATATAATGTCCTCACAGACCCACATATAATATAATGTCCTCACAGACCCACATATAATATAATGTCCCCACAGACCCACATATAATATAATGTCCTCACAGACCCACATATAATATTATGTCCCCACAGACCCACATATAATATAATGTCCCCACAGACCCACATATAATATAATGTCCCCACAGACCCACATATAATATAATGTCCTCACAGACCCACATATAATATAATGTCCTCACAAACCCACATATAATATAATGTCCTCACAGACCCACATATAATATAATGTCCCCACAGACCCACATATAATGTAATGTCCCCACAGACCCACATATAATATAATGTCCT
Source organism: Phyllobates terribilis (assembly GCF_046119375.1). Classification (NCBI taxonomy): domain Eukaryota; kingdom Metazoa; phylum Chordata; class Amphibia; order Anura; family Dendrobatidae; genus Phyllobates; species Phyllobates terribilis. The sequence goes on along the minus strand of NW_027364089.1, from coordinate 230,479 downwards.
CACAGACCCACATATAATATAATGTCCCCACAGACCCACATATAATATAATGTCCTCACAGACCCACATATAATATAATGTCCTCACAGACCCACATATAATATAATGTCCCCACAGACCCACATATAATATAATGTCCTCACAGACCCACATATAATATAATGTCCCCACAGACCCACATATAATATAATGTCCTCACAGACCCACATATAATGTAATGTCCCCACAGACCCACATATAATATAATGTCCTCACAGACCCACATATAATATAATGTCCCCACAGACCCACATATAATATAATGTCCTCACAGACCCACATATAATATAATGTCCCCACAGACCCACATATAATATAATGTCCTCACAGACCCACATATAATATAATGTCCTCACAGACCCACATATAATATAATGTCCTCACAGACCCACATATAATATAATGTCCCCACAGACCCACATATAATATAATGTCCTCACAGACCCACATATAATATAATGTCCTCACAGACCCACATATAATATAATGTCCCCACAGACCCACATATAATATAATGTCCCCACAGACCCACATATAATATAATGTCCTCACAGACCCACATATAATATAATGTCCTCACAGACCCACATATAATATAATATCCTCACAGACCCACATATAATATAATGTCCCCACAGACCCACATATAATGTAATGTCCCCACAGACCCACATATAATATAATGTCCTCACAGACCCACATATAATATAATGTCCCCACAGACCCACATATAATATAATGTCCCCACAGACCCACATATAATATAATGTCCTCACAGACCCACATATAATATAATGTCCTCACAGACCCACATATAATATAATGTCCCCACAGACCCACATATAATATAATGTCCCCACAGACCCACATATAATATAATGTCCTCACAGACCCACATATAATATAATGTCCCCACAGACCCACATATAATATAATGTCCCCACAGACCCACATATAATATAATGTCCCCACAGACCCACATATAATATAATGTCCTCACAGACCCACATATAATATAATGTCCCCACAGACCCACATATAATATAATGTCCTCACAGACCCACATATAATATAATGTCCTCACAGACCCACATATAATATAATGTCCCCACAGACCCACATATAATATAATGTCCTCACAGACCCACATATAATATAATGTCCCCACTGACCCACATATAATATAATGTCCTCACAGACCCACATATAATATAATGTCCTCACAGACCCACATATAATATAATGTCCTCACAGACCCACATATAATATAATGTCCCCACAGACCCACATATAATATAATGTCCTCACAGACCCATATATAATATAATGTCCTCACAGACCCACATATAATATAATATCCCCACAGACCCACATATAATATAATGTCCTCACAGACCCACATATAATATAATGTCCCCACAGACCCACATATAATATAATGTCCCCACAGACCCACATATAATATAATGTCCCCACAGATCCACATATAATATAATGTCCTCACAGCCCCACATATAATATAATGTCCTCACAGACCCACATATAATATAATGTCCTCACAGACCCACATATAATATAATGTCCCCACAGACCCACATATAATATAATGTCCTCACAGACCCACATATAATATAATGTCCTCACAGACCCACATATAATATAATGTACCCACAGACCCAAATATAATATAATGTCCCCACAGACACACATATAATATAATGTCCTCACAGACCCACATATAATATAATGTCCCCACAGACCCACATATAATATAATGTCCTCACAGACCCACATATAATATAATGTCCCCACAGACCCACATATAATATAATGTCCCCACAGACCCACATATAATATAATGTCCCCACAGACCCACATATAATATAATGTCCTCACAGACCCACATATAATATAATGTCATCACAGACCCACATATAATATAATGTCCTCACAGACCCACATATAATATAATGTCCTCACAGACCCACATATAATATAATGTCATCACAGACCCACATATAATATAATGTCATCACAGACCCACATATAATATAATGTCATCACAGACCCACATATAATATAATGTCCTCACAGACCCACATATAATATAATGTCCTCACAGACCCACATATAATATAATGTCCCCACAGACCCACATATAATATAATGTCCTCACAGACCCACATATAATATAATGTTCCCACAGACCCACATATAATATAATGTCCTCACAGACCCACATATAATATAATGTCCTCACAGATCCACATATAATATAATGTCCTCACAGACCCACATATAATATAATGTCCTCACAGACCCACATATAATATAATGTCCTCACAGACCCACATATAATATAATGTCCTCACAGACCCACATATAATATAATGTCCTCACAGACCCACATATAATATAATGTACCCACAGACCCAAATATAATATAATGTCCCCACAGACCCACATATAATATAATGTCCTCACAGACCCACATATAATATAATGTCCCCACAGACCCACATATAATATAATGTCCCCACAGACCCACATATAATATAATGTCCCCACAGACCCACATATAATATAATGTCCTCACAGACCCACATATAATATAATGTCCCCACTGACCCACATATAATATAATGTCCTAACAGACCCACATATATAATGTCCCCACAGACCCACATATAATATAATGTCACCACAGACCCACATATAATATAATGTCCTCACAGACCCACATATAATATAATGTTCCCCAGTCAGAGGACGGGCCAGAAACAGGATGGGACGAGCTATACATTATGGGACGGGAAATAGACAGGATGGGACGGGCCAGCGACGGTATGGGTCGGAACAGATACAGGACAGGACGAGCCAGAGACAGGACGGGGTCGGGCCAGAAACAGGACGGGACAAGCTATACATTATAGGACGGTCCAGATACAGGAAAAGATGGGCCAGAGACAGGACGGGATGCCCCAGATACAGTACGGTACAGGCCAGATACAGGACGGGCCAGGGACAGGACGTGCCAGATACGGGACAGGCCAGATATGGAACGGGCCAGATACTGGATGGGATGGGCCAGATACAGGGCGGGCCAGATACAGGACGAGACGGACCAGAGCTGCGCCAGAGACAGGAAGGGATGGGCCAGAGACAGGACAGGACGGGCCAAAGACTGGACCGGACGGGCCAGAGACGGGACGGGTAAGAGACAGGATTGGACATGCCAGAGATAGCACCGGACGGGCCAGAGACAGGACGGGACAGGCCAGAGACAGGACAAGATGGGAAGGGACTGGCCAGATACAGGAAGGGACAGGCCAGATACGGGACAGGACAGGCCAGTTGCGGGACGGGCCAGATACGAGACGAGATGGGCCATATATAGGACGGGATGAGGCAGAGATAGGATGGGACGGGCCAGAAACAGGACGGGACGAGCTATACATTATGGGACGGGAAATAGACAGGACGGGACGGGCCATAGACGGTACGCGACGGGCCAGATACAGGACAGGACGAGCCAGAGACAGTACGTGACGGGCCAGAAACAGGACGGGACAAGCAATACATTATGGGACGGGCCATATACAGGACGGGACGGGCCAGAGACAAGACGGAACGGGACAGATACAGGAAAAGACTGGCCAAAGACAGGACTGTACGGGCCAAATAGTGCGCAGCCTGCATTGGTGGGTAAGTCGGCTCTCTTGCATGGTGTGAGATGGGAAGCCATGCCACAACGCCGCCATGGATGTTACAATTAAGTAGTTTAGGTCAGGCGTAGAGAAAATGGAAGTTTTGTAAATAAATATTACAACTATTGTTTACTAGGCAAACATCACATGTAGAGTTTGCATGATATACCTTCCTAGTACTTTATCTAAATTAGAAGCAAATTGTTTGAAGATTAGTTCTACCTAAATGGCAGAAAATGCACCTATCTTGGTGATGGATAGGACTGCTTGAGGGGATATGGAGGAGGCTGTTTTTTGATAGGTGTCATTTAAACATTTTGCTAATAATTTATGGAAAGTATCATATTTTTCTAACTATTGAACTCACCTTAATTTAAAACACACCCCAGGTTAAATTTTCTGGAGGTTTAAATTTGTGGAGGATTTGATAATACTACCTTTAATGGGATGGGCCAGATACAGGACGGGACAGGCCAGATACGTGACGGGATGGGCCAGATGCAGGACAGGCCAGAGGCAGGACCGGACGGGACGTGCCTGAGAAAGGACGGGACGGGCCAGAGACGAGGCGACCAGATACAGGACGGGACGGTCCAGATACAGGACGGGCCAGGGACGGGACGGACCAGAGCAGGACTGGACTGGCCAGAGGCAGGACAGGACCAGTTAGGCCAGAGACAGGTCGGGACGGGCCTGATACAGGAAGGGACGGGCCAGATACGGGACGGGCCAGATTCAAGACAGGATGGGCCATAGACAGGACAGGATGGGACGGGCCCGATACAGGAAGGGACGGGCCAGATACGGGACGGGCCAGATTCAGGATGGGACGGGCCAGATACAGGACGGGACCGACCAGATACAGGACGGGATGGGCCAGAGAGAGGACGGAATGTGCTAGAGACATTAAGGAATAGGCCATACACAGGACGGGTCGAGCCAGAGACAGGATGGGACGGGCCAGATACATGACGGGATGGGCCAGAAACGTGACGAGCCAGATATGGGATGGGACGGGCCAGATACAGGACTGTACGGACCAAATACGGGACGGAACGGGCCAGATACGGGACGGGTCAGATGCGGGACGGGCCAGATACGGGACAGGCCAAATACAGGACGGGCCAGATACGGGACAGGCCGGGCCAGGGACTGGACGTGCCAGATACGGGACAGGCCAGATATGGAACGTGCCAGATACTAGACGGGATGGGTCAGATATGGGACAGCCCAGATACATGATGGGACGGGCCAGATACGGGATGGGATGGGCCAGATACGGGACGGGTCAGATGCGGGATGGGCCAGATACGGGACAGGACAGATACAGGACGGGCCAGATACGGGATAGGCCGGGCCAGGGACAGGACGTGCCATATACGGGACAGGCCAGATATGGAACGTGCCAGATACTAGACGGGATGGGCCAGATATCGGGCGGGCCAGATATGGGACTAGACGGGCCAGAGCTGGGCCAGAGACAGGAAGGGATGGGCCAGAGACAGGACGGGACGGGCCAAAGACTGGACCGGACGGGCCAGAGACGGGACGGGCAAGAGACAGGATTGGACAGGCCAGAGATAGCACCAGACGTGCCAGAGACAGGACGGGACAGGCCAGAGACAGGACGAGATGGGAAGGGACTGGCCAGATACAGGAAGGGACAGGCCAGATATGGGACAGGACAGGCCAGATGCGGGACGGGCCACATACGAGATGGGACGGGCCAGATACAGGACGGGACGAGCCAGAGATAGGACAGGACGGGCCAGATACAGGACTGGACGAGTAATACATTATGGGACGGGAAATAGACAGGATGGGACGGGCCAGAGACGGTACGGGACGTGCCAGATACAGGACAGGACGAGCAAGTGACAGGATGGGACGGGCCAGAAACAGGACAGGACATGCTATACATTATGAGACCGTCCAGAGACTGGACGGGACGGTCCAGATACAGGAAAAGATGGGCCAGAGACAGGATGGGATGGCCCAGATACAGTACGGGGCGACCAGATACAGGACGGGACGGTTCAGATACAGGATGGGCCAGGGACGGGACGGACCAGAGTAGGACGGGACTGGCCAGAGGCAGGACTGGACTGGTCAGGCCAGAGACAGGACGGGATGGGCCAGATACAGGAAGGGATGGGCCAGATACGGGACGGGCCAGATTCAAGATGGGATGGGCCAGAGATAGGACGTGATGGGACGGGCCAGATACAGGAAGGGACGGGCCATATACTGGACGTGCCACATTCAGGACGGGACGGGCCAGATACAGGACGGGACGGGCCAGATACAGGACGGGACCGACCAGATACAGGACGGGATGGGCCAGAGACAGGACGGAATGTGCTAGAGACATTACGGGACAGGCCATAGACAGGACGAGTCGGGCCAGAGACAGGATGGGACAGGCCAGATTCATGACGGGATGGGCCAGAAACGTGACGAGCCAAATATGGGATGGTATGGGACAGATATGGGACAGCCCACATACATTACGGGACGGGCCAGATACAGGACGGTACGGACCAAATACGGGACGGGACGGGCCAGATACGGGACGGGTCAGATGCGGGACGGGCCAGATACGGGACAGGCCAGATACAGGACGGGCCAGGGACAGGACGTGCCAGATACGGGACAGGCCAGATATGGAACGGGCCAGATACTGGATGGGATGGGCCAGATACAGGGCGGGCCAGATACAGGACGAGACGGACCAGAGCTGCGCCAGAGACAGGAAGGGATGGGCCAGAGACAGGACAGGACGGGCCAAAGACTGGACCGGACGGGCCAGAGACGGGACGGGTAAGAGACAGGATTGGACATGCCAGAGATAGCACCGGACGGGCCAGAGACAGGACGGGACAGGCCAGAGACAGGACAAGATGGGAAGGGACTGGCCAGATACAGGAAGGGACAGGCCAGATACGGGACAGGACAGGCCAGTTGCGGGACGGGCCAGATACGAGACGGGATGGGCCATATATAGGACGGGATGAGGCAGAGATAGGATGGGACGGGCCAGAAACAGGACGGGACGAGCTATACATCATGGGACGGGAAATAGACAGGACGGGACGGGCCATAGACGGTACGCGACGGGCCAGATACAGGACAGGACGAGCCAGAGACAGTACGTGACGGGCCAGAAACAGGACGGGACAAGCAATACATTATGGGACGGGCCATATACAGGACGGGACGGGCCAGAGACAAGACGGAATGGGACAGATACAGGAAAAGACTGGCCAAAGACAGGACTGTACGGGCCAAATAGTGCGCAGCCTGCATTGGTGGGTAAGTCGGCTCTCTTGCATGGTGTGAGATGGGAAGCCATGCCACAACGCCGCCATGGATGTTACAATTAATTAGTGTAGGTCAGGCGTAGAGAAAATGGAAGTTTTGTAAATAAATATTACAACTATTGTTTACTAGGCAAACATCACATGTAGAGTTTGCATGATATACCTTCCTAGTGCTTTATCTAAATTAGAAGCAAATTGTTTGAAGATTACTTCTACCTAAATGGTAGAAAATGCACCTATCTTGGTGATGGATAGGACAGCTTGAGGGGATATGGAGGAGGCTGTTTTTTGATAGGTGTCATTTAAACATTTTGCTAATAATTTATGGAAAGTATCATATTTTTCTAACTATTAAACTCACCTTAATTTAAAACACACCCCAGGTTAAATTTCCTGGAGGTTTAAATTTGTGGAGGATTTGATAATACTACCTTTAATGGGATGGGCCAGATGCAGGACAGGCCAGAGACAGGACCGGACGGGACGTGCCTGAGAAAGGACGGGACGGGCCAGAGACGAGGCGACCAGATACAGGATGGGACGGTCCAGATACAGGACGGGCCAGGGATGGGACGGATCAGAGCAGGACGGGACTGGCCAGAGGCAGGACAGGACCAGTTAGGCCATGACAGGTCGGGACGGGCCTGATACAGGAAGGGACGGGCCAGATACGGGACGGGCCAGATTCAAGACAGGATGGGCCATAGACAGGACAGGATGGGACGGGCCCGATACAGAAAGGGACGGGCCAGATACGGGACGGGCCAGATTCAGGATAGGACGGGCCAGATACAGGACGGGACCGACCAGATACAGGACGGGATGGGCCAGAGAGAGGACGGAATGTGCTAGAGACATTAAGGAATAGGCCATACACAGGACGGGTCGAGCCAGAGACAGGATGGGACGGGCCAGATACATGACGGGATGGGCCAGAAACGTGACGAGCCAGATATGGGACGGGCCAGATATAGGACGGTACGGACCAAATACGGGACGGGACGGGCCAGATACGGGACGGGTCAGATGCGGGACGGGCCAGATATGGGACAGGCCAAATACAGGACGGGCCAGATACGGGACAGGCCGGGCCAGGGACAGGACGTGCCAGATACGGGACAGGCCAGATATGGAACGTGCCAGATACTAGACGGGATGGGTCAGATATGGGACAGCCCAGATACATGATGGGACGGGCCAGATATGGGATGGGATGGGCCAGATACGGGATGGGTCAGATGCGGGATGGGCCAGATACGGGACAGGACAGATACAGGACGGGACAGATACGGGACAGGCCGGGCCAGGGACAGGACGTGCCAGATACGGGACAGGCCAGATATGGAACGTGCCAGATACTAGACGGGATGGGCCAGATATCGGGCGGGCCAGATATGGGACGAGACGGGCCAGAGCTGGGCCAGAGACAGGAAGGGATGGGCCAGAGACAGGACGGGACGGGCCAAAGACTGGACCGGACGGGCCAGAGACGGGACGGGCAAGAGACAGGATTGGACAGGCCAGAGATAGCACCAGACGTGCCAGAGACAGGACGGGACAGGCCAGAGACAGGACGAGATGGGAAGGGACTGGCCAGATACAGGAAGGGACAGGCCAGATACGGGACAGGACAGGCCAGATGCGGGACGGGCTATATACGAGACGGGACGGGCCAGATTTAGGACGGGACGAGGCAGAGATAGGATGGGCCAGAAACAGGATGGGACGAGCTATGCGTTATGGGACGGTAAATAGAAAGGACGGGACGGGCCAGAGACGGTACGCGATGGGCCAGATACAGGACAGGACGAGCCAGAGACAGTACGGGACGGGCCAGAAACAGGACGGGACAAGCAATACATTATGGGACGGGCCATAGACAGGACGGGACGTGCCAGAGACAAGACGGAACGGGACAGATACAGGAAAAGATGGGCCAAAGACAGGACGGGACAGGCCAGATACAGGACGGTACGGGCCAAATAGTGCGCAGCCTGCATTGGTGGGTATGTCGGCGGTATTGCATGGTGTGAGATGGGAAGCCATGCCAGCACGCCGCCATGGATGTTACAATTAAGTAGTGTAGGTCAGGCGTAGAGAAAATGGAAGTTTTTCAAATAAATATTACAACTATTGTTTAATAGGCAAACATCACATGTAGAGTTTGCATGATATACCTTCCTAGTACTTTATCTAAACTAGAAGCAAATTGTTTGAAGATTACTTCTACCTAAATGGCAGAAAATGCACCTATCTTGGTGATGGATAGGACAGCTTGAGGGGATATGGAGGAGGCTGTTTTTTGATAGGTGTCATTTAAACATTTTGCTAATAATTTATGGAAAGTATCATATTTTTCTAACTATTAAACTCACCTTAATTTAAAACACACCCCAGGTTAAATTTCCTGGAGGTGTAAATTTGTGGAGGATTTGATAATACTACCTTTAATGAGATGGGCCAGATACAGGACGGGACAGGCCAGATACGTGACAGGATGGGCCAGATACAGGACAGGCCAGAGACAGGACCGGACGGACCGTGTCTGAAAAATGACGGGACGGGCCCGAGACGGGGCGACCAGATACAGGACGGGACGGTCCAGATACAGGACGGGCAGCGAAGGGACGGACCAGAGTAGGACGGGACTGGCCAGAGGCAGGACAGGACCGGTCAGGCCAGAGACAGGACGAGACGGGCCCGATACAGGAAGGTACGGGCCAAATACGGGACGGGCCAGATTCAGGATGGGATGGGCCAGAGATAGGACGTGATGGGACGGGCCACATACAGGAAGGGATGGGCCAGATACAGGACGGGTCAGATTCAGGACGGGACGGACCAGATACAGGACGGGACCGAACAGTTACAGGACGGGATCGGCCAGAGACAGGACGGAATGTGCTAGAGACATTACGGGACAGGCCATAGACAGGACGGGTCGGGCCAGAGACAGGACGGGACGGGCCAGATACATGACTGAATTTGTCAGAAACGTGACGAGGCAGATATGGGACGGTATGGGCTAGAAATGGGACAGACCAGATACATGACGGGACTGGCCAGTTACAGGACGGTACGGACCAGATATGTGACGGGCCAGATACGGGACGATTCATATGCGGGACGGGCCAGATATGGGACAGTCCAGATACAGGACGGGCCAGATACGGGACAGGCCGGCCCAGGGACAGGACATGCCAGATACGGGACAGGCCAGATATGGAACGGGCCAGATACTGGACGGGATGGGCCACATACAGGGCGGGCCAGATTCGGGATGAGACGGGCCAGAGCTGGGCCAGAAACAGGAAAGCACGGGCCGGAGACCATACGGGACGGGCCAAAGACGGGACGGGACGGGCCAGAGACGGAACGGGGGAGACAGGACGAGACAGGCCAGAGACAGGACGAGATGGGAAGGGACTGGCCAGATACAGGAAGGGACAGGCCAGATACGGGACAGGACAGGCCAGATGCGGGACGGGCCAGATACAATGTGGGACGTGCCAGATATTGGACGGGACGAGGCAGAGATAGGATGGGACGGGCCAGAAACAAGACGGGACGAGCTATACATTATGGGACGGGAAATAGACAGGACGGGACGGGCCAGAGACGGTACACGACAGGCCAGATACAGGACAGGACGAGCCATAGACAGTACGGGACGGGCCAGAATCAGGACGGGACAAGCTATACATTATGGGACGGGCCATAGACAGGACGGGACGGGCCAGAGACAAGACGGAAGGGGACAGATACAGGAAAAGACGGCCAAAGACAGGACGGGATGGCCCAGATACAGTACAGGACAGGCCAGATACAGGACGGTACGGACCAAATAGTGCACAGCCTGCATTGGTGGGTAAGTCGGCGGTCTTGCATGGTGTGAGATGGGAAGCCATGCCAGCACGCCGCCATGGATGTTACAATTAAGTAGTGTAGGTCAGGCATCGAGAAAGTGGAAGTTTTGCAAATAAATATTACAACTATTGTTTAATAGGCAAACGTCACATGTAGAGTTTGCATGATATACCTTCCTAGTACTTTATCTAAATTAGAAGCAAATTGTTTGAAGATTACTTCTACCTAAATGGCAGAAAATGCACCTATCTTGGTGATGGATAGGACAGCTTGAGGGGATATGGAGGAGGCTGTTTTTTGATAGGTGTCATTTAAACATTTTGCTAATAATTTATGGAAAGTATCATATTTTTCTAACTATTAAACTCACCTTAATTTAAAACACACCCCAGGTTAAATTTTCTGGAGGTTTAATTTTGTGGAGGATTTGATAATACTACCTTTAATGGGATGGGCCAGATACAGGACGGGACAGGCCAGATACGGGATGGACCAAATACAGGACGGGCCAGAGAAAGGACCGGACGGGACACGCCAGAGACAGGACGAGACGGGCCAGAGACTGGACGGGACGGGCCAAAGACAGGATGAGACTGGCCGGAGATAGGAAGGACCGAGGTGTACCAGAGGCAGGATGGGACGGGCTAGAGACGGGGCGACCAAACACAGGATACAGGATGGTCCAGGGACGGTATGGACCAGAGCAGGACGGGACTGGCCAGAGGCAGGACAGGACGGGCAAGAGAGAGGATGGGACGGGCCAAAGAGAGGACGGGACGGGCCAGAGACAGGACGGGACGGGCCAAAGACAGGAAGGGACGGACCAGAGATAGGTCTGGCAAGAGACAGGATTGGACAGGCCAGAGACAGCACCAGACGGGCCAGAGACAGGACGGGACAGGCCAGAAACAGGACGGGACGGGCCAGAGACAGGACAAGATGGGAATGGATTGGCCAGAAACAGGAAGGGACAGGCCAGATACGGGACAGGTCAGGCCACATACGGGACGGGCCAGATACGAGATGGGATGGGCCAGATGCAGGACGGGACGAGCCAGAGATAGGACGGGACGGGCCAGAAACAGGACTGGACGAGCTATACATTATGGGACGGGAAATAGACAGGATGGGATGGCCCAGAGATGGTATGGGACGGTCCAGATACAGGAAAAGACGGGCCAGAGACAGGACGGGATGCCCCAGATACAGTACGGGACAGGCCAGATACAGGACGGTACGGGCCAAATATTGGACAGGCCAGATACAGGACGACATGGGCCAGATACGTGACGGGCCAGATATGGGAAAGGACAGGCTAGATATGGGATGAGCCATGGACAGGATGGGATGGGCCAGATACGGGACGGGCCAGATACTGAATGGGCCTGGCCACATACGGGACGGGCCAGATAGGGACTGGTTGGGTCAGATACGGGACAGGAAGTGCCAGAGACGGGAAGGGACGAGGCGGGACAGATACGGGATGAGATGGGCCAGATAAGAGATAGCCAGATACGGGACGGGATGGTCAGATACGGGACCAAACGGGTCAGATATGCGACTGGACGGACCAGATACGGGACGGGGCGGGTTAGACATTACAGGACGGGCCATAGACAGGATGGGAGGGGCCAGGGACAGGCTGGGACGGGCCAGAGACAGGATGGGACGGGCCAGAGACGGGACGGGCCAGAGACGGGATGGGTCAGATATAGAACTGGGGACACATTAGGAATGCGTGCACTGTTCCTTTAAGAATCAGGAAGTGCTGCTGCTACCGCCCTCAAAAAGCAGCCAAGACACATGCACACAGCCCGCATAGGAACATAGTGCGTAGCCTGCATTGATGGGTAAGTCGGCGGTCTTGCATGGTGTGAGATGGGAAGCCATGCCAGCTTGCCGCCAGGGATGTTACAATTAAGTAGTGTAGGTCAGGTGTAGAGAAAATGGAAGTTTTGCAAATAAATATTACAACTATTGTTTAATAGGCAAACGTCACATGTAGAGTTTGCATGCTATACCTTCCTAGTACTTTATCTAAATTAGAAGCAAATTGTTTGAAGATTACTTCTACCTAAATGGCAGAAAATGCACCTATCTTGGTGATGGATAGGACAGCTTGAGGGGATATGGAGGAGGCTGTTTTTTGATAGGTGTCATTTAAACATTTTACTAATAATTTATGGAAAGTATCATATTTTTCTAACTATTAAACTCACCTTAATTTAAAACACACCCCAGGTTAAATTTCCTGGAGGTGTAAATTTGTGGAGGATTTGATAATACTACCTTTAATGGGATGGGCCAGATGCAGGACAGGCCAGAGACAGGACCGGACGGGACGTGCCTGCGAAAGGACGGGACGGGCCAGAGACGAGGCGACCAGATACAGGATGGGACGGTCCAGATACAGGACGGGCCAGGAATGGGACGGATCAGAGCAGGACGGGACTGGCCAGAGGCAGGACAGGACCGATCGGGCCAGAGACAGGACAGGACGGGCAAGAGACAGGATTGGACAGGCCAGAGATAGCACCGGTCGGGCCAGAGACAGGACGGACGAGGCCAGAGACAGGATGGGACCGACCAGATACCGGTCGGGACGGGCCAGATACAGGAATGGACGGGCCAGATACGGGACGGGCCAGATTCAAGACAGGATGGGCCAAAGACAGGACAGGATGGGACGGGCCACATACAGGAAGGGACGGGCCAGATACGGGACGGGCCAGATTCAGGATGGGACGGGCCAGATTCAGGACGGGACCGACCAGATACAGGACGGGATGGGCCAGAGACAGGACGGAATGTGCTAGAGACATGGGATAGGCCATACACAGGACGGGTCAGGCCAGAGACAGGATGGGACGGGCCAGATATATGACGGGATGGGCCAGAAACGTGACGAGCCAGATATGGGACGGTATGGGCCAGATATGGGACAGCCCACATACATGACGGGACGGGCCAGATACAGGACGGTACGGACTAGATACGGGACGGGACGGGCCAGATACGGGACGGGTCAGATGCGGGACGGGCCAGATACGGGACTGGCCAGATACAGGATGGGCCAGATACGGGACAGGCCGGGCCAGGGACAGGACGTGCCAGATACGGGACAGGCCAGATATGGAACGGGCCAGATACTGGACGGGATGGGCCAGATACAGGACGGGCCAGATACAGGACGAGACGGACCAGAACTGCGCCAGAGACAGGAAGGGATGGGCCAGAGACAGAACAGGACGGGCCAAATACTAGGCGGGACGGGCCAGAAACGGGACGGACAAGAGACAGGATTGGACAGGCCAGACATACCACCGGACGGGCCAGAGACAGGACGGGACAGGCCAGAGACAGGACGAGATGGGAAAGGACTGTCCAGATACAGGAAGGGACAGGCCATATACGGGACAGGACAGGCCAAATGCGGGATGGGCCAGATACGAGACGGGACGGGCCAGAAACAGGACGGGACGAGCTATACATTATGGGACGGGAAATAGACAGGACGGGACGGGCCATAGACGGTACTCGACGGGCCAGATACAGGACAAGACGAGCCAGAGACAGTACGGGACGGGCCAGAAACAGGACGGGACAAGCTATACATTATGGGACGGGCCATAGACAGGACGGGACGGGCCAGAGACAAGACAGAACGGGCCAAATAGTGCGCAGCCTGCATTGGTGGGTAAGTCGGCAGTGTTGCATGATGTGAGATGGGAAGCCATGCCAGCACGCTGCCAGTGATGTTAAAATTAAATAGTGTTGGTCAGGCGTAGAGAAAATGGAAGTTTTTCAAATAAATATTACAACTATTGTTTAATAGGCAAACATCACATGTAGAGTTTGCATGATTTACCTTCCTAGTACTTAGAAGCAAATTGTTTGAAGATTACTTCTACCTAAATGGCAGAAAATGCACCTATCTTGGTGATGGATAGGACAGCTTGAGGGGATATGGAGGAGGCTGTTTTTTGATAGGTGTCATTTAAACATTTTGCTAATAATTTATGGAAAGTATCATATTTTTCTAACTATTGAACTCACCTTAATTTAAGACACACCCCAGGTTAAATTTCCTGGACGTGTAAATTTGTGGAGGATTTGATAATACTACCTTTAATGGGATGGGCCAGATCCAGGACGGGACAGGCCCGATACGTGAAGGGATGGGCCAGATGCAGGACAGGCCAGAGACAGGACGGACGGGACGTGCCTGAGAAAGGACGGGACTGGCCAGAGACGGGGCAACCAGATACAGGACGGGACGGTCTAGATACAGGATGGGCCAGGGACGGGATGGACCAGAGCAGGACGCGACTGGCCAGAGGCAGGACAGGACCAGTCAGGCCAGAGACAGGATGGGACGGGCCAGATACTGGAAGAGACGGGCCAGATACGGGACAGAATGTGCTAGAGACATTAAGGGACAGGACATAGACAGGACGGGTCGGGCCAGAGACAGGATGGGTCGGGCTAGAGACAGGATGGGACGGGCCAGATACATGACGGGATGGGCCAGAAACGTGACGAGCCAGATATGGGACGGTATGGGCCAGATATGGGACAGCCCAGATACATGACGGGACGGGCCAGATTTAGGACGGTACGGACCAGATACGGGACAGGACGGGCCAGATACGTGACGGGTCAGATGCGGGATGGGCCAGATACGGGACAGGCCAGATCCAGGACGGGCCAGATACGGGACAGGCCGGGCCAGGGACAGGACGTGCGAGATACGGGACAGGCCAGATATGGAACGGGCCAGATAGTGGACGGGATGGGCCAGATACAGAGCGGGCCAGATACGGGATGAGAAGGGCCAGAGCTGGGCCCGAGACAGGAAGGGATGGGCAAGAGACATGACTGGACGGGCCA
This sequence comes from Phyllobates terribilis, assembly GCF_046119375.1. Classification (NCBI taxonomy): domain Eukaryota; kingdom Metazoa; phylum Chordata; class Amphibia; order Anura; family Dendrobatidae; genus Phyllobates; species Phyllobates terribilis. The sequence continues at coordinate 214,656 of NW_027364089.1, read as the reverse complement.
AAGACTGGACGGGACGGGCCAGAGACGGGACGGGCAAGAGACAGGATTGGACATGCCAGAGATAGCACCGGACGGGCCAGAGACAGGACGGGACAGGCCAGAGACAGGACAAGATGGGAAGGGACTGGCCAGATACAGGAAGGGACAGGCCAGATACGGGACAGGACAGGCCAGATGCGGGACGGGCCAGATACGAGACGGGACGGGCCAGATATAGGACGGGACGAGCTATACATTATGGGACGGGAAATAGACAGGACGGGATGGGCCAGAGAGGGTACGCGACGGGCCAGATACAGGACAAGACGAGCCAGAGACAGTACGGGACCGGCCAGAAACAGGACGGGACAAGCTATACATTATGGGACGGCCATAGACAGGACGGGCCAGATTAAGGACGGGACGGGCCAGAGACAATACTGAAGGGGACAGATACAGGAAAAGACGGGCCAAAGACAGGACTGCATGGCCCAGAAACAGTACGGGACAGGCCAGATACAGGACGGTATGGGCCAAATAGTGCGCAGTCTGCATGGTGTGAGATGGGAAGCCATGCCAGCACGCCGCTAGGGATGTTACAATTAAGTAGTGTAGGTCAGGCGTAGAGAAAGTGGAAGTTTTGCAAATAAATATTACAACTATTGTTTAATAGGCAAACATCACATGTAGAGTTTGCATGATATACCTTCCTAGTACTTTATCTAAATTAGAAGCAAATTGTTTGAAGATTACTTCTACCTAAATGGCAGAAAATGCACCTATCTTGGTGATGGATAGGACAGCTTGAGGGGATATGGAGGAGGCTGTTTTTTGATAGGTGTCATTTAAACATTTTGCTAATAATTTATGGAAAGTATCATAGTTTTCTAACTATTGAACTCACCTTAATTTAAGACACACCCCAGGTTAAATTTCCTGGAGGTGTAAATTTGTGGAGGATTTGATAATACTACCTTTAATGGGATGGGCCAGATACCGGACGGGACAGGCCAGATACGGGACGGACCAAATACAAGACGAGCCAGAGACAGGACTGGACGGGACACGCCAGAGACAGGACAAGACGGGCCAGAGACAGGACGGGACGGGCCAAAGACAGGATGAGACTGGCCGGAGTTAGGACGGACCGAGGCGTGCCAGAGACAGGACGGGATGTGCTAGAGACGGGGTGACCAGATACAGGATTCAGGACGGTCCAGGGATGGGATGGGCCAGAGCAGGACGGGACTGGCCAGAGGCAGGACAGGACGGGCAAGAGAGAGGAAGGGCCAAAGAGAGGACGGGACGGGCCAGAGACAGGACAGGACGGGTCAAAGACAGGACGAGACTGACCAGAGATGGGTCGGGCAAGAGACAGGATTGGACAGTCCAGAGACAGCACCAAACGGGCCTGGCCAGAGACATGACGGGATGGGCCAGAGACAGGACGAGATGGGAAGGGATTGGCCTGATACAGGAAGGGACAGGCCAGATACGGGACAGGACAGGCCACATGCGGGACGGGCCAGATACGAGATGGGACGGGCCAGATACAGGACGGGACGAGCCAGAGATAGGACGGGACGGGCCAGAAACAGGACTGGACGAGCTATACATTATGGGACGAGAAATAGACAGGATGGAACGGGCCAGAGACGGTATGGGTCGTGCCAGATACAGGACAGGACGAGCCAGAGACAGGACGGGGTCGGGCCAGAAACAGGACGGGACAAGCTATACATTATGGGACGGTCCAGATACAGGAAAAGAGGGGCCAGAGACAGGACGGGATGCCCCAGATACAGTACGGGACAGGCCAGATACAGGACGGTACGGGCCAAATATGGGACGGGCCAGATACAGGACGACATGGGCCAGATACGGGACGGGCCAGATATGGGACTGGACAGGCTAGATATGCGATGAGCCATGGACAGGATGGGGTGGGCCAGATACGAGATGGACAGATACGGGATGGGCCAGATACTGAATGGGCCTTGCCACATTTGGGACCGGCCAGATAGGGACTGGTTGGGTCAGATACGGGACAGGACTTTCCAGAGACGGGAAGGGATGAGGCGGGCTAGATACGGCATGAGATAGCCAGATACGGGACGGGATGATCAGACACGGGACTAAACGGGTCAGATATGGGACTGGACGGACCAGATACGGGACAGGGCGGGTTAGACATTACAGGACAGGCCATAGACAGGATGGGAGGGGCCAGGGATGGGCCAGAGACTGGACAGGACGGGCCAGAGACGGGACGGGTCATATACAGGACTAGGGACACATTTGGAATGCATGCACTTTTCCTTTAAGAATCAGGAAGTACTGTCGCTGCCGCCCTCAACAAGCAGCCAAGACACATGCACACAGCCAGCATAGGAACATAGTGCGTAGCCTGCATTGGTGGGTAAGTCGGTGGTCTTGTATGGTGTGAGATGGGAAGCCATGCCAGCACGCCGCCAAGGATGTTACAATTAAGTAGTATAGGTCAGGTGTAGAGAAAATGGAAGTCTTGCAAAAAAATATTACAACTATTATTTAATAGGCAAACATCACATGTAGAGTTTGCATGATATACCTTCCTGGTACTTTATCTAAATTAGGAGCAAATTATTTGAAGATTACTTCTACCTAAATGGCAGAAAATGCACCTATCTTGGTGATGGATAGGACAGCTTGAGGGGATATGGAGGAGGCTGTTTTTTGATAGGTGTCATTTAAACATTTTGCTAATAATTTATGGAAAGTATCATATTTTTCTAACTATTAAACTCACCTTAATTTAAGACACACCCCAGGTTAAATTTCCTGGAGGTGTAAATTTGTGGAGGTTTTGATAATACTACCTTTAATGGGATGGGCCAGATACAGGACTGGACAGGCCAGATATGTGACGGGATGGGCCAGATACAGGATAGGTCAGAGACAGGACCGAACGGGACGTGTCTGAGAAAGGACGGGACGGGCCAGAGAAGGGGCGACCAGATACAGGACGGGACGGTTCAGATACAGGACGGGCCAGGGACGGGACGGACCAGAGCAGGACGGGACTGGCCAGAGGCAGGACAGGACCGGTCAGGCCAGAGATAGGATGGGACGGGCCAGATTCAACACGGGATGGGCCAGAGATAGGACGTGATGGGACGGGCCAGATACAGGAAGGGATGGGCCAGATACGGGACGGGACAGATTCACGACGGAACGGTCCAGATACAGGACGGGACCGACCAGATACAGGACGGGATGGGCCAAAGACAGGACGTAATGTGCTCGAGACATTACGGGACAGGCCATAAACATGACGGGTCGGGCCAGAGACAGGATGGGACGGGCAAGATACATGACGGGATGGGCCAGAAACGTGACGAGTCAGATATGGGACGGTATGGGCCAGATATGGGACAGCCCAGATACATGACGGGACGGGCCAGATACGGGATGGGATGGGCCAGATACTGGACGGGTCAGATGCGGGATGGGCCAGATACGGGACAGGACAGATATGGAACGTGCCAGATACTAGACGGGATGGGCCAGATACCGGGCGAGCCAGATACGGGACGAGACTGGCCAGAGACAGGAAGGGATGGGCCAGAGACAGGACGGGATGGGCCAAAGACTGGACGGGACGGGCCAGAGACGGGACGGGCAAGAGACAGGATTGGACAGGCCAGAGATAGCACCGGACGGGCCAGAGACAGGACGGGACAGGCCAGCGACAGGACGAGATGGGAAGGGACTTGCCAGATACAGGAAGGGACAGGCCAGATACGGGACAGGACAGGCCAGATGCGGGACGGGCCAGATACGAGACGGGACGCGCCAGATATAGGACGGGACGAGGCAGAGATAGGATGGGACGGGCCAGAAACAGGACGGGAAGAGCTATACATTATGGGACGGGAAATGGACGGGACGGGCCAGATACAGGACAAGACGAGCCAGAGATAGTACGGGACTGCTCAGAAACAGGACGGGACAAGCTATACATTATCGGACGGGCCATAGACAGGACGGGCCAGATTCAGGATGGGACGGGCCAGATACAGGACGGGACCGACCAGATACAGGATGGGATGGGCCAGAGACAGGACGGAATGTGCTAGAGACATTACGGGACAGGCCATAGACAGGACGGATCGGGCCAAAGACAGGATGGGATGGGCCAGATACATGACGGGATGGGCCAGAAACGTGACGAGCCAGATATGGGATGGTATGGGCCAGCTATGGGACAGCCCAGATACATGACGGGACGGGCCAGATACAGGACGGGACAGGCCAGATACTGGATGGGCCAGATACGGGACGGGCCAGAGACAGGACCGGACTTGCCAGAGACAGACGGGACGGGACGGGCCAAAGACAGGATGAGACTGGCCGAAGATAGGACGGACCGAGGCGTGCCAGAGACAGGACGGGACCTGCTAGAGACGGGGCGACCAGATACAGGATGGGGCGGTCCAGATACAGGACGGTCTAGGGACGGGACTGGCCAGAGCAGGATGGGACTGGCCTGAGGCAGGACAGGACCGGTCGGGCTAGAGACAGGACGGGACAGGCAAGAGAGAGGACGGGACGGGCCAAAGAGAGGACGGGACGGGCCAGAGACAGGACGGGAAGGGCCAAAGACAGGACGGGACGGTCCAGAGATGGGACGGGCAAGAGACAGGATTGGACAGGCCAGAGATAGCACCGGTCGGGCCAGAGACAGGCTGGGACAGGCCAGAGACAGGACGGGACGGGCCAGAGACGGGACGGGCCAGAGACAGGACTGGGGACACATTAGGAATGCGTGCACTGTTCCTTTAAGAATCAGGAAGTGCTGCCGCTGCCGCCCTCAACAAGCAGCCAAGACACATGTACACAGCCAGCATAGGAACATAGTGTTCAGCCTGCATTGGTGGGTAAGTCGACGGTCTTGCATGGTGTGAGATTGGAAGCCATGCCAGCACGCCACCAGTGATGTTACAATTAAGTAGTGTAGGTCAGGTGTAGAGAAAATGGAAGTTTTGCAAATAAATATTACAACTATTATTTAATAGGCAAACGTCATATGTAGAGTTTACATGATATACCTTCCTGGTACTTTATCTAAATTAGAAGCAAATTGAAGATTACTTCTGCCTAAATGGCAGAAAATGCACCTATCTTGGTGATGGATAGGACAGCTTGAGGGGATATGGAGGAGGCTGTTTTTTGATAGGTGTCATTTAAACATTTTGCTAATAATTTATGGAAAGTATCATATTATTCTAACTATTGAACTCACCTTAATTTAAAACACACCCCAGGTTAAATTTCCTGGAGTTGTAAATTTGTGGAGGATTTGATAATACTACCTTTAGTGGGATGGGCCAGATACAGGACGAGACAGGCCAGATACGTGACGGAATGGGCCAGATACAGGACAGGCCAAAGATAGGACCGGACGGGCCGTGCCTGAAAAAGGACGGGACGGGCCAGAGACGGGGCGACCAGATACAGGATGAGACTGGCCGAAGATTGGACGGAGCGAGGCATGCCAGAGACAGGACTGGACGTGCTAGAGACGGGGCGACCAGATACAGGACGGGGCGGTCCAGATACAGGACCGTCCAGGGACGGGACTGGCCAGAGCAAGATGGGACTGGCCTGAGGCAGGACAGGATCGGTCGAGCCAGAGACAGGACGGGACGGGCAAGAGAGAGGACGGGACGGGCCAGAGACAGGACGGGATGGACCAGAGATGGGACGGGCAAGAGACAGGATTGGACAGGCCAGAGATAGCATCGGTCGGGCCAGAGACAGGACTGACCAGGCCTGAGACAGGATCGGACGGGCCAGAGACAGGATGAGATGGGAAGGTACTGGCCAGATACAGGAAGGGACTGGCCAGATAAGGGACAAGACAGGCCAGATGCGGGACGGGCAAGATACGAGATGGGACGGGCCAGATACAAGACGGGACGAGCCGGAGATAGGACGGGACGGGCCAGAAACAGGACTGGACGAGCTATACATTATGGGACGGGAAATAGACAGGATGGGACGGGCCAGAGACGGTACGGGACGTGCCAGATACAGGACAGGACGAGCCAGAGACCGGACGGGACGGGCCAGAAACAGGACGGGACAAGCTATACATTATGGGACGGGACAGAGACCAGACGGTCCAGATACTGGAAAAGACGGGCCAGAGACAGGACAGGATGGCCCAGATACACTACGGGACAGGCCAGATACAGGACGGTACGGGCCAAATATGGGACGGGCCAGATACAGGACGACATGGGCCAGATACGGGATGAGCCAGATATGGGACAGGAGAGGCTAGATATGGGATGAGCCATGGACAGGATGGGATGGGGCTCATACGAGATGGCCAGATACGGGACGGGCCAGATACTGAATGGGCCTGGCCACATACGGGACGGTCCAGATAGGGACTGGTATGGTCAGATACGGGACAGGACGTGCCACAGATGGGAAGGGACGATGCGGGCCAGATACGGGATGAGATGGGCTAGATAAGGGAAAGCCAGATACGGGACGGGATGGTCAGATACGGGACTAAACGGGTCAGATATGCGACTGGACGGACCAGATACGGGACGGGGCGGGTTAGACATTACAGAACGGGTCATAGACAGGATGGATGGGGCCAGGGACAGGCTGGGACGGGCCAGAGACAGGACCGGACAGGCCAGACACGGGACGGGTCAGATACAGGACTGGGGATACAAAAGGAATGCGTGCACTGTTCCTTTAAGAATCAGGAAGTGCTGCCGCTGCCGCCCTCAAAAAGCAGCCAAGACACATGCACACAGCCCACATAGGAACATAGTGTGCAGCCTGCATTGGTGGGTAAGTCGGCGGTCTTGCATGGTGTGAGATGGGAAGCCATGCCAGCACGCCACCAGGGATGTTACAATTAAGTAGTGTAGGTCAGGTGTACAGAAAATGGAAGTTTTGCAAATAAATATTACAACTATTGTTTAATAGGCAAACATCACATGTAGAGTTTGCATGATATACCTTCCTAGTACTTTATCTAAATTAGAAGCAAATTGTTTGAAGATTACTTCTACCTAAATGGCAGAAAATGCACCTATCTTGGTGATGGATAGGACAGCTTGAGGGGATATGGAGGAGGCTGTTTTTTGATTGGTGTAATTTAAACATTTTGCTAATAATTTATGGAAAGTATCATAGTTTTCTAACTATTGAACTCACCTTAATTTAAAACACACCCCAGGCTAAAGTTCCTTTATGTGTAAATTTGTGGAGGATTTGATAATACTACCTTTAATGGGGTGGGCCAGATACAGGACGGGACAGACAAGATACGTAATTGGCCAGATACAGGACGGGCCAGAGACAGGACCGGACGGCACACGCCAGAGACATGACGAGACGGGCCAGAGACAGGACGGGACAGGCGAAAGACAGGATGAGACTGGCCGGAGATATTATGGACTGAGGCGTACCAGAGACAGGACGGGACGGGCTAGAGACAGGGCGACAGATACAGGACGGGACGGTCCAGATACAGGACAGTCCAGGGACGGGACGGGCCAGAGCAGGACGAGACTGGTCAGAGACAGGACAGGACCGGTCGGGCCAGAGACAGGAGGGGACGGGCAAGATAGAGGATGGGACGGGTCAAAGAGAGGACGGGACGGGCCAGATACAGGAAGGGACGGGCCAGAAACAGGACGGGACAAGCTATACATTATGGGATGGGCCAGAGACCGGACGGGACGGTCCAGATACAGTACGGGACAGGCCCGATACAGGACGGTACGGGCCAAATATAGAACGGGCCAGATACAGGACAACATGGGCAAGATACAGGACGGGCCAGATATGGGACAGGACAGGCTGGATATGGGATGAGCCATGGACAGGATGGGATGGGCCAGATACGAGATGGCCAGATACGGGACAGGCCAGATACTGAATGGGCCTGGCCACATACGGGACGGGCCAGATAGGGACTGGTTGGGTCAGACACGGGACAGGACGTGCCAGAGTTGGGAAGGGGCAAGGCAGGCCAGATACGGGATGAGATGGGCCAGATAAGGGAAAGCCAGATACGGGACGGGATGGTCAGATACGGCACTAAACGGGTCAGATATGGAACTGGACAGACCAGATACGGGACGGGGCGACTAGATACAGAATGGGACGGTCCAGATACAGGACGGGCCAGGGAAGGGACGGACCAGAGCAGCACTGGACTGGCCAGAGTCAGGACAGGACCGGTCAGGCCAGAGAAAGGACGGGACGGGCCAGATACAGGAAGGGACGGTCCAGATACGGCACGGGCCAGATTCAAGACTTAATGGGCCAGAGACAGGACAGGATAGGACGGGCCAGATACAGGAAGGGACGAGCCAGATACGGGATGGGCTAGATTCAGGACGGGACGGGCCAGATACAGGACTGGACCGAACCGATGCAGGACGGGATGGGCCAGAAACAAGACTGAATGTGCTAGAGACATTACGGGATGGGCCATAGACAGGACGGGTCGGGCCAGAGACAGGATGGGATGGGCCAGATACATGACGGGATGGGCCAGAAACGTGACGAGCCAGATATGGGACGGTATTGGCCAGATATGCGACAGCCCAGATACATGACGGGATGGGCCAGATACAGGACGGTACGGACCCGATACGGGATGGGACGGGCCAGATACGGGACTGGTCAGATGCGGGACGGGCCAGATACTGGACAGGCCAGATACAGGACGGGCCAGATACGGGACAGGCCGGGCCAGGGACAGGACGTGCCAGATACGAGACTGGCCAGATATGGAACGGGTCAGATACTGGACGGGATGGGCCAGATACGGGATGAGACGGGCCAGACCTGGGCCAGAGACAGGAAGGGATGGGCCAGAGACGGGACCGGCAAGAGACAGGATTGGACAGGCCAGAGATAGCACCGGACGGGCCAGAGACAGGGCGGAACAGGCCAGCGACAGGACGAGATGGGAAGGGACTGGCCAGATACAGGAAGGGACAGGCCAGATACGGGACAGGACAGGCCAGATGCGGGACGGGCCAGATACGAGACGGGACGCGCCAGATATAGGACGGGACAAGGCAGAGATAGGATGGGACGGGCCAGAAACAGGATGGGACGAGCTATACATTATGGGACGGGAAATGGATGGGACGGGCCAGATACAGGACAAGACGAGCCAGAGATAGCACGGGACTGGCCAGAAACAGGACGGGACAAGCTATACATTATCGGACGGGCCATAGACAGGACGGGCCAGATTCAGGATGGGACGGGCCAGATACAGGACGGGACCAACCAGATACAGGACGGGATGGGCCAGAGACAGGACGGAATGTGCTAGAGACATTACGGGACAGGCCATAGACAGGACAAATCGGGCCATAGACAGGATGGGACGGGCCAGATACATGACGGGATGGGCCAGAAATGTGACGAGCCGGATATGGGATGGTATGGGCCAGCTATGGGACAGCCCAGATACATGACGGGATGGGCCAGATACTGGACGGGACAGGCCAGATACTGGATGGGCCAGATACGGGACGGGCCAGAGACAGGACCGGACTTGCCAGAGACAGACGGGACGGGACGGGCCAAAGACAGAATGAGACTGGCCGAAGATAGGACGGACCGAGGCGTGCTAGAGATAGGACGGGACCTGCTAGAGACGGGGCGACCAGATACAGGACGGGGCGGTCCAGATACAGGACGGTCCAGGGACGGGACTGGCCAGAGCAGGATGGGACTGGCCTGAGGCAGGACAGGACCGGTCGGGCCAGGGACAGGATCGGTCGAGCCAGAGACAGGACGGGACGGGTAAGAGAGAGGACGGGACGGGCCAGAGACAGGACGGGAAGGGCCAAAGACAGGACGGGACGGACCAGAGATGGGACGGGCAAGAGACAGGATTGGACAGGCCAGAGATAGCATCGGTCGGGCCAGAGACAGGACTGACCAGGCCTGAGACAGGATCGGACGGGCCAGAGACAGGATGAGATGGGAAGGTACTGGCCAGATACAGGAAGGGACTGGCCAGATAAGGGACAAGACAGGCCAGATGCGGGACGGGCCAGATACGAGATGGGACGGGCCAGATACAAGACGGGACGAGCCGGAGATAGGACGGGACGGGCCAGAAACAGGACTGGACGAGCTATACATTATGGGATGGGAAATAGACAGGATGGGACGGGCCAGAGACGGTACGGGACGTGCCAGATACAGGACAGGACGAGCCAGAGACCGGACGGGACGGGCCAGAAACAGGACGGGACAAGCTATACATTATGGGACGGGACAGAGACCAGACGGTCCAGATACAGGAAAAGACGGGCCAGAGACAGGACAGGATGGCCCAGATACACTACGGGACAGGCCAGATACAGGACGGTACGGGCCAAATATGGGACGGGCCAGATACAGGACAACATGGGCCAGATACGGGACGAGCCAGATATGGGACAGGAGAGGCTAGATATGGGATGAGCCATGGACAGGATGGGATGGGGCTGATACGAGATGGCCAGATACGGGACTGGCCAGATACTGAATGGGCCTGGCCACATACGGGACGGGCCAGATAGGGACTGGTATGGTCAGATACGGGACAGGACGTGCCACAGATGGGAAGGGACGATGCGGGCCAGATACGGGATGAGATGGGCTAGATAAGGGAAAGCCAGATACGGGACGGGATGGTCAGATACGGGACTAAACGGGTCAGATATGCGACTGGACGGACCAGATACGGGACGGGGCGGGTTAGACATTACAGAACGGGTCATAGACAGGATGGATGGGGCCAGGGACAGGCTGGGACGGGCCAGAGACAGGACCGGACAGGCCAGACACGGGACGGGTCAGATACAGGACTGGGGATACAAAAGGAATGCGTGCACTGTTCCTTTAAGAATCAGGAAGTGCTGCCGCTGCCGCCCTCAAAAAGCAGCCAAGACACATGCACACAGCCCACATAGGAACATAGTGCGCAGCCTGCATTGGTGGGTAAGTCGGCGGTCTTGCATGGTGTGAGATGGGAAGCCATGCCAGCACGCCACCAGGGATGTTACAATTAAGTAGTGTAGGTCAGGTGTACAGAAAATGGAAGTTTTGCAAATAAATATTACAACTATTGTTTAATAGGCAAACATCACATGTAGAGTTTGCATGATATACCTTCTTAGTACTTTATCTAAATTAGAAGCAAATTGTTTGAAGATTACTTCTACCTAAATGGCAGAAAATGCACCTATCTTGGTGATGGATAGGACAGCTTGAGGGGATATGGAGGAGGCTGTTTTTTGATAGGTGTCATTTAAACATTTTGCTAATAATTTATGGAAAGTATCATATTTTTCTAACTATTGAACTCACCTTAATTTAAAACACACCCCAGGCTAAAGTTCCTTTGTGTGTAAATTTGTGGAGGATTTGATAATACTACTTTTAATGGGGTGGGCCAGATACAGGACGGGACAGACAAGATACGGAATGGGCCAGATACAGGACGGGCCAGAGACAGGACCGGACGGCACACGCCAGAGACATGACGAGACGGGCCAGAGACAGGACGGGACAGGCGAAAGACAGGATGAGACTGGCCGGAGATATTATGGACTGAGGCGTACCAGAGACAGGACGGGACGGGCTAGAGACGGGGCGACAGATACAGGACGGGACGGTCCAGATACAGGACAGTCCAGGGACGGGACGGGCCAGAGCAGGACGAGACTGGTCAGAGACAGGACAGGACCGGTCGGGCCAGAGACAGGAGGGGGCGGGCAAGATAGAGGACGGGACGGGTCAAAGAGAGGACGGGCCAGATACAGGAAGGGACGGGCCAGAAACAGGACGAGACAAGCTATACATTATGGGATGGGCCAGAGACCGGACGGGACGGTCCAGATACAGTACGGGACAGTCCCGATACAGGACGGCACAGGCCAAATATAGGACGGGCCAGATACAGGACAACATGGGCAAGATACAGGACGGGCCAGATATGGGACAGGACAGGCTGGATATGGGATGAGCCATGGACAGGATGGGATGGGCCAGATACGAGATGGCCAGATACGGGACAGGCCAGATACTGAATGGGCCTGGCCACATACGGGACGGGCCAGATAGGGACTGGTTGGGTCAGACACGGGACAGGACGTGCCAGAGTTGGGAAGGGGCAAGGCAGGCCAGATACGGGATGAGATGGGCCAGATAAGGGAAAGCCAGATACGGGACGGGATGGTCAGATACGGCACTAAACGGGTCAGATATGGAACTGGACAGACCAGATACGGGACGGGGCGACTAGATACAGAATGGGACGGTCCAGATACAGGACGGGCCAGGGAAGGGACGGACCAGAGCAGCACTGGACTGGCCAGAGTCAGGACAGGACCGGTCAGGCCAGAGAAAGGACGGGACGGGCCAGATACAGGAAGGGACGGTCCAGATACGGCACGGGCCAGATTCAAGACTTAATGGGCCAGAGACAGGACAGGATAGGACGGGCCAGATACAGGAAGGGACGAGCCAGATACGGGATGGGCTAGATTCAGGACGGGACGGGCCAGATACAGGACTGGACCGAACCGATGCAGGACGGGATGGGCCAGAAACAAGACTGAATGTGCTAGAGACATTACGGGATGGGCCATAGACAGGACGGGTCGGGCCAGAGACAGGATGGGATGGGCCAGATACATGACAGGATGGGCCAGAAACGTGACGAGCCAGATATGGGACGGTATTGGCCAGATATGCGACAGCCCAGATACATGACGGGATGGGCCAGATACAGGACGGTACGGACCCGATACGGGATGGGACGGGCCAGATACGGGACTGGTCAGATGCGGGACGGGCCAGATACTGGACAGGCCAGATACAGGACGGGCCAGATACGAGACAGGCCGGGACAGGGACAGGACGTGCCAGATACGAGACTGGCCAGATATGGAACGGGTCAGATACTGGACGGGATGGGCCAGATACGGGATGAGACGGCCCAGACCTGGGCCAGAGACAGGAAGGGATGGGCCAGAGACGGGACCGGCAAGAGACAGGATTGGACAGGCCAGAGATAGCACCGGACGGGCCAGAGACAGGACGGAACAGGCCAGCGACAGGACGAGATGGGAAGGGACTGGCCAGATACAGGAAGGGACAGGCCAGATACGGGACAGGACAGGCCAGATGCGGGACGGGCCAGATACGAGACGGGACGCGCCAGATATAGGACGGGACAAGGCAGAGATAGGATGGGACGGGCCAGAAACAGGATGGGACGAGCTATACATTATGGGACGGGAAATGGATGGGACGGGCCAGATACAGGACAAGACGAGCCAGAGATAGCACGGGACTGGCCAGAAACAGGACGGGACAAGCTATACATTATCGGACGGGCCATAGACAGGACGGGCCAGATTCAGGATGGGACGGGCCAGATACAGGACGGGAAAAACCAGATACAGGACGGGATGGGCCAGAGACAGGACGGAATGTGCTAGAGACATTACGGGACAGGCCATAGACAGGACAAATCGGGCCATAGACAGGATGGGACGGGCCAGATACATGACGGGATGGGCCAGAAATGTGACGAGCCGGATATGGGATGGTATGGGCCAGCTATGGGACAGCCCAGATACATGACGGGACAGGCCAGATACTGGATGGGCCAGATACGGGACGGGCCAGAGACAGGACCGGACTTGCCAGAGACAGACGGGACGGGACGGGCCAAAGACAGGATGAGACTGGCCGAAGATAGGACGGACCGAGGCGTGCTAGAGATAGGACGGGACCTGCTAGAGACGGGGCGACCAGATACAGGACGGGGCGGTCCAGATACAGGACGGTCCAGGGACGGGACTGGCCAGAGCAGGATGGGACTGGCCTGAGGCAGGACAGGACCGGTCGGGCCAGGGACAGGATCGGTCGAGCCAGAGACAGGACGGGACGGGCAAGAGAGAGGACGGGACGGGCCAGAGACAGGACGGGAAGGGCCAAAGACAGGACGGGACGGACCAGAGATGGGACGGGCAAGAGACAGGATTGGACAGGCCAGAGATAGCATCGGTCGGGCCAGAGACAGGACTGACCAGGCCTGAGACAGGATCGGACGGGCCAGAGACAGGATGAGATGGGAAGGTACTGGCCAGATACAGGAAGGGACTGGCCAGATAAGGGACAAGACAGGCCAGATGCGGGACGGGCCAGATACGAGATGGGACGGGCCAGATACAAGACGGGACGAGCCGGAGATAGGACGGGACGGGCCAGAAACAGGACTGGACGAGCTATACATTATGGGACGGGAAATAGACAGGATGGGACGGGCCAGAGACGGTACGGGACGTGCCAGATACAGGACAGGACGAGCCAGAGACCGGACGGGACGGGCCAGAAACAGGACGGGACAAGCTATACATTATGGGACGGGACAGAGACCAGACGGTCCAGATACAGGAAAAGACGGGCCAGAGACAGGACAGGATGGCCCAGATACACTACGGGACAGGCCAGATACAGGACGGTACGGGCCAAATATGGGACGGGCCAGATACAGGACGACATGGGCCAGATACGGGACGAGCCAGATATGGGACAGGAGAGGCTAGATATGGGATGAGCCATGGACAGGATGGGATGGGGCTGATACGAGATGGCCAGATACGGGACTGGCCAGATACTGAATGGGCCTGGCCACATACGGGACGGGCCAGATAGGGACTGGTATGGTCAGATACGGGACAGGACGTGCCACAGATGGGAAGGGACGATGCGGGCCAGATACGGGATGAGATGGGCTAGATAAGGGAAAGCCAGATACGGGACGGGATGGTCAGATACGGGACTAAACGGGTCAGATATGCGACTGGACGGACCAGATACGGGACGGGGCGGGTTAGACATTACAGAACGGGTCATAGACAGGATGGATGGGGCCAGGGACAGGCTGGGACGGGCCAGAGACAGGACCGGACAGGCCAGACACGGGACGGGTCAGATACAGGACTGGGGATACAAAAGGAATGCGTGCACTGTTCCTTTAAGAATCAGGAAGTGCTGCCGCTGCCGCCCTCAAAAAGCAGCCAAGACACATGCACACAGCCCACATAGGAACATAGTGCGCAGCCTGCATTGGTGGGTAAGTCGGCGGTCTTGCATGGTGTGAGATGGGAAGCCATGCCAGCACGCCACCAGGGATGTTACAATTAAGTAGTGTAGGTCAGGTGTACAGAAAATGGAAGTTTTGCAAATAAATATTACAACTATTGTTTAATAGGCAAACGTCACATGTAGAGTTTGCATGATATACCTTCTTAGTACTTTATCTAAATTAGAAGCAAATTGTTTGAAGATTACTTCTACCTAAATGGCAGAAAATGCACCTATCTTGGTGATGGATAGGACAGCTTGAGGGGATATGGAGGAGGCTGTTTTTTGATAGGTGTCATTTAAACATTTTGCTAATAATTTATGGAAAGTATCATATTTTTCTAACTATTGAACTCACCTTAATTTAAAACACACCCCAGGCTAAAGTTCCTTTGTGTGTAAATTTGTGGAGGATTTGATAATACTACTTTTAATGGGGTGGGCCAGATACAGGACGGGACAGACAAGATACGGAATGGGCCAGATACAGGACGGGCCAGAGACATGACGAGACGGGCCAGAGACAGGACGGGACAGGCGAAAGACAGGATGAGACTGGCCGGAGATATTATGGACTGAGGCGTACCAGAGACAGGACGGGACGGGCTAGAGACGGGGCGACAGATACAGGACGGGACGGTCCAGATACAGGACAGTCCAGGGACGGGACGGGCCAGAGCAGGACGAGACTGGTCAGAGACAGGACAGGACCGGTCGGGCCAGAGACAGGAGGGGGCGGGCAAGATAGAGGACGGGACGGGTCAAAGAGAGGACGGGCCAGATACAGGAAGGGACGGGCCAGAAACAGGACGAGACAAGCTATACATTATGGGATGGGCCAGAGACCGGACGGGACGGTCCAGATACAGTACGGGACAGTCCCGATACAGGACGGCACAGGCCAAATATAGGACGGGCCAGATACAGGACAACATGGGCAAGATACAGGACGGGCCAGATATGGGACAGGACAGGCTGGATATGGGATGAGCCATGGACAGGATGGGATGGGCCAGATACGAGATGGCCAGATACGGGACAGGCCAGATACTGAATGGGCCTGGCCACATACGGGACGGGCCAGATAGGGACTGGTTGGGTCAGACACGGGACAGGACGTGCCAGAGAAGGGAAGGGGCAAGGCAGGCCAGATACGGGATGAGATGGGCCAGATAAGGGAAAGCCAGATACGGGACGGGATGGTCAGATACGGCACTAAACAGGTCAGATATGGGACTGGACAGACCAGATACGGGACGGGGCGACTAGATACAGAATGGGACGGTCCAGATACAGGACGGGCCAGGGAAGGGACGGACCAGAGCAGCACTGGACTGGCCAGAGTCAGGACAGGACCGGTCAGGCCAGAGAAAGGACGGCACGGGCCAGATACAGGAAGGGACGGGACAGATACGGCACGGGCCAGATTCAAGACGGAATGGGCCAGAGACAGGACAGGATAGGACATGCCAGATACAGGAAGGGACGAGCCAGATACGGGATGGGCTAGATTCAGGACTGGACCGAACCGATGCAGGACGGGATGGGCCAGAGACAAGACGGAATGTGCTAGAGACATTACGGGATGGGCCATAGACAGGACGGGTCGGGCCAGAGACAGGATGGGATGGGCCAGATACATGACGGGATGGGCCAGAAACATGACGAGCCAGATATGGGACGGTATTGGCCAGATATGCGACAGCCCAGATACATGACAGGATGGGCCAGATACAGGACGGTACGGACCAGATACGGGATGGGACGGGCCAGATACGGGACGGGTCAGATACGGGACGGGCCAGATACTGGACAGGCCAGATACAGGATGGGCCAGATACGGGACAGGCCGGGCCAGGGACAGGACGTGCCAGATACAAGACTGGCCAGATATGGAACGGGTCAGATACTGGACGGGATGGGCCAGATACGGGATGAGACGGGCCAGACCTGGGCCAGAGACAGGAAGGGATGGGCCAGAGACGGGACCGGCAAGAGACAGGATTGGACAGGCCAGAGATAGCACCGGACGGGCCAGAGACAGGACGGAACAGGCCAGCGACAGGACGAGATGGAAAGGGACTGGCCAGATACAGGAAGGGACAGGCCAGATACGGGACAGGACAGGCCAGATGCGGGACGGGCCAGATACGAGACGGGACGCGCCAGATATAGGACGGGACAAGGCAGAGATAGGATGGGATGGGCCAGAAACAGGACGGGACGAGCTATACATTATGGGACAGGAAATGGACGGGACGGGCCAGATACAGGACAAGACGAGCCAGAGATAGTACGGGACTGGCCAGAAACAGGACGGGACAAGCTATACATTATCGGACGGGCCATAGACAGGACGGGCCAAATTCAGGATGGGACGGGCCAGATACAGGGCGGGACCGACCAGATACAGGACGGGATGGGCCAGAGACAGGACGGAATGTGCTAGAGACATTACGGGACAGGCCATAGACAGGACAAATCGGGCCATAGACAGGATGGGACGGGCCAGATACATGACGGGATGGGCCAGAAACGTGACGAGCCAGATATGGGATGGTATGGGCCAGCTATGGGACAGCCCAGATACATGACGGGACGGGCCAGATACAGGACGGGACAGGCCAGATACTGGATGGGCCAGATACGGGACGGGCCAGAGACAGACGGGACGGGATGGGCCAAAGACAGAATGAGACTGGCCGAAGATAGGACGGACCGAGGCGTGCCAGAGACAGGACGGGACCTGCTAGAGACGGGGCGACCAGATACAGGACGGGGCGGTCCAGATACAGGACGGTCCAGGGACGGGACTGGCCAGAGTAGGATGGGACTGGCCTGAGGCAGGACAGTACCGGTCTGGCCAGAGACAGGACGGGACGGGCAAGAGAGAGGACGGGACGGGCCAAAGAGAGGACGGGACGGGCCAGAGATAGGACGGGAAGGGCCAAAGACAGAACGGGACGGACCAGAGATGGGACGGGCAAGAGACAGGATTGGACAGGCCAGAGATAGCACCGGTCGGGCCAGAGACAGGCTGGGACAGGCCAGAGACAGGACGGGACGGGCCAGAGACGGGATGGGTCAGATACAGGACTGGGGACACATTAGGAATGCGTGCACTGTTCCTTTAAGAATCAGGAAGTGCTGCCGCTGCCGCCCTCAACAAGCAGCCAAGACACATGTACACAGCCAGCATAGGAACATAGTGTTCAGCCTGCATTGGTGGGTAAGTCGACGGTCTTGCATGGTGTGAGATTGGAAGCCATGCCAGCTTGCCGCCAGTGATGTTACAATTAAGTAGTGTAGGTCAGGTGTAGAGAAAATGGAAGTTTTGCAAATAAATATTACAACTATTATTTAATAGGCAAACGTCACATGTAGAGTTTGCATGATATACCTTCCTAGTACTTTATCTAAATTAGAGGCAAATTGAAGATTACTTCTGCCTAAATGGCAGAAAATGCACCTATCTTGGTGATGGATAGGACAGCTTGAGGGGATATGGAGGAGGCTGTTTTTTGATAGGTGTCATTTAAACATTTTGCTAATAATTTATGGAAAGTATCATATTATTCTAACTATTGAACTCACCTTAATTTAAAACACACCCCAGGTTAAATTTCCTGGAGTTGTAAATTTGTGGAGGATTTGATAATACTACCTTTAGTGGGATGGGCCAGATACAGGACGTGACAGGCCAGATACGTGACGGAATGGGCCAGATACAGGACAGGCCAAAGATAGGACCGGACGGGCCGTGCCTGAAAAAGGACGGGACGGGCCAGAGACGGGGCGACCAGATACAGGATGAGACTGGCCGAAGATAGGACGGAGCGAGGCATGCCAGAGACAAGACGGGACGTGCTAGAGACGGGGCGACCAGATACAGGACGGGGCGGTCCAGATACAGGACCGTCCAGGGCCTGGACTGGCCAGAGCAGGATGGGACTGGCCTGAGGCAGGACAGGATCGGTCGAGCCAGAGACAGGACGGGACGGGCAAGAGAGAGGACGGGACGGGCCAGAGACAGGACGGGAAGGGCCAAAGACAGGACGGGACGGACCAGCGATGGGACGGGCAATAGACACGATTGGACAGGCCAGAGATAGCATCGGTCGGGCCAGAGACAGGACTGACCAGGCCTGAGACAGGATCGGACGGACCAGAGACAGGATGAGATGGGAAGGTACTGGCCAGATACAGGAAGGGACTGGCCAGATAAGGGACAAGACAGGCCAGATGCGGGACGGGCCAGATACGAGATGGGACAGGCCAGATACAAGACGGGACGAGCCGGAGATAGGACGGGACGGGCCAGAAACAGGACTGGACGAGCTATACATTATGGGACGGGAAATAGACAGGATGGGACGGGCCAGAGACGGTACGGGACGTGCCAGATACAGGACAGGACGAGCCAGAGACCGGACGGGACGGGCCAGAAACAGGACGGGACAAGCTATACATTATGGGACGGGACAGAGACCAGACGGTCCAGATACAGGAAAAGACGGGCCAGAGACAGGACAGGATGGCCCAGATACACTACGGGACAGGCCAGATACAGGACGGTACGGGCCAAATATGGGACGGGCCAGATACAGGACGACATGGGCCAGATACGGGACGAGCCAGATATGGGACAGGAGAGGCTAGATATGGGATGAGCCATGGACAGGATGGGATGGGGCTGATACGAGATGGCCAGATACGGGACGGGCCAGATACTGAAAGGGCCTGGCCACATACGGGACGGGCCAGAGAGGGACTGGTATGGTCAGATACGGGACAGGACGTGCCACAGATGGGAAGGGACGATGCGGGCCAGATACGGGATGAGATGGGCTAGATAAGGGAAAGCCAGATACGGGACGGGATGGTCAGATATGGGACTAAACGGGTCAGATATGCGACTGGACGGACCAGATACAGGACGGGGCGGGTTAGACATTACATAACGGGTCATAGACAGGATGGATGGGGCCAGGGACAGGCCTGGACGGGCCAGTGACAGGACCTCACAGGCCAGACACGGGACGGGTCAGATACAGGACTGGGGATACAAAAGGAATGCGTGCACTGTTCCTTTAAGAATCAGGAAGTGCTGCCGCTGCCGCCCTCAAAAAGCAGCCAAGACACATGCACACAGCCCACATAGGAACATAGTGCGCAGCCTGCATTGGTGGGTAAGTCGGCGGTCTTGCATGGTGTGAGATGGGAAGCCATGCCAGCACGCCACCAGGGATGTTACAATTAAGTAGTGTAGGTCAGGTGTACAGAAAATGGAAGTTTTGCAAATAAATATTACAACTATTGTTTAATAGGCAAACATCACATGTAGAGTTTGCATGATATACCTTCCTAGTACTTTATCTAAATTAGAAGCAAATTGTTTGAAGATTACTTCTACCTAAATGGCAGAAAATGCACCTATCTTGGTGATGGATAGGACAGCTTGAGGGGATATGGAGGAGGCTGTTTTTTGATAGGTGTCATTTAAACATTTTGCTAATAATTTATGGAAAGTATCATATTTTTCTAACTATTGAACTCACCTTAATTTAAAACACAACCCAGGCTAAAGTTCCTTTATGTGTAAATTTGTGGAGGATTTGATAATACTACCTTTAATGGGGTGGGCCAGATACAGGACGGGACAGACAAGATACGGAATGGGCCAGATACAGGACAGGCCAGAGACAGGACCGGACGGCACACGCCAGAGACATGACGAGACGGGCCAGAGACAGGACGGGACAGGCGAAAGACAGGATGAGACTGGCCGGAGATATTATGGACTGAGGCGTACCAGAGACAGGACGGGACGAGCTAGAGAC
The DNA here is from genome assembly GCF_046119375.1 of Phyllobates terribilis. Classification (NCBI taxonomy): domain Eukaryota; kingdom Metazoa; phylum Chordata; class Amphibia; order Anura; family Dendrobatidae; genus Phyllobates; species Phyllobates terribilis. The sequence continues at coordinate 193,642 of NW_027364089.1, read as the reverse complement.
GGGGCGACAGATACAGGACGGGACGGTCCATATACAGTACAGTCCAGGGACGGGACGGGCCAGAGCAGGACGAGACTGGTCAGAGACAGGACAGGACCAGTCGGGCCAGAGACAGGAGGGGACGGGCAAGATAGAGGACGGGATGGGTCAAAGAGAGGACGGGACGGGCCAGATACAGGAAGGGACGGGCCAGAAACAGGACGGGACAAGCTATACATTATGGGATGGGCCAGAGACCGGACGGGACTGTCCAGATACAGTACGGGACAGGCCCGATACAGGACGGTACGGGCCAAATATAGTACGGGCCAGATACAGGACAACATGGGCAAGATACAGGACGGGCCAGATATGGGACAGGACAGGCTGGATATGGGATGAGCCATGGACAGGATGGGATGGGCCAGATACGAGATGGCCAGATACGGGACAGGCCAGATACTGAATGGGCCTGGCCACATACGGGACGGGCCAGATAGGGACTGGTTGGGTCAGACTCGGGACAGGACGTGCCAGAGTTGGGAAGGGGCAAGGCAGGCCAGATACGGGATGAGATGGGCCAGATAAGGGAAAGCCAGATACGGGACGGGATGGTCAGATACGGCACTAAACGGGTCAGATATGGGACTGGACAGACCAGATACGGGACGGGGCGACTAGATACAGAATGGGACGGTCCAGATACAGGACGGGCCAGGGAAGGGACGGACCAGAGCAGCACTGGACTGGCCAGAGTCAGGACAGGACCGGTCAGGCCAGAGAAAGGACGGGACGGGCCAGATACAGGAAGGGACGGGCCAGATACGGCACGGGCCAGATTCAAGACGGAATGGGCCAGAGACAGGACAGGATAGGACGGGCCAGATACAGGAAGGGACGAGCCAGATACGGGATGGGCTAGATTCAGGACGGGACGGGCCAGATACAGGACTGGACCGAACCGATGCAGGACGGGATGGGCCAGAGACAAGACGGATTGTGCTAGAGACATTACGGGATGGGCCATAGACAGGACGGGTCGGGCCAGAGACAGGATGGGATGGGCCAGATACATGACGGGATGGGCCAGAAACGTGACGAGCCAGATATGGGACGGTATTGGCCAGATATGCGACAGCCCAGATACATGACGGGATGGGCCAGATACAGGACGGTACGGACCAGATACGGGATGGGACGGGCCAGATACGGGACGGGTCAGATGCGGGACGGGCCAGATACTGGACAGGCCAGATACAGGACGGGCCAGATACGGGACAGGCCGGGCCAGGGACAGGACGTGCCAGATACGAGACTGGCCAGATATGGAACGGGTCAGATACTGGACGGGATGGGCCAGATACGGGATGAGACGGGCCAGACCTGGGCCAGAGACAGGAAGGGATGGGCCAGAGACGGGACCGGCAAGAGACAGGATTGGACAGGCCAGAGATAGCACCGGACGGGCCAGAGACAGGACGGAACAGGCCAGCGACAGGACGAGATGGGAAGGGACTGGCCAGATACAGGAAGGGACAGGCCAGATACGGGACAGGACAGGCCAGATGCGGGACGGGCCAGATACGAGACGGAACGCGCCAGATATAGGACGGGACAAGGCAGAGATAGGATGGGACGGGCCAGAAACAGGACGGGACGAGCTATACATTATGGGACGGGAAATGGACGGGACGGGCCAGATACAGGACAAGACGAGCCAGAGATAGTACGGGACTGGCCAGAAACAGGACGGGACAAGCTATACATTATCGGACGGGCCATAGACAGGACGGGCCAGATTCAGGATGGGACGGGCCAGATACAGGACGAGACCGACCAGATACAGGACGGGATGGGCCAGAGACAAGACGAAATGTGCTAGAGACATTACGGGACAGGCCATAGACAGGACAAATCGGGCCATAGACAGGATGGGACGGGCCAGATACATGACGGGATGGGCCAGAAACGTGACGAGCCAGATATGGGATGGTATGGGCCAGCTATGGGACAGCCCAGATACATGACGGGACGGGCCAGATACAGGACGGGACAGGCCAGATACTGGATGGGCCAGATACGGGACGGGCCAGAGACAGGACCGGACTTGCCAGAGACAGACGGGACGGGACGGGCCAAAGACAGGATGAGACTGGCCGAAGATAGGACGGACCGAGGCGTGCCAGAGACAGGACGGGACCTGCTAGAGACGGGGCGACCAGATACAGGACGGGGCGGTCCAGATACAGGACGGTCCAGGGACGGGACTGGCCAGAGCAGGATGGGACTGGCCTGAGGCAGGACAGGACCGGTCGGGCCAGAGACAGGACGGGACGGGCAAGAGAGAGGACGGGACGGGCCAAAGAGAGGACGGGACGGGCCAGAGATAGGACGGGAAGGGCCAAAGACAGGACGGGACGGACCAGAGATGGGACGGGCAAGAGACAGGATTGGACAGGCCAGAGATAGCACCGGTCGGGACTGGCCAGAGCAGGATGGGACTTGCCTGAGGCAGGACAGGACCAGTCGGGCCAGAGACAGGACGGGACGGGCAAGAGAGAGGACGGGACGGGCCAAAGAGAGGATGGGACGGGCCAGAGATAGGCTGGGACAGGCCAGAGACAGGACGGGACGGGCCAGAGACGGGACGGGCCAGAGACGGGATGGGTCAGATACAGGACTGGGGACACATTAGGAATGCGTGCACTGTTCCTTTAAGAATCAGGAAGTGCTGCCGCTGCCGCCCTCAACAAGCAGCCAAGACACATGTACACAGCCAGCATAGGAACATAGTGTTCAGCCTGCATTGGTGGGTAAGTCGACGGTCTTGCATGGTGTGAGATTGGAAGCCATGCCAGCTTGCCGCCAGTGATGTTACAATTAAGTAGTGTAGGTCTGGTGTAGAGAAAATGGAAGTTTTGCAAATAAATATTACAACTATTATTTAATAGGCAAACATCACATGTAAAGTTTGCATGATATACCTTCCTAGTACTTTATCTAAATTAGAGGCAAATTGAAGATTACTTCTGCCTAAATGGCAGAAAATGCACCTATCTTGGTGATGGATAGGACAGCTTGAGGGGATATGGAGGAGGCTGTTTTTTGATAGGTGTCATTTAAACATTTTGCTCATAATTTATGGAAAGTATCATATTATTCTAACTATTGAACTCACCTTAATTTAAAACACACCCCAGGTTAAATTTCCTGGAGTTGTAAATTTGTGGATGATTTGATAATACTACCTTTAGTGGGATGGGCCAGATACAGGACGAGACAGGCCAGATACGTGACGGAATGGGCCAGATACAGGACAGGCCAAAGATAGGACCGGACGGGCCGTGCCTGAAAAAGGACGGGACGGGCCAGAGACGGGGCGACCAGATACAGGATGAGACTGGCCGAAGATAGGACGGAGCGAGGCATGCCAGAGACAGGACGGGACGTGCTAGAGACTGGGCGACCAGATACAGGACGGGGCGGTCCAGATACAGGACCGTCCAAGGACGGGACTGGCCAGAGCAGGATGGGACTGGCCTGAGGCAGGACAGGATCGGTCGAGCCAGAGACAGGACGGGACGGGCAAGAGAGAGGACGGGACGGGCCAAAGAGAGGACGAGACGGGCCAGAGACAGGACGGTAAGGGCCAAAGACAGGACGGGACGGACCAGAGATGGGACGGGCAAGAGACAGGATCGGACGGGCCAGAGACAGGATGAGATGGGAAGGTACTGGCCAGATACAGGAAGGGACTGGCCAGATAAGGGACAAGACAGGCCAGATGCGGGACGGGCCAGATACGAGATGGGACGGGCCAGATACAAGACGGGACGAGCCGGAGATAGGACGGGACGGGCCAGAAACAGGACTGGACGAGCTATACATTATGGGACGGGAAATAGACAGGATGGGACGGGCCAGAGACGGTACGGGACGTGCCAGATACAGGACAGGACGAGCCAGAGACCGGACCGGACGGGCCAGAAACAGGACGGGACAAGCTATACATTATGGGACGGGACAGAGACCAGATGGTCCAGATACAGGAAAAGACGGGCCAGAGACAGGACAGGATGGCCCAGATACACTACGGGACAGGCCAGATACAGGACGGTACGGGCCAAATATGGGACGGGCCAGATACAGGACGACATGGGCCAGATACAGGACGAGCCAGATATGGGACAGGAGAGGCTAGATATGGGATGAGCCATGGACAGGATGGGATGGGGCTGATACGAGATGGCCAGATACGGGACGGGACAGATACTGAATGGGCCTGGTCACATACGGGACGGGCCAGATAGGGACTGGTATGGTCAGATACGGGATAGGACGTGCCACAGATGGGAAGGGACGATGCGGGCCAGATACGGGATGAGATGGGCTAGATAAGGGAAAGCCAGATACGGGACGGGATGGTCAGATACGGGACTAAACGGGTCAGATATGCGACTGGACGGACCAGATACGGGACGGGGCGGGTTAGACATTACAGAACGGGTCATAGACAGGATGGGTAGGGCCAGGGACAGGCTGGGACGGGCCAGAGACAGGACCAGACAGGCCAGACACGGGACGGGTCAGATACAGGACTGGGGATACAAAAGGAATGCGTGCACTGTTCCTATAAGAATCAGGAAGTGCTGCTGCTACCGCCCTCAGAAAGCAGCCAAGACACATGCACACAGCCCGCATAGGAACATAGTGCGCAGCCTGCATTGGATGGCTAAGTCGGCGGTCTTGCATGGTGTGAGATGGGAAGCCATGCCAGCACGCCGCCATGGATGTTACAATTAAGTAGTGTAGGTCAGGCGTAGAGAAAATGGAAGTTTTTCAAATAAATATTACAACTATTGTTTAATAGGCAAACATCACATGTAGAAGTTTGTATGATATACCTTCCTAGTACTTTATCTAAATTAGAAGCAAATTGTTTGAAGATTACTTCTACCTAAATGGCAGAAAATGCACCTATCTTGGTGATGGATAGGACAGCTTGAGGGGATATGGAGGAGGCTGTTTTTTGATAGGTGTCATTTAAACATTTTGCTAATAATTTATGGAAAGTATCATATTTTTCGAACTATTAAACTCACCTTAATTTAAAACACACCCCAGGTTAAATTTCCTGGAGGTGTAAATTTGTGGAGGATTTGATAATACTACCTTTAATGAGATGGGCCAGATACAGGACGGGATGGGTCTGATACGGGACGGGCCAGATTCAGGACGGGCCGGGCCAGATACAGGACGGGACCGACCGACCAGATACAGGATGGGATGGGCCAGAAACAGGACGGAATGTGCTAGAGACATTAAGGGACAGGCCATAGACAGGACGGTTCGGGCCAGAGACAGGATGGGACGGGTCAGATACATGACGGGAAGGGCTAGAAACGTGACGAGCCAGATATGGGACGGTATGGGCCAGATATGGGACAGCCCAGATACATGACGGGACAGGCCAGATTTAGGACGGTACGGACCAGATACGGGACGGGACGGGCCAGATACGGGACGGGTCAGATGCGGGATGGGCCAGATACGGGACAGGCCAGATACAGGACGGGCTAGATACGGGACAGGCCGGGCAGGGACAGGACGTGCCAGATACGGGACTGGCCAGATATGGAACGGGCCAGATACTGGACGGGATGGGCCAGATGCAGGGCGGACCAAATACGGGACGAGACGGGCCAGAACTGGGCCAAACACAGGAAGGGATGGCCCAGAGACGGGACGGGACGGGCCAAAGACTGGACGGGACGGGCCAGAGAAGGGACGGGCAAGAGACTGGATTGGACAGGCCAGAGATAGCGACGGACCGGCCAGAGACAGGACGGGACAGGCCAGAGACAGGATGACATGGGAAGGGACTGGCCAGATACAGGAAGGGACAGTCCAGATACGCGACAGGACATGCCAGATGCGGAACGGGCCAGATACGAGACGGGACGGGCCAGATATATGACGGGACGACGCAGAGATAGGATGGGACGGGCCAGAAATAGGACGGGGCGAGCTATACATTATGGGACGGGAAATAGACAGGACGGGACGGACCAGAGAGGGTACGTGACGGGCCAGATACAGGACAGGACGAGCCAGAGAAAGTACGGGATGGGCCAGAAACAGTTCGGGACAAGCTATACATTATGGGACGGGCCATAGACAGGACTGGACGGGCCAGAGACAAGACGGAACGGGACAGATACAGGAAAAGACGGGCCAAAGACAGGACGGGATGGCCCAGATATAGTACGGGACAGGCCACATACAGGACGGTACAGGCCAAATAGTGTGCAGCCTGCTTTGGTGGGTATGTCGGCGGTCTTGCATGGTGTGAGATGGGAAGCCATGCCAGCACGCCGCCATAGATGTTACAATTAAGTAGTGTAGGTCAGGCGTAGAGAAAATGGAAGTTTTTCAAATAAATATTACAACTATTGTTTAATAGGCAAACATCACATGTAGAGTTTGCGTGATATACCTTCCTAGTACTTTATCTAAATTAGAAGCAAATTGAAGATTACTTCTACCTAAATGGCAGAAAATGCACCTATCTTGGTGATGGATAGGACAGCTTGAGGGGATATGGAGGAGGTTGTTTTTTTGATAGGTGTCATTTAAACATTTTGCTAATAATTTATGGAAAGTATCATATTTTTCTAACTATTGAACTCACCTTAATTTATAACACACCCCAGATTAAAGTTCCTTTATGTGTAAATTTGTGGAGGATTTGATAATACTACCTTTAATGGGATGGGCCAGATACAGGACGGGACGGGCCAGATACGGAATGGGCCAGATACAGGACGGGCCAGAGACAGGACCGGACGGATCACGCCAGAGACATGACGAGACGGACCAGAGACAGGACTGGACAGGCCAAAGACAGGATGAGACTGGCTGGAGATAGGACGGACCGAGGCGTACCAGAGACAGGACGGGACGGGCTAGAGACGGGGCGACAGATAGTGGACGGGACGGTCCAGATACAGGACAGTCCAGGGACAGGACGGGCCAGAGCAGGACGGGACTGGTCAGAGGCAGGACAGGACCGATCAGGCCAGAGACAGGACGGGACGGGCAAGAGAGAGGACGGGACGGGCAAGAGAGAGGACGGGACGGGCCAAAGAGAGGACGGGATGGACAAGAGATGGGATGGGCAAGAGACAGGATTGGACAGGCCAGAGATAGCACCGAACGGGCCAGAGACATGACGGGACAGGCCAGAGACAGGACGGGACGGGCCAGAGACAGGACGAGATGGGAAGGGACAGGCCAGATATGGGACAGGACAGGCCAGATGCGGGACGGGCCAGATACGAGATGGGACGGGCCAGATACAGGACGGGACGAGCCAGAGATAGGACGGGACGGGCCAGAAACAGGACTTCACGAGCTATACATTATGGGACGGGAAATAGACAGGATGGGACGGGCCAGAGACGGTACAGGATGTGCCAGATACAGGACAGGACTAGCCAGTGACAGGACGGGACGGGCCAGAAACAGGACGGGACAAGCTATACATTATGGGACCGTCCAGAGACCGGACGGGACGGTCCAGATACAGGATAAGACGGGCCAGAGACAGGACAGGATGGCCCAGATACAGTACGGGACAGGCCACATACAGGACGGTCCGGGCCAAAAATGAGACGGGCCAGATACAGGACGACATGGGCCAGATACGGGACGGGCCAGATATGGGACAGGACAGGCTAGATATGGGATGAACCATGGACAGGATGGAATGGGCCAGATACGAGATGGCCAGATACGGGACGGGCCACATACTGAATGGGCATGGACACATACGGGACGGGCCAGATAGGGACTGGTTGGGTCACATACAGGACAGGACGTGCCAGAGACGGGAAGGGACGAGGCGGGCCAGATACGGGATGAGATGGGCCAGATAAGGGACAGCCAGATACGGGACGGGATGGTCAGATACGGGACTAAACAGGTCAGATATGGGACTGGACGGACCAGATACGGGACGGGGCGGGTTAGACATTACAGGACAGGACATAGACAGAATGGGAGGGGTCAGGGACAGGCTGAGACTGGCCAGAGACAGGATGTGACGGGCCAGAGACGGGACGGGTTAGAGATGGGACGGGTCAGATACAGGACTGGGGACACATTAGGAATGCGTGCACTGATCCTTTAAGAATCAGGAAGTGCTGCTGCTACCGCCCTCAACAAGCAACCAAGACACATGCACACAGACAGCATAGGAACATAGTGCGCAGCCTCCATTGGTGGGTAAGTCGGCGGTCTTGCATGGTGTGAGATGGGAAGCCATGCCACCATGCCGCCATGGATGTTACAATTAAGTAGTGTAGGTCAGGCGTAGAGAAAATGGAAGTTTTGCAAATAAATATTACAACTATTATTTAATAGGCAAACATCACATGTAGTGTTTGCATGATATACTTTCCTGGTACTTTATCTAAATTAGAAGCAAATTGTTTGAAGATTACTTCTACCTAAATGGCAGAAAATGCACCTATCTTGGTGATGGATAGGACTGCTTGAGGGGATATGGAGGAGGCTGTTTTTGATAGGTGTAATTTAAACATTTTGCTAATAATTTATGGAAAGAATCATATTTTTCTAACTATTGAACTCACCTTAATTTAAAACACACCCCAGGTTAAATTTCCTGGAGTTGTAAATTTGTGGATGATTTGATAATACTACCTTTAGTGGGATGGGCCAGATACAGGACGAGACAGGCCAGATACGTGACGGAATGGGCCAGATACAGGACAGGCCAAAGATAGGACCGGACGGGCCGTGCCTGAAAAAGGACGGGACGGGCCAGAGACGGGGCGACCAGATACAGGATGAGACTGGCCGAAGATAGGACGGAGCGAGGCATGCCAGAGACAGGACGGGACGTGCTAGAGACTGGGCGACCAGATACAGGACGGGGCGGTCCAGATACAGGACCGTCCAAGGACGGGACTGGCCAGAGCAGGATGGGACTGGCCTGAGGCAGGACAGGATCGGTCGAGCCAGAGACAGGACGGGACGGGCAAGAGAGAGGACGGGACGGGCCAAAGAGAGGACGAGACGGGCCAGAGACAGGACGGTAAGGGCCAAAGACAGGACGGGACGGACCAGAGATGGGACGGGCAAGAGACAGGATCGGACGGGCCAGAGACAGGATGAGATGGGAAGGTACTGGCCAGATACAGGAAGGGACTGGCCAGATAAGGGACAAGACAGGCCAGATGCGGGACGGGCCAGATACGAGATGGGACGGGCCAGATACAAGACGGGACGAGCCGGAGATAGGACGGGACGGGCCAGAAACAGGACTGGACGAGCTATACATTATGGGACGGGAAATAGACAGGATGGGACGGGCCAGAGACGGTACGGGACGTGCCAGATACAGGACAGGACGAGCCAGAGACCGGACCGGACGGGCCAGAAACAGGACGGGACAAGCTATACATTATGGGACGGGACAGAGACCAGATGGTCCAGATACAGGAAAAGACGGGCCAGAGACAGGACAGGATGGCCCAGATACACTACGGGACAGGCCAGATACAGGACGGTACGGGCCAAATATGGGACGGGCCAGATACAGGACGACATGGGCCAGATACAGGACGAGCCAGATATGGGACAGGAGAGGCTAGATATGGGATGAGCCATGGACAGGATGGGATGGGGCTGATACGAGATGGCCAGATACGGGACGGGACAGATACTGAATGGGCCTGGTCACATACGGGACGGGCCAGATAGGGACTGGTATGGTCAGATACGGGATAGGACGTGCCACAGATGGGAAGGGACGATGCGGGCCAGATACGGGATGAGATGGGCTAGATAAGGGAAAGCCAGATACGGGACGGGATGGTCAGATACGGGACTAAACGGGTCAGATATGCGACTGGACGGACCAGATACGGGACGGGGCGGGTTAGACATTACAGAACGGGTCATAGACAGGATGGGTAGGGCCAGGGACAGGCTGGGACGGGCCAGAGACAGGACCAGACAGGCCAGACACGGGACGGGTCAGATACAGGACTGGGGATACAAAAGGAATGCGTGCACTGTTCCTATAAGAATCAGGAAGTGCTGCTGCTACCGCCCTCAGAAAGCAGCCAAGACACATGCACACAGCCCGCATAGGAACATAGTGCGCAGCCTGCATTGGATGGCTAAGTCGGCGGTCTTGCATGGTGTGAGATGGGAAGCCATGCCAGCACGCCGCCATGGATGTTACAATTAAGTAGTGTAGGTCAGGCGTAGAGAAAATGGAAGTTTTTCAAATAAATATTACAACTATTGTTTAATAGGCAAACATCACATGTAGAAGTTTGTATGATATACCTTCCTAGTACTTTATCTAAATTAGAAGCAAATTGTTTGAAGATTACTTCTACCTAAATGGCAGAAAATGCACCTATCTTGGTGATGGATAGGACAGCTTGAGGGGATATGGAGGAGGCTGTTTTTTGATAGGTGTCATTTAAACATTTTGCTAATAATTTATGGAAAGTATCATATTTTTCGAACTATTAAACTCACCTTAATTTAAAACACACCCCAGGTTAAATTTCCTGGAGGTGTAAATTTGTGGAGGATTTGATAATACTACCTTTAATGAGATGGGCCAGATACAGGACGGGATGGGTCTGATACGGGACGGGCCAGATTCAGGACGGGCCGGGCCAGATACAGGACGGGACCGACCGACCAGATACAGGATGGGATGGGCCAGAAACAGGACGGAATGTGCTAGAGACATTAAGGGACAGGCCATAGACAGGACGGTTCGGGCCAGAGACAGGATGGGACGGGTCAGATACATGACGGGAAGGGCTAGAAACGTGACGAGCCAGATATGGGACGGTATGGGCCAGATATGGGACAGCCCAGATACATGACGGGACAGGCCAGATTTAGGACGGTACGGACCAGATACGGGACGGGACGGGCCAGATACGGGACGGGTCAGATGCGGGATGGGCCAGATACGGGACAGGCCAGATACAGGACGGGCTAGATACGGGACAGGCCGGGCAGGGACAGGACGTGCCAGATACGGGACTGGCCAGATATGGAACGGGCCAGATACTGGACGGGATGGGCCAGATGCAGGGCGGACCAAATACGGGACGAGACGGGCCAGAACTGGGCCAAACACAGGAAGGGATGGCCCAGAGACGGGACGGGACGGGCCAAAGACTGGACGGGACGGGCCAGAGAAGGGACGGGCAAGAGACTGGATTGGACAGGCCAGAGATAGCGACGGACCGGCCAGAGACAGGACGGGACAGGCCAGAGACAGGATGACATGGGAAGGGACTGGCCAGATACAGGAAGGGACAGTCCAGATACGCGACAGGACATGCCAGATGCGGAACGGGCCAGATACGAGACGGGACGGGCCAGATATATGACGGGACGACGCAGAGATAGGATGGGACGGGCCAGAAATAGGACGGGGCGAGCTATACATTATGGGACGGGAAATAGACAGGACGGGACGGACCAGAGAGGGTACGTGACGGGCCAGATACAGGACAGGACGAGCCAGAGAAAGTACGGGATGGGCCAGAAACAGTTCGGGACAAGCTATACATTATGGGACGGGCCATAGACAGGACTGGACGGGCCAGAGACAAGACGGAACGGGACAGATACAGGAAAAGACGGGCCAAAGACAGGACGGGATGGCCCAGATATAGTACGGGACAGGCCACATACAGGACGGTACAGGCCAAATAGTGTGCAGCCTGCTTTGGTGGGTATGTCGGCGGTCTTGCATGGTGTGAGATGGGAAGCCATGCCAGCACGCCGCCATAGATGTTACAATTAAGTAGTGTAGGTCAGGCGTAGAGAAAATGGAAGTTTTTCAAATAAATATTACAACTATTGTTTAATAGGCAAACATCACATGTAGAGTTTGCGTGATATACCTTCCTAGTACTTTATCTAAATTAGAAGCAAATTGAAGATTACTTCTACCTAAATGGCAGAAAATGCACCTATCTTGGTGATGGATAGGACAGCTTGAGGGGATATGGAGGAGGTTGTTTTTTTGATAGGTGTCATTTAAACATTTTGCTAATAATTTATGGAAAGTATCATATTTTTCTAACTATTGAACTCACCTTAATTTATAACACACCCCAGATTAAAGTTCCTTTATGTGTAAATTTGTGGAGGATTTGATAATACTACCTTTAATGGGATGGGCCAGATACAGGACGGGACGGGCCAGATACGGAATGGGCCAGATACAGGACGGGCCAGAGACAGGACCGGACGGATCACGCCAGAGACATGACGAGACGGACCAGAGACAGGACTGGACAGGCCAAAGACAGGATGAGACTGGCTGGAGATAGGACGGACCGAGGCGTACCAGAGACAGGACGGGACGGGCTAGAGACGGGGCGACAGATAGTGGACGGGACGGTCCAGATACAGGACAGTCCAGGGACAGGACGGGCCAGAGCAGGACGGGACTGGTCAGAGGCAGGACAGGACCGATCAGGCCAGAGACAGGACGGGACGGGCAAGAGAGAGGACGGGACGGGCAAGAGAGAGGACGGGACGGGCCAAAGAGAGGACGGGATGGACAAGAGATGGGATGGGCAAGAGACAGGATTGGACAGGCCAGAGATAGCACCGAACGGGCCAGAGACATGACGGGACAGGCCAGAGACAGGACGGGACGGGCCAGAGACAGGACGAGATGGGAAGGGACAGGCCAGATATGGGACAGGACAGGCCAGATGCGGGACGGGCCAGATACGAGATGGGACGGGCCAGATACAGGACGGGACGAGCCAGAGATAGGACGGGACGGGCCAGAAACAGGACTTCACGAGCTATACATTATGGGACGGGAAATAGACAGGATGGGACGGGCCAGAGACGGTACAGGATGTGCCAGATACAGGACAGGACTAGCCAGTGACAGGACGGGACGGGCCAGAAACAGGACGGGACAAGCTATACATTATGGGACCGTCCAGAGACCGGACGGGACGGTCCAGATACAGGATAAGACGGGCCAGAGACAGGACAGGATGGCCCAGATACAGTACGGGACAGGCCACATACAGGACGGTCCGGGCCAAAAATGAGACGGGCCAGATACAGGACGACATGGGCCAGATACGGGACGGGCCAGATATGGGACAGGACAGGCTAGATATGGGATGAACCATGGACAGGATGGAATGGGCCAGATACGAGATGGCCAGATACGGGACGGGCCACATACTGAATGGGCATGGACACATACGGGACGGGCCAGATAGGGACTGGTTGGGTCACATACAGGACAGGACGTGCCAGAGACGGGAAGGGACGAGGCGGGCCAGATACGGGATGAGATGGGCCAGATAAGGGACAGCCAGATACGGGACGGGATGGTCAGATACGGGACTAAACAGGTCAGATATGGGACTGGACGGACCAGATACGGGACGGGGCGGGTTAGACATTACAGGACAGGACATAGACAGAATGGGAGGGGTCAGGGACAGGCTGAGACTGGCCAGAGACAGGATGTGACGGGCCAGAGACGGGACGGGTTAGAGATGGGACGGGTCAGATACAGGACTGGGGACACATTAGGAATGCGTGCACTGATCCTTTAAGAATCAGGAAGTGCTGCTGCTACCGCCCTCAACAAGCAACCAAGACACATGCACACAGACAGCATAGGAACATAGTGCGCAGCCTCCATTGGTGGGTAAGTCGGCGGTCTTGCATGGTGTGAGATGGGAAGCCATGCCACCATGCCGCCATGGATGTTACAATTAAGTAGTGTAGGTCAGGCGTAGAGAAAATGGAAGTTTTGCAAATAAATATTACAACTATTATTTAATAGGCAAACATCACATGTAGTGTTTGCATGATATACTTTCCTGGTACTTTATCTAAATTAGAAGCAAATTGTTTGAAGATTACTTCTACCTAAATGGCAGAAAATGCACCTATCTTGGTGATGGATAGGACTGCTTGAGGGGATATGGAGGAGGCTGTTTTTGATAGGTGTAATTTAAACATTTTGCTAATAATTTATGGAAAGAATCATATTTTTCTAACTATTGAACTCACCTTAATTTAAAACACACCCCAGGTTAAATTTCCTGGAGGTGTAAATTTGTGGAGGATTTGATAATACTACCTTTAATGGGATGGGCCAGATACAGGACGGGACAGGAAAGATACGGGATGAGCCAGACACAGGACGGGCCAGATACAGGACGGGCCAGAGACAGGACCGGACGGGACACGCCAGAGACAGGACGAGACGGGTTATAGACAGGACGGGACGGACCAAATACAGGATGAGACTGGCCGGAGATAGCACGGACCGAGGCGTGCCAGAGACAGGACGGGACGGGCTAGAGACGGGGCGACCAGATACAGGATGGGACGGTCCAGATACAGGACGGTCCAGGGACGGGACGGGCCAGAGCAGAACGGGACTGGCCAAAGGCAGGACAGGACAGGTCGGGCCAGAGACAGGACGAGACAGGCCAAATACAGGACGGGACGGACCAGAGATGGGACGGGCAATAGACAGGATTGGACAGGCCAGAGATAGCATCGGACGGGCCATACCATAGACAGGACGGGGCAGGCCAGAGACAGGACGAGATGAGAAGGGACTGGCCAGATACAGGAAGGGACAGGCCAGATACAGGACAGGACAGGACAGATGCGGGACGGGCCAGATACGAGATGGGACGGGCCAGATACAGGACGGGACGGGCCAGAAACAGGACAGGATGAGTCAGAGACAGGACGGGACGGGCCAGAAACAGGACGGGACAAGCTATACTTTATCGGACAGGCCAGAGACCGGACGGGACGGTCCAGATACAGGAAAAGACAGGCCAGAGACTGGACGGGATGGCCCAGATACAGTACGGGACAGGCCAGATACAGGACGGTACGGGCAAAATATGGGACGGGCCAGATACAGGACGACATGGGCCAGATACGGGACGGGCCAGATATGGGACAGGACATGCTAGATATGGGATGAGCCATGGACAGGATGGGATGGGCCAGATACGAGATGGCCAGATACGGGACGGGCCAGATACTGAATGGGCCTGGCCACATACGGGACGTGCCAGATAGGGACTGGTTGGGTCAGATACGGGACAGGAAGTGCCAGAGACGGGAAAGGATGAGGCGGGCCAGATACGTGATGAGATGGGCCAGATAAGGGATAGCCAGATACGGGACGGGATGGTCAGATACGGGACCAAACGGGTCAGATATGGGACTGGACGGACCAGATACGGGACGGGGCGGGTTAGACATTACAGGACGGGCCATAGACAGGATGGGAGGGGCCAGGGACAGGCTGGGACGGGCCAGAGACAGAACGGGACGGCCAGAGACGGGACGGGCCAGAGACGGGATGGATCAGATACAGGACTGGGGACACATTAGGAATGCGTGCACTGTTCCTTTAAGAATCAGGAAGTGCTGCCGCTTCCGCCCTCAACAAGCAGCCAAGACACATGTACACAGCCAGCATAGGAACATAGTGCGCAGCCTGCATTGGTGGGTAAGTCGACGGTCCTGCATGGTGTGAGATGGGAAGCCATGCCAGCTTGCCGCCAGGGATGTTACCATTAAGTAGTGTAGGTCAGGTGTAGAGAAAATGGAAGTTTTGCAAATAAATATTACAACTATTATTTAATAGGCAAACATCACATGTAAAGTTTGCATGATATACCTTCCTAGTACTTTATCTAAATTAGAAGCAAATTGAAGATTACTTCTGCCTAAATGGCAGAAAATGCACCTATCTTGGTGATGGATAGGACAGCTTGAGGGGATATGGAGGAGGCTGATTTTTGATAGGTGTCATTTAAACATTTTGCTAATAATTTATGGAAAGTATCATATTATTCTAACTATTGAACTCACCTTAATTTAAAACACACCCCAGTTTAAATTTGCTGGAGGTGTAAATTTGTGGAGGATTTGATAATACTACCTTTAGTGGGATGGGCCAGATACAGGACGAGACAGGCCAGATACGTGACGGAATGAGCCAGATACAGGACAGGCCAGAAATAGGACCGGACGGGCCGTGCTTGAAAAAGGACGGGACGGGCCAGAGACGGAGCGACCAGATACAGGACGGGCCAGATACGGGACAGGCTGGGCCAGGGATAGGACGTGCTAGATACGGGACTGGCCAGATATGGAACGGGCCAGATACTGGACGGGATGGGCCAGATACGGGATGAGATGGGCTAGATAAGGGAAAGCCCGATACGGGACAGGATGGTCAGAAACGGGACTAAACGGGTCAGATATGGACTGGACGGACCAGATACAGGAAGGGGCGGGTTAGACATTAGAGGACGGGCCATATACAGGATGGGATGGGCCAGGGACAGGCTGGGATGGGCCAGAGACGGGACGGGTCAGATACAGGACTGGGGACACATTAGGAATGCACACAGCCAGCATAGGAACATAGTGCGCAGCCTGCATTGGTGGGTAAGTCGGCGGTCTTGCATGGTGTGAGATGGGAAGCCATGCCAGCACGCCGCCAGGGATGTTACAATTAAGTAGTGTAGGTCAGGTGTAGAGAAAATGGAAGTTTTGCAAATAAATATTACAATTATTGTTTAATAGGCAAACATCACATGTAGAGTTTGCATGATATACCTTCCTATTACTTTATCTAAATTAGAAGCAAATTGTTTGAAGATTACTTCTACCTAAATGGCAGAAAATGCACCTATCTTGGTGATGGATAGGACAGCTTGAGGGGATATGGAGGAGGCTGTTTTTTGATAGGTGTCATTTAAACATTTTGCTAATAATTTATGGAAAGTATCATATTTTTCTAACTATTGAACTCACCTTAATTTAAAACACACCCCAGGTTAAATTTCCTGGAGGTGTAAATTTGTGGAGGATTTGATAATACTACCTTTAATGGGATGGGCCAGATACAGGACGGGACAGGCCAGATACGTGACGGGATGGGCCAGATGCAGGACAGGCCAGAGACAGGACCGGACGGGACGTGCCTGACAAAGGACGGGACGGGCCAGAGACGGGGCGACCAGATACAGGACAGGACGGTCCAGATACAGGACGGGCCAGGGACGGGACGGACCAGAGCAGGACGGGACTGGCCAGAGGCAGGCCAGGACCAGTCAGGCCAGAGACAGGACGGGACGGGCCAGATACAGGAAGGAACGGGCCAGATGCGGGACGGGCCAGATTCAAGACGGGATGGGCCAGAGACAGGACGGGACGGGCCAGATACAGGAAGGAACGGGCCAGATGCGGGACGGGCAAGATTCAAGACGGGATGGGCCAGAGACAGGAAAGGATGGGACGGGCCAGATACAGGAAGGGACAGGCCAGATTCAGGACGGGATGGGCCAGAGACAGGACGGAATGTGCTAGAGACATTATGGGATAGGCCATAGACAGGACAGGTCGGGCCAGAGACAGGATGTAACGTGCCAGATACATGACGGGATGGGGCAGAAACGTGACGAGCCAGAAATGGGACGGTATGGGCCAGATATGGGACAGGCCAGATACATGATGGGACGGGCCAGATACAGGACGGTACGGACCAGATACGGGACGGGACGGGCCAGATACGGGACGGGTCAGATGCGGGACGGGCCAGATACGGGACAGGCCAGATACAGGACGGGCCAGATACGAGACAGGCCGGGCCAGGGACAGGACGTGCCAGATACGGGATTGGCAGATATGAAACGGGCCAGATGCTGGACGGGATGGGCCAGATACAGGGCGGGCCAGATACGGGACGAGACGTGCCAAAGACTGGACGGGATGGGCCAGAGAAGGGACGGGCAAGAGACAGGATTGGACAGGCCAGAGATAGCACCGGACGGGCCATAGACAGGACGAGACAGGCCAGAGACAGGATGAGATGGGAAGGGACTGGCCAGATACAGGAAGGGACAGGCCAGATACGGGACAGGATAGGCCAGATGCGGGACGTGCCAGATAAGAGACGGGACGGGCCAGATATAGGACGAGACGAGGCAGAGATAGGATGGGACGGGCCAGAACAGGACCGGACGAGCTATATATTATGGGACGTGAAATAGACAGGACGGGACGGGCCAGAGACGGTAGGCGATGAGCCAGATACAGGACAGGACGAGCCAGAGACAGTACGGGACGGTCCAGAAGCAGGACGGGACAAGCTATACATTATGGGACGTGAAATAGACAGGACGGGACGGGCCAGATACAGGACAGTACGAGCCATAGACAGGACGGGACGGGCCAGAGACAAGATGGAACAGGACAGGTACAGGAAAAGACGGGCCAAAAACAGGACGGGATGGCCCAGATACAGTACGGGACAGGCCAGATACAGGACTGTACGGGCCAAATAGTGCGCAGCCTGCATTGGATGGCTAAGTCGGCAGTCTTGCATGGTGTGAGATGGGAAGCCATGCCAGCACGCCGCCATGGATGTTACAATTAAGTAGTGTAGGTCAGGCGTAGAGAAAATGGAAGTTTTTCAAATAAATATTACAACTATTGTTTAATAGGCAAACATCACATGTAGAGTTTGCATGATATACCTTCCTAGTACTTTATCTAAATTAGAGGCAAATTGTTTGAAGATTACTTCTACCTAAATGGCAGAAAATGCACCTATCTTGGTGATGGATAGGACAGCTTGAGGGGATATGGAGGAGGCTGTTTTTTGATAGGTGTCATTTAAACATTTTGCTAATAATTTATGGAAAGTATCATATTTTTCTAACTATTGAGCTCACCTTAATTTAAAGCACAGAGGACGGCACGGGCCAAAGACCAGATGGGACGGGCCAAAGACCGGATGGGACGGGCCAGAGACCGGATGGGACGGGCCAGAGACCGACGGGGCGGGCCAGAGACCGGACGGGACATATACAGGACGGGACAGGCCAGAGACGAGGCGGGCCAGATACAGGATGGGGCAGATACAGGATGGGCCAGGGACGGGCCACTGCAGTACCGGACGGGTCAGAGGCAGGACAGGACGGGTCGGGCCAGAGACAGGACGGGACGGGCCAGAAACAGGACAAGACGGGCCAGAGGCAAGACGAGATGGGCCAGAGACAGGACGAGCCAGAGATAGGACAGGACGGGCCAAATACGGGATGGTACGGGCCAGAAATGGGACGGCACGGGCCAGATACATGACGGGACGGGCCAGATACATGACGAGATGGAACAGATACGGAACAGGACGGGCCAGATACGGGACGAGCCAGATACGGGACAGGCCAGTTACGGGATGGGGCAGATATGGGACGGGGCAGATACGGGACGGTACAGATACAGGACGGGCCAGAGATACAGGACGGGCCAGAGACAGGAATAGGACGGACCATAGACAGGACTGGACGGGCCAGAGACGATATGGGTCAGATACAGGACTGGGGACACATTAGGAATGCGTGCACTGTTCCTTTAAAAATCAGGAAGTGCTGCCGCTGTCGCCCTCAACAAGCAGCCAAGACACATGCACACAGCCAGCAGAGGAACACAGTGTGCAGCCTGGATTGGTGGGTAAGTCGGCGGTCTTGCATGGTGTGAGATGGGAAGCCATGCCAGCACGCCGCCAGGGATGTTACAATTAAATAGTGTAGGACAGGCATAGAGAAAATGGAAGTTTTGCAAATAAATATTACAACTATTGTTTAATAGGCAAACATCACATGTAGAGTTTGCATGATATACCTTCCTGGTACTTTATCTAAATTAGAAGCAAATTGTTTGAAGATTACTTCTACCTAAATGGCAGAAAATGCACCTATCTTGGTGATGGATAGGACAGCTTGAGGGGATATGGAGGAGGCTGTTTTTTAATAGGTGTCATTTAAACATTTTGCTAATAATTTATAGAAAGTATCATACTTTTCTAACTATTGAGCTCACCTTAATTTAAAGCACAGAGGACGGCACGGGCCAAAACCAGATGGAACGGGCCAAAGACCGGATGGGATGGGCCAAAGACCGGATGGGACGGGCCAAAGACCGGATGGGACGGGCCAGAGACAGGACGGGACGGGGCAGGCCAGAGACAGGACGGGACATATACAGGACGGGATGGGCCAGATACAGGATGGGCCAGATACAGGATGGGCCAGGGACGGGCCACTGCAGTACCAGACGGGTCTGAGGCAGGACAGGACGGGTCGGGCCAGAGACAGGACGGGACGGGACAGAGATAGGACAAGACGGGCCAGAGACAGAACGAGATGGGCCAGAGACAGAACGAGCCGGAGATAGGACAGGACGGGCCAGAGAAAGGACGGGACTAGCTAGAAACAGGAAGGGACGGGCCAGATACGGGACGGGCCAGATACAGGACGGGACAGGCGAGAGACAGGATGGGATGGGCCAGATATGGGTCGGGAGAGACCAGATACGTGACGGGACCCGACAGGATAGACACGGGACGGTACAAGCCAGATACGCGACGGGCCAGATACAAGATGGGACTAGATGGGCCAGATACAGGATGGTGCGGAACGGGCCAGATGCAGGAGGGGACGGTCCGAGTACAGGATGGGACAGGCCAGATAGAGAACTGCACGGGATGGGCCAGAGACAGGACTGGACGGGCCAGAGATAGGATGGGACAGGCCAGATACGGGACGGGACAGGAAAGATACGGAACAGGACGTGCCAGATACAAGATGGTACGGGCCAGATACAGGACGGTACGGGCCAGATACAGAACTGTATGGGACGGGCCAGAGACAGGAGGGGATGGGCCGGGTACAGGATGGGACGGGCCAGATACGGAACTGCACGGTACGGGCCAGAGACAGGACTGGACGGGCCAGAGACAGGATGGGATAGGCCAGATACGGGATGGGGCAGGCCAGATACGGGACAAGACGGGCCAGATACAGGATGGTACGGGCCAGATATGGGACGGTATGGGCCAGATACATGATGGGACGGGCCAGATACAGGACGAGACAGACCAGATACAGAACAGGACGGGCCAGATACGGGACAAGCCAGATACGGGACAGGTCATATATGGGATGGGGCAGATATGGGACGGTACAGATACGGGACGTGCCAGCGACAGGACGGGCCAGATACTGGACGGGATGGGCTAGATACGGGGCGGGCCAGATACGGGACGATACTAGCCAGAGACAGGATGGGACTGGCTAGAGACAGGATGGGATGAGCCAAAGACAGGACGGGTCAGAGACAGGATGGGACGAGCCAAAGACAGGACGGGAGGGGCCAGACACAGGACTGGACAGGCCAGAGACAGAACAGGACGGGCAAGACACAGGACTGGACAGGCCAGAGACAGGACGGGACGGGCCAGATACAGGACGGGACTGGCTAGATACGGGACAGGACCGGCCAGATACTGGACAGGTCAGATACGGGACAGGATGGGCCAGATTCAGGACGGGACGAGATGGGCCAGATACAAGACGGTACGGGACGGGTCAGATACAGGACGGGACGGGCTAGATACGGAACGGGCCAAATACAGGATGGGACGGGCCAGAGACAGGATGGGCGGGCTTGACATTACGGGCCGGGCCATAGACAGAATGGCCAGATACAGGACGGTACTGCCCAGATATGGGACGGCACGGGCCAGATACGCGATGGGACGGGCCAGATACGGGATGGGCCAGATACGGGACGGTCCAGATATGAGACGGGCCAGATATGGGACAGGACGGGCCAGATACGACATGAACCAGGGATGGGAAAGGACAGAAACTGAACGGGATGTGCCATTTATGGTGATGGGCCAGATACGTGACACGCTGGGCCATATACGGGACGGGCCAGATACGGGACTGGTTGGGCCATATACGGGATAGGACGGGCTAGATAGTGAAGGGACGAGACGTGCCAGATAAGAGATGGGCCAGATACGGGACTGGACTGGCCAGATATGGGACTGGACTGGCCAGATACGGGACTTGTCGGGTCAGATATGGGACTAAGCAGGCCAGATATGGGACGGACGGGCTAGACATTACAGGACGGGCCATAGACAGGAGGGGAGGGGCCAGGGACAGCACGGGACGGGCCAGAGACAGGTCAGGACGGTACGGGCCAAATATGGGACGGGCCAGATACAGGACGACATGGGCCAGATACGGGACAAGCCAGATATGGGACAGGAGAGGCTAGATATGGGATGAGCCATGGACAGGATGGGATGGGGCTGATACGAGATGGCCAGATACGGGACGGGCCAGATAGGGACTGGTATGGTCAGATACGGGACAGGACGTGCCAGAGACGGGAAGGGACGAGATGGGCCAGATAAGGGACAGCCAGATACGGGACTAAACAGGTCAGATATGGGACTGGACGGACCAGATACGGGAAGGGGCGGGTTAGACATTACAGGACGTGCCATAGACAGGATGGGAGGGGCCAGGGACAGGCAAGAGACAGGACGGGACGGGCCAGAGACCGGGACGGGCCAGAGATGGGACGGGTGAGATACAGGACTGGGGACACATTAGGAATGCGTGCACTGTTCCTTTAAGAATCAGGAAGTGCTGCCGCTACAGCCCTCAACAAGCAGCCAAGACACATGCACACAGCCAGCATAAGAACATAGTGCGCAGCCTGCATTGGTGGATAAGTCGGCGGTCTTGCATGGTGTGAGATGGGAAGCCATGCCAGCACGCCGCCATGGATGTTACAATTAAGTAGTGTAGGTCAGGTGTAGAGAAAATGGAAATTTTGCAAATAAATATTACAACTATTGTTTAATAGGCAAACATCACATGTAGAGTTTGCATGATATACCTTCCTGGTACTTTATCTAAATTAGAAGCAAATTGTTTGAAGATTACTTCTACCTAAATGGCAGAAAATGCACCTATCTTGGTGATGGATAGGACAGCTTGAGGGGATATGGAGGAGGCTGTTTTTTTGATAGGTGTCATTTAAACATTTTGCTAATAATTTATGGAAAGTATCATATTTTTCTAACTATTGAACTCACCTTAATTTAAAACACACCCCAGGTTAAAGTTCCTTTATGTGTAAATTTGTGGAGGATTTGATAATACTACCTTTAATGGGATGGGCCAGATACAGGACGGAACAGGCCAGATACGGAATGGGCCAGATACAGGACGGGCCAGAGTCAGGACCGGACGGGACGATCCAGAGACATGACAAGACGGGCCAGAGACATTACGGGACGGGCCGGAGATAGGACGGACTGAGGCGTGCCAGAGACAAGACTGGACGGGCTAGAAACGGGGCGACAGATACAGGACAGGACGGTCCAGATACAGGACAGTCCAGGGATGGGACGGGACAGAGCAGTACGGGACTGGTCTGAGGTAGGACAGGACAGGTCGGGCCAGAGACAGGAGGGGACGGGCAAGAGAGAGGACGGGACGGGCAAAAGAGAGGACGGGACGTTCCAGAGACAGGACGTGATGGGCCAAAGGCAGGACGGGACGGACCAGAGATGGGACAGGCAAGAGACAGGATTGGACAGGCCAGAGGTAGCACCGGACGGGTCAGAGACAGGACGGGACAGGCCAGAGACAGAACGGGACAGGCCAGAGACAGGACGAGATGGGAAGGGACTGGCCAGATACAGGAAGGGACAGGCCAGATATGGGACAGGACAGGCCAGATGCGGGACGGGCCAGATACGAGATGGGACGGGCCAGATACAGGACGGGACGAGCCAGAGATAGGACAGGACGGGCCAGAAACAGGACTGGACGAGCAATACATTATGGGACGGGAAATAGACAGGATGGGACGGGCCAGAGACGGTACGGGACGTGCCAGATACAGGACAGGACGAGCAAGTGACAGGACGGGACGGGCCAGAAACAGGACAGGACATGCTATACATTATGAGACCGTCCAGAGACTGGACGGGACGGTCCAGATACAGGAAAAGACGGGCCAGAGACAGGATGGGATGGCCCAGATACAGTACGGGGTGAGCAGATACAGGACGGGACGGTTCAGATACAGGATGGGCCAGGGACGGGACGGACCAGAGCAGGACGAGACTGGCCAGAGGCAGGACTGGACCGGTCAGGCCAGAGACAGGACGGGACGGGCCAGATACAGGAAGGGACGGGCCAGATACGGGACGGGCCAGATTCAAGACGGGATGGGCCAGAGATAGGACGTGATGGGACGGGCCAGATACAGGAAGGGACGGGCCATATACTGGACGTGCCACATTCAGGACGGGACGGGCCAGATACAGGACGGGACGGGCCAGATACAGGACGGGACCGACCAGATACAGGACGGGATGGGCCAGAGACAGGACGGAATGTGCTAGAGACATTACGGGACAGGCCATAGACAGGACGGGTCGGGCCAGAGACAGGATGGGACAGGCCAGATTCATGACGGGATGGGCCAGAAACGTGACAAGCCAAATATGGGACGGTATGGGACAGATATGGGACAGCCCACATACATTACGGGACGGGCCAGATACAGGACGGTACGGACCAAATACGTGACGGGACGGGCCAGATACGGGACGGGTCAGATGCGGGACGGGCCAGATACGGGACAGGCCAGATACAGGACGGGCCAGATACGGGACAGGCTGGGCCAGGGACAGGACGTGCCAGATACGGGACAGGCCAGATACTGGATGGGATGGGCCAGATACAGGGCGGGCCAGATACAGGACGAAACGGACCAGAGCTGCGCCAGAGACAGGAAGGGATGGGCCAGAGACAGGACAGGACGGGCCAAAGACTGGACCGGATGGGCCAGAGACGGGACGGGTAAGAGACAGGATTGGACATGCCAGAGATAGCACCGGACGGGCCAGAGACAGGACGGGACAGGCCAGAGACAGGACAAGATGGGAAGGGACTGGCCAGATACAGGAAGGGACAGGCCAGATACGGGACAGGACAGGCCAGTTGCGGGACGGGCCAGATACGAGACGGGATGGGCCATATATAGGACGGGATGAGGCAGAGATAGGATGGGACGGGCCAGAAACAGGACGGGACGAGCTATACATTATGGGACGGGAAATAGACAGGACGGGACGGGCCATAGACGGTACGCGACGGGCCAGATACAGGACAGGACGAGCCAGAGACAGTACTTGACGGGCCAGAAACAGGACGGGACAAGCAATACATTATGGGACGGGCCATATACAGGACGGGACGGGCCAGAGACAAGACGGAACGGGACAGATACAGGAAAAGACTGGCCAAAGACAGGACTGTACGGGCCAAATAGTGCGCAGCCTGCATTGGTGGGTAAGTCGGCTCTCTTGCATGGTGTGAGATGGGGAAGGGGCGGGTTAGACATTACAGGACGTGCCATAGACAGGATGGGAGGGGCCAGGGACGGGCAAGAGACAGGACGGGACGGGCCAGAGACCGGGACGGGCCAGAGATGGGACGGGTGAGATACAGGACTGGGGACACATTAGGAATGCGTGCACTGTTCCTTTAAGAATCAGGAAGTGCTGCCGCTACAGCCCTCAACAAGCAGCCAAGACACATGCACACAGCCAGCATAGGAACATAGTGCGCAGCCTGCATTGGTGGATAAGTCGGCGGTCTTGCATGGTGTGAGATGGGAAGCCATGCCAGCACGCCGCCATGGATGTTACAATTAAGTAGTGTAGGTCAGGTGTAGAGAAAATGGAAATTTTGCAAATAAATATTACAACTATTGTTTAATAGGCAAACATCACATGTAGAGTTTGCATGATATACCTTCCTGGTACTTTATCTAAATTAGAAGCAAATTGTTTGAAGATTACTTCTACCTAAATGGCAGAAAATGCACCTATCTTGGTGATGGATAGGACAGCTTGAGGGGATATGGAGGAGGCTGTTTTTTGATAGGTGTCATTTAAACATTTTGCTAATAATTTATGGAAAGTATCATATTTTTCTAACTATTGAACTCACCTTAATTTAAAACACACCCCAGGTTAAAGTTCCTTTATGTGTAAATTTGTGGAGGATTTGATAATACTACCTTTAATGGGATGGGCCAGATACAGGACGGAACAGGCCAGATACGGAATGGGCCAGATACAGGACGGGCCAGAGTCAGGACCGGACGGGACGATCCAGAGACATGACAAGACGAGCCAGAGACATTACGGGACGGGCCGGAGATAGGACGGACTGAGGCGTGCCAGAGACAAGACTGGACGGGCTAGAAACGGGGCGACAGATACAGGACAGGACGGTCCAGATACAGGACAGTCCAGGGATGGGACGGGACAGAGCAGTACGGGACTGGTCTGAGGTAGGACAGGACAGGTCGGGCCAGAGACAGGAGGGGACGGGCAAGAGAGAGGACGGGACGGGCAAAAGAGAGGACGGGACGTTCCAGAGACAGGACGTGATGGGCCAAAGACAGGACGGGACGGACCAGAGATGGGACAGGCAAGAGACAGGATTGGACAGGCCAGAGGTAGCACCGGACGGGTCAGAGACAGGACGGGACAGGCCAGAGACAGAACGGGACAGGCCAGAGACAGGACGAGATGGGAAGGGACTGGCCAGATACAGGAAGGGACAGGCCAGATATGGGACAGGACAGGCCAGATGCGGGACGGGCCAGATACGAGATGGGACGGGCCAGATACAGGACGGGACGAGCCAGAGATAGGACAGGACGGGCCAGAAACAGGACTGGACGAGCAATACATTATGGGACGGGAAATAGACAGGATGGGACGGGCCAGAGACGGTACGGGACGTGCCAGATACAGGACAGGACGAGCAAGTGACAGGACGGGACGGGCCAGAAACAGGACAGGACATGCTATACATTATGAGACCGTCCAGAGACTGGACGGGACGGTCCAGATACAGGAAAAGACGGGCCAGAGACAGGATGGGATGGCCCAGATACAGTACGGGGTGACCAGATACAGGACGGGACGGTTCAGATACAGGATGGGCCAGGGACGGGACGGACCAGAGCAGGACGAGACTGGCCAGAGGCAGGACTGGACCGGTCAGGCCAGAGACAGGACGGGACGGGCCAGATACAGGAAGGGACGGGCCAGATACGGGACGGGCCAGATTCAAGACGGGATGGGCCAGAGATAGGACGTGATGGGACGGGCCAGATACAGGAAGGGACGGGCCATATACTGGACGTGCCACATTCAGGACGGGACGGGCCAGATACAGGACGGGACGGGCCAGATACAGGACGGGACCGACCAGATACAGGACGGGATGGGCCAGAGACAGGACGGAATGTGCTAGAGACATTACGGGACAGGCCATAGACAGGACGGGTCGGGCCAGAGACAGGATGGGACAGGCCAGATTCATGACGGGATGGGCCAGAAACGTGACGAGCCAAATATGGGACGGTATGGGACAGATATGGGACAGCCCACATACATTACGGGACGGGCCAGATACAGGACGGTACGGACCAAATACGTGACGGGACGGGCCAGATACGGGACGGGTCAGATGCGGGACGGGCCAGATACGGGACAGGCCAGATACAGGACGGGTCAGATACGGGACAGGCTGGGCCAGGGACAGGACGTGCCAGATACGGGACAGGCCAGATATGGAACGGGCCAGATACTGGATGGGATGGGCCAGATACAGGGCGGGCCAGATACAGGACGAAACGGACCAGAGCTGCGCCAGAGACAGGAAGGGATGGGCCAGAGACAGGACAGGACGGGCCAAAGACTGGACCGGACGGGCCAGAGACGGGACGGGTAAGAGACAGGATTGGACATGCCAGAGATAGCACCGGACGGGCCAGAGACAGGACGGGACAGGCCAGAGACAGGACAAGATGGGAAGGGACTGGCCAGATACAGGAAGGGACAGGCCAGATACGGGACAGGACAAGCCAGTTGCGGGACGGGCCAGATACGAGACGGGATGGGCCATATATAGGACGGGATGAGGCAGAGATAGGATGGGACGGGCCAGAAACAGGACGGGACGAGCTATACATTATGGGACGGGAAATAGACAGGACGGGACGGGCCATAGACGGTACGCGACGGGCCAGATACAGGACAGGACGAGCCAGAGACAGTACGTGACGGGCCAGAAACAGGACGGGACAAGCAATACATTATGGGACGGGCCATATACAGGACGGGACGGGCCAGAGACAAGACGGAACGGGACAGATACAGGAAAAGACTGGCCAAAGACAGGACTGTACGGGCCAAATAGTGCGCAGCCTGCATTGGTGGGTAAGTCGGCTCTCTTGCATGGTGTGAGATGGGAAGCCATGCCACAACGCCGCCATGGATGTTACAATTAAGTAGTGTAGGTCAGGCATAGAGAAAATGGAAGTTTTGTAAATAAATATTACAACTATTGTTTACTAGGCAAACATCACATGTAGAGTTTGCATGATATACCTTCCTAGTGCTTTATCTAAATTAGAAGCAAATTGTTTGAAGATTACTTCTACCTAAATGGTAGAAAATGCACCTATCTTGGTGATGGATAGGACAGCTTGAGGGGATATGGAGGAGGCTGTTTTTTGATAGGTGTCATTTCAACATTTTGCTAATAATTTATGGAAAGTATCATATTTTTCTAACTATTGAACTCACCTTAATTTAAAACACACCCCAGGTTAAATTTCCTGGAGGTTTAAATTTGTGGAGGATTTGATAATACTACCTTTAATGGGATGGGCCAGATACAGGACGGGACAGGCCAGATACGTGACGGGATGGGCCAGATGCAGGACAGGCCAGAGACAGGACCGGACGGGACGTGCCTGAGAAAGGACGGGACGGGCCAGAGACGAGGCGACCAGATACAGGACGGGACGGTCCAGATACAGGATGGGCGAGGGACGGGACGGACCAGAGCAGGACGGTACTGGCCAGAGGCAGGACAGGAACAGTTAGGCCAGAGACAGGTCGGGACGGGCCTGATACAGGAAGGGACGGGCCAGATACGGGACGGGCCAGATTCAAGACAGGATGGGCCATAGACAGGACAGGATGGGACGGGCCCGATACAGGAAGGGACGGGCCAGATACGGGACGGGCCAGATTCAGGATGGGACGGGCCAGATACAGGACGGGACCGACCAGATACAAGACAGGATGGGCCAGAGAGAGGACGGAATGTGCTAGAGACATTAAGGAATAGGCCATACACAGGACGGGTCGAGCCAGAGACAGGATGGGACGGGCCAGATACATGACGGGATGGGCCAGAAACGTGACGAGCCAGATATGGGACGGGACGGGCCAGATACAGGACGGTACGGACCAAATACGGGACGGGACGGGCCAGATACGGGACGGGTCAGATGCGGGACGGGCCAGATACGGGACAGGCCAAATACAGGACGGGCCAGATACGGGACAGGCCGGGCCAGGGACAGGACGTGCCAGATACGGGACAGGCCAGATATGGAACGTGCCAGATACTAGACGGGATGGGTCAGATATGGGACAGCCCAGATACATGATGGGGCGGGCCAGATACGGGATGGGATGGGCCAGATACTGGACGGGTCAGATGCGGGATGGGCCAGATACGGGACAGGACAGATACAGGACGGGCCAGATACGGGACAGGCCGGGCCAGGGACAGGACGTGCCAGATACGGGACAGGCCAGATATGGAACGTGCCAGATACTAGACGGGATGGGCCAGATATCGGGCGGGCCAGATATGGGACGAGACGGGCCAGAGCTGGGCCAGAGACAGGAAGGGATGGGCCAGAGACAGGACGGGACGGGCCAAAGACTGGACCGGACGGGCCAGAGACGGGACGGGCAAGAGACAGGATTGGACAGGCCAGAGATAGCACCAGACGTGCCAGAGACAGGACGAGATGGGAAGGGACTGGCCAGATACAGGAAGGGACAGGCCAGATACGGGACAGGACAGGCCAGATGCGGGACGGGCTATATACGAGACGGGACGGGCCAGATATAGGACGGGACGAGGCAGAGATAGGATGGGACGGGCCAGAAACAGGATGGGACGAGCTATGCGTTATGGGACGGTAAATAGAAAGGACGGGACGGGCCAGAGACGGTACGCGATGGGCCAGATATAGGACAGGACGAGCCAGAGACAGTACGGGACGGGCCAGAAACAGGACTGGACAAGCAATACATTATGGGTCGGGCCAGAGACAGGATGGGACAGGCCAGATTCATGACGGGATGGGCCAGAAACGTGACGAGCCAAATATGGGACGGTATGGGACAGATATGGGAAAGCCCACATACATTACGGGACAGGCCAGATACAGGACGGTACGGACCAAATACGGGACGGGACGGGCCAGATACGGGACGGGTCAGATGCGGGACAGGCCAGATACGGGACAGGCCAGATACAGGACGGGCCAGATACGGGACAGGCTGGGCCAGGGACAGGACGTGCCAGATACGGGACAGGCCAGATATGGAACGGGCCAGATACTGGATGGGATGGGCTAGATACAGGGCGGGCCAGATACAGGACGAGACGGACCAGAGCTGCGCCAGAGACAGGAAGGGATGGGCCAGAGACAGGACAGGACGGGCCAAAGACTGGACCGGACGGGCCAGAGACGGGACGGGTAAGAGACAGGATTGGACATGCCAGAGATAGCACCGGACGGGCCAGAGACAGGACGGGACAGGCCAGAGACAGGACAAGATGGGAAGGGACTGGCCAGATACAGGAAGGGACAGGCCAGATACGGGACAGGACAGGCCAGTTGCAGGACGGGCCAGATACGAGACGGGATGGGCCATATATAGGACGGGATGAGGCAGAGATAGGATGGGACGGGCCAGAAACAGGACGGGACGAGCTATACATTATGGGACGGGAAATAGACAGCACGGGACGGGCCATAGACGGTACGCGACGGGCCAGATACAGGACAGGACGAGCCAGAGACAGTACGTGACGGGCCAGAAACAGGACGGGACAAGCAATACATTATGGGACGGGCCATATACAGGACGGGACGGGCCAGAGACAAGACGGAACGGGACAGATACAGGAAAAGACTGGCCAAAGACAGGACTGTACGGGCCAAATAGTTCGCAGCCTGCATTGGTGGGTAAGTCGGCGGTCTTGCATGGTGTGAGATGGGAAGCCATGCCACAACGCCGCCATGGATGTTACAATTAAGTAGTGTAGGTCAGGCATAGAGAAAATGGAAGTTTTGTAAATAAATATTACAACTATTGTTTACTAGGCAAACATCACATGTAGAGTTTGCATGATATACCTTCCTAGTGCTTTATGTAAATTAGAAGCAAATTGTTTGAAGATTACTTCTACCTAAATGGTAGAAAATGCACCTATCTTGGTGATGGATAGGACAGCTTGAGGGGATATGGAGGAGGCTGTTTTTTGATAGGTGTCATTTAAACATTTTGCTAATAATTTATGGAAAGTATCATATTTTTCTAACTATTGAACTCACCTTAATTTAAAACACACCCCAGGTTAAATTTCCTGGAGGTTTAAATTTGTGGAGGATTTGATAATACTACCTTTAATGGGATGGGCCAGATACAGGACGGGACAGGCCAGATACGTGACGGGATGGGCCAGATGCAGGACAGGCCAGAGGCAGGACCGGACGGGACGTGCCTGAGAAAGGACGGGACGGGCCAGAGACGAGGCGACCAGATACAGGACGGGACGGTCCAGATACAGGACGGGCCAGGGACGGGACGGACCAGAGCAGGACTGGACTGGCCAGAGGCAGGACAGGACCAGTTAGGCCAGAGACAGGTCGGGACGGGCCTGATACAGGAAGGGACGGGCCAGATACGGGACGGGCCAGATTCAAGACAGGATGGGCCATAGACAGGACAGGATGGGACGGGCCCGATAACAGGAAGGGACGGGCCAGATACGGGACGGGCCAGATTCAGGATGGGACGGGCCAGATACAGGACGGGACCGACCAGATACAGGACGGGATGGGCCAGAGAGAGGACGGAATGTGCTAGAGACATTAAGGAATAGGCCATACACAGGACGGGTCGAGCCAGAGACAGGATGGGACGGGCCAGATACATGACGGGATGGGCCAGAAACGTGACGAGCCAGATATGGGACGGGACGGGCCAGATACAGGACGGTACGGACCAAATACGGGACGGGACGGGCCAGATACGGGACGGGTCAGATGCGGGACGGGCCAGATACGGGACAGGCCAAATACAGGACGGGCCAGATACGGGACAGGCCGGGCCAGGGACAGGACGTGCCAGATACGGGACAAGCCAGATATGGAACGTGCCAGATACTAGACGGGATGGGTCAGATATGGGACAGCCCAGATACATGATGGGACGGGCCAGATACGGGATGGGATGGGCCAGATACGGGACGGGTCAGATGCGGGATGGGCCAGATACGGGACAGGACAGATACAGGACGGGCCAGATACGGGATAGGCCGGGCCAGGGACAGGACGTGCCATATACGGGACAGGCCAGATATGGAACGTGCCAGATACTAGACGGGATGGGCCAGATATCGGGCGGGCCAGATATGGGACGAGACGGGCCAGAGCTGGGCCAGAGACAGGAAGGGATGGGCCAGAGACAGGACGGGACGGGCCAAAGACTGGACCGGACGGGCCAGAGACGGGACGGGCAAGAGACAGGATTGGACAGGCCAGAGATAGCACCAGACGTGCCAGAGACAGGACGGGAGAGGCCAGAGACAGGACGAGATGGGAAGGGACTGGCCAGATACAGGACGGGACAGGCCAGATACGGGACAGGACAGGCCAGATGCGGGACGGGCTATATACGAGACGGGACGGGCCAGATATAGGACGGGACGAGGCAGAGATAGGATGGGACGGGCCAGAAACAGGATGGGACGAGCTATGCGTTATGGGACGGTAAATAGAAAGGACGGGACGGGCCAGAGACGGTACGCGATGGGCCAGATACAGGACAGGACGAGCCAGAGACAGTACGGGACGGGCCAGAAACAGGACGGGACAAGCAATACATTATGGGACGGGCCATAGACAGGACTTGACGGGCCAGAGACAAGACGGAACGGGACAGATACAGGAAAAGACGGGCCAAAGACAGGACGGGATGGCCCAGATACAGTACGGGACAGGCCAGATACAGGACGGTACGGGCCAAATAGTGCGCAGCCTGCATTGGTGGGTATGTCGGCGGCATTGCATGGTGTGAGATGGGAAGCCATGCCAGCACGCCGCCATGGATGTTACAATTAAGTAGTGTAGGTCAGGCGTAGAGAAAATGGAAGTTTTTCAAATAAATATTACAACTATTGTTTAATAGGCAAACGTCACATGTAGAGTTTGCATGATATACCTTCCTAGTACTTTATCTAAATTAGAAGCAAATTGTTTGAAGATTACTTCTACCTAAATGGCAGAAAATGCACCTATCTTGGTGATGGATAGGACAGCTTGAGGGGATATGGAGGAGGCTGTTTTTTGATAGGTGTCATTTAAACATTTTGCTAATAATTTATGGAAAGTATCATATTTTTCTAACTATTAAACTCACCTTAATTTAAAACACACCCCAGGTTAAATTTTCTGGAGGTTTAATTTTGTGGAGGATTTGATAATACTACCTTTAATGGGATGGGCCAGATACAGGACGGGACAGGCCAGATACGGGATGGACCAAATACAGGACGGGCCAGAGACAGGACCGGACGGGACACGCCAGAGACAGGACGAGACGGGCCAGAGACTGGACGGGACGGGCCAAAGACAGGATGAGACTGGCCGGAGATAGGAAGGACCGAGGTGTACCAGAGGCAGGATGGGACGGGCTAGAGACGGGGCGACCAAACACAGGATACAGGATGGTCCAGGGACGGTATGGACCAGAGCAGGACGGGACTGGCCAGAGGCAGGACAGGACGGGCAAGAGAGAGGATGGGGCGGGCCAAAGAGAGGACGGGACGGGCCAGAGACAGGACGGGACGGGGCAAAGACAGGAAGGGACGGACCAGAGATAGGTCTGGCAAGAGACAGGATTGGACAGGCCAGAGACAGCACCAGACGGGCCAGAGACAGGACGGGACAGGCCAGAAACAGGACGGGACGGGCCAGAGACAGGACAAGATGGGAATGGATTGGCCAGAAACAGGAAGGGACAGGCCAGATACGGGACAGGACAGGCCACATACGGGACGGGCCAGATACGAGATGGGATGGGCCAGATGCAGGACGGGACGAGCCAGAGATAGGACGGGACGGGCCAGAAACAGGACTGGACGAGCTATATATTATGGGACGGGAAATAGACAGGATGGGACAGCCCAGAGATGGGATGGGACGGTCCAGATACAGGAAAAGACGGGCCAGAGACAGGACGGGATGCCCCAGATACAGTACGGGACAGGCCAGATACAGGACGGTACGGGCCAAATATTGGACAGGCCAGATACAGGACGACATGGGCCAGATACGGGACGGGCCAGATATGGGAAAGGACAGGCTAGATATGGGATGAGCCATGGACAGGATGGGATGGGCCAGATACGGGACGGGCCAGATACTGAATGGGCCTGGCCACATACGGGACGGGCCAGATAGGGACTGGTTGGGTCAGATACGGGACAGGAAGTGCCAGAGACGGGAAGGGACGAGGCGGGACAGATTCGGGATGAGATGGGCCAGATAAGAGATAGCCACATACGGGACGGGATGGTCAGATACGGGACCAAACGGGTCAGATATGCGACTGGACGGACCAGATACGGGACGGGGCGGGTTAGACATTACAGGACGGGCCATAGACAGGATGGGAGGGGCCAGGGACAGGCTGGGACGGGCCAGAGACAGGATGGGACGGGCCAGAGACGGGACGGGCCAGAGACGGGATGGGTCAGATATAGTACTGGGGACACATTAGGAATGGGTGCACTGTTCCTTTAAGAATCAGGAAGTGCTGCCGCTACCGCCCTCAACAAGCAGCCAAGACACATGCACACAGCCAGCATAGGAACATAGTGCGTAGCCTGCATTGATGGGTAAGTCGGCGGTCTTGCATGGTGTGAGATGGGAAGCCATGCCAGCACGCCGCCAGTGATGTTACAATTAAGTAGTGTAGGTCAGGTGTAGAGAAAATGGAAGTTTTGCAAATAAATATTACAACTATTGTTTAATAGGCAAACGTCACATGTAGAGTTTGCATGATATACCTTCCTAGTACTTTATCTAAATTAGAAGCAAATTGTTTGAAGATTACTTCTATCTAAATGGCAGAAAATGCACCTATCTTGGTGATGGATAGGACAGCTTGAGGGGATATGGAGGAGGCTGTTTTTTTGATAGGTGTCATTTTAAACATTTTGCTAATAATTTATGGAAAGTATCATATTTTTCTAACTATTGGACTCACCTTAATTTAAAACACACCCCAGGTTAAATTTCCTGGAGGTGTAAATTTGTGGAGGATTTGATAATACTACCTTTAATGGGATGGGCCAGATACAGGACAGTGCAGGCCACATGCGGGACGGGCCAGATACGAGATGGGACGAGCCAGATATAGGACGGGACGGGCCAGAAACAGGACTGGACGAGCTATACATTAAGGAACGGGAAATAGACAGGATGGGACGGGCTAGAGACGGTATGGGTCGTGACAGATGCAGGACAGGACGAGCCAGAGACAGGACGGGGTCGGGCCAGAAACAGGACGGGACAAGCTATACATTATGGGACGGTCCAGATACAGGAAAAGACGGGTCAGAGACAGGACGGGATGCCCCAGATACAGTATGGGACAGGCCAGATACAGGACGGTACGGGCCAAATATGGGACAGGCCAGATACAGGACGACATGGGCCAGATACGGGACGGGCCAGATATGGGACAGGACAGGCTAGATATGGGATGAGCCATGGACCGGATGGAATGGGCCAGTTACGAGATGGCCAGATACGGGACGGGCCAGATACTGAATGGGCCTGGCCACATATGGGACGGGCCAGATAGGGACTGGTTGGGTCAGATACGGGACAGGACGAGCCA
Source organism: Phyllobates terribilis (assembly GCF_046119375.1). NCBI lineage: Eukaryota > Metazoa > Chordata > Amphibia > Anura > Dendrobatidae > Phyllobates > Phyllobates terribilis. Next base: position 157,587 of record NW_027364089.1, on the reverse strand, counting down.
GAAACGGGAAGGGATGAGGCGGGCCAGATACAGGATGAGATAGCCAGATACGGGACAGGATGGTCAGATGCGGGACTAAACGGGTCAGATATGGGACTGGACGGACCAGATACGAGTTGGGGTGGGTTAGACATTACAGGACGGGCCATAGACAGGATGGGAGGGTCCAGGGACGGGCCAGAGACAGGACGGAACAGGCCAGAGACGGGACGGGTCAGATACAGGACTGGGGACACATTAGGAATGCGTGCACTGTTCCTTTAAGAATCAGGAAGTGCTGCCGCTGCTGCCCTCAACAAGCAGCCAAGACACATGTACACAGCCAGCATAGGAACATAGTGCGCAGCCTGCATTGGTGGGTAAGTCGGCGGTCTTGCATGGTGTGAGATGGGAAGCCATGCCAGCACGCCGCCATGGATGTTACAATTAAGTAGTATAGGTCAGGTGTAGAGAAAATGGAAGTTTTGCAAATAAATATTACAACTATTTAATAGGCAAACATCACATGTACAGTTTGCATGATATACCTTCCTGGTACTTTATCTAAATTAGAAGCAAATTGTTTGAAGATTACTTCTACCTAAATGGCAGAAAATGCACCTATCTTGGTGATGGATAGGACAGCTTGAGGGGATATGGAGGAGGCTGTTTTTTGATAGGTGTCATTTAAACATTTTGCTAATAATTTATGGAAAGTATCATATTTTTCTAACTATTGAACTCACCTTAATTTAAAACACACCCCAGGTTAAATTTCCTGGAGGTGTAAATTTGTGGAGGATTTGGTAATACTACCTTTAATGAGATGGGCCAGATACAGGACGGGACAGGCCAGATACGTGACGGTACGGACCAGATAGGGGACGGGACGGGCCAGATATGGGACGGGTCAGATGCGGGATGGGCCAGATACGGGACAGGCCAGATACAGGACTGGCCAGATACGGGACAGGCCGGGCCAGGGACAGGACGTGCCAGATACGGGACAGGCCAGATATGGAACGGGCCAGATACTGGACGGGATGGGCCAGATACGGGATGAGACAGGCCAGAGCTGGGCCAGAGACAGGAAAGGATGGGCCAGAGACAGGAAAGGACGGGCCAGAGATGGGACGGGCAAGAGACAGGATTGGACAGACCAGAGATAGCACCGGACGGGCCAGAGACAGGACGGGACAGGCCATGGACAGGACGAGATGGGAAGGGACTGGCCAGATACAGGAAGGGACAGGCCAGATACGGGACAGGACAGGCCAGATGCGGGACGGGCCAGATACGAGAGGGGACGCGCGAGAAATAGGACGGGACAAGGCAGAGATAGGATGGCACGGGCCAGAAACAGGACGGGACGAGCTATACATTATGGGACGGGAAATAGACAGGACGGGACGGGCCAGAGACGGTACGCGACGGGCCAGATACAGGACAGGACGAGCCAGAGATAGTACGGGACTGGCCAGAAACAGGACGGGAAAAGCTATACATTATGGGACGGGCCATAGACAGGACGGGCCAGATTCAGGACGGGACGGGCCAGATACAGGACGGGACCGACCAGATACAGGATGGGATGGGCCAGAGACAGGACGGAATGTGCTAGAGACATTATGGGACAGGCCATAGACAGGACGGGTCGGGCCATATAAAGGATGGGACGGGCCAGATACATGACGAGATGGGCCAGAAACGTGACGAGCCAGATATGGGATGGTATGGGCCAGCTATGGGACAGCCCAGATACATGACGGGACGGGACAGATACAGGACGGGACAGGCCAGATACAGGACGGGCCAGAGACAGAACCGGACGGGCCAGAGACTGGACGGGACGGGCCAAAGACAGGATGAGGCTGGCCGAAGATAGGACGGACCGAGGCATGCCAGAGACAGGACGGGATGGGCTAAAGACGGGGAGACCAGATACAGGACGTGGCGGTCCAGATACAGGACGGTCCAGGGACGGGACGGGCCAGAGCCGGATGGGACTGGCCAGAGCCAGGACAGGACCGGTCGGGCCAGAGACAGGACGGGACGGGCAAGAGAGAGGACGGGACGGGCCAAAGAGAGGACTTGACGGGCCAGAGACAGGACGGGAAGGGCCAAAGACAGGACGGGAAGGACCAGAGATGGGACGGGCAAGAGACAGGATTGGACAGGCCAGAGATAGCACCGGACGGGCCAGAGACAGGACGGACCAGGCCAAAGACAGGACGGGATGGGCCAGAGACAGGATGAGATGGGAAGGTGCTGGCCAGATACAGGAAGGGACAGGCCAGATAAGGGAGAAAACAGGCCAGATGCGGGACTGGCCAGATACAAGATGGGTCGGGCCAGATACCAGACGGGACGAGCCGGAGATAGGACGGGACGGGCCAGAAACAGGACTGGACGAGCTATACATTATGGGACGGGAAATAGACAGGATGGGACGGGCCAGAGACGGTACGGGACGTGCCAGATACAGGACAGGACGAGCCAGAGACAGGACGGGACGGGCCAGAAACAGGACGGGACAAGCTATACATTATGGGGCGGGACAGAGACCGGGCGGGACGGTCCAGATACAGGAAAAGACAGGCCAGAGACAGGACAAGATGGCCCTGATACAGTACGGGACAGGCGAGATACAGTACGGTACGGGCCAAATATGGGACAGGCCAGATATAGGACGACATGGGCCAGATACGAGACGGGCCAGATATGGGACAGGACAGGCTAGATATGGGATGAGCCATGGACAGGATGGGATGGGCCAGATACGAGATGGCCAGATACGGGACGGGCCAGATACTGAATGGGCCTGACCACATACGGGACGGGCCATATAGGGACTGGTATGGTCAGATACGGGACAGGATGTGCCAGAGAAGGGAAGGGACGAGGTGGGCCAGATACGGGATGAGATGGTCCAGATAAGGGACAGCCAGATACGGGACGGGATGGTCAGATACGGGACTAAACAGGTCAGATATGGGACTGGACAGACCAGATACGGGACGGGGCGGGTTATACATTACAGGACGGGCCATAGACAGGATGGGAGGGGCCAGGGACGGGCCAGAGACAGGACGGGACGGGCCAGAGACGGGACGGGCCAGAGATGGGACGGGTCAGATACAGGACTGGGGACACATTAGGAATGCGTGCACTGTTCTTTTAAGAATCAGGAAGTACTGCTGCTGCCGCCCTCAACAAGCAGCCAAGACACATGCACACAGCCAGCATAGGAACATAGTGCGTAGCCTGCATTGTTGGGTAAGTCGGCTGTCTTGCATGGTGTGAGATGGGAAGCCATGCCAGCACGCCGCCAGGGATGTTACAATTAAGTAGTGTAGGTCAGGTGTAGAGAAAATGAAAGTTTTGCAAATAAATATTACAACTATTATTTAATAGGCAAACATCACATGTAGAATTTGCATGATATACTTTCCTGGTACTTTATCTAAATTAGAAGCAAATTGTTTGAAGATTACTTCTACCTAAATGGCAGAAAATGCACCTATCTTGGTGATGGATAGGACAGCTTGAGGGGATATGGAGGAGGCTGTTTTTTGATTGGTGTAATTTAAACATTTTGCTAATAATTTATGGAAAGTATCATAGTTTTCTAACTATTGAACTCTCCTTAATTTAAAACACACCCCAGGCTAAAGTTCCTTTATGTGTAAATTTGTGGAGGAATTGATAATGCTACCTTTAATGGGATGGGCCAGATACAGGACGGGACAGGCCAGATACGTGACGGGATGGGCCAGATACAGGACGGGCCAGATACGGGACAGGCTGGGCCAGGGACAGGACATGCCAGATACGGGAAAGGCCAGATATGGAACGGGCCAGATACTGGACGGGATGGGCCAGATACAGGGCGGGTCAGATACGGGACGAGAAGGGCCCGAGCTGGGCCAGAGACAGGAAGGGATGGGCCAGATACAGGACGGGACAGGCCCATCCTATCTCTGCCTCGTCCCGTCCTATATCTGGCCCGTCCCGCATCTGGCCTGTCCTGTCCCGTATCTGGCCAGTTTCTTTCCATCTCGTCCTGTCTCTGGCGTGTCCCCTCCTGTCTCTGGCCCGTCTGGTGCTATCTCTGGCCTGTCCAATCCTGTCTCTTGCCTGTCCCATCTCTAGTCCGTCCCGTCCTGTCTTTGGCTGTCCCATCCTGTCTCTGACCTGTCCCGTCCTCTCTTTGACCCGTCCCGTCCTGTCTCTTGCCCGTCCCGTCCTGTCTCTGGACAGACCGGTCCTGTCCTGCCTCTGGCCAGTTCCGTCCTGCTCTGGCCTGTCCCGTCTCTGGCCCGTCTGGTGCTATCTCTGGCTTGTCCAATCCTGTCTCTTGCCTGTCCCATCTCTAGTCCGTCCCATCCTGTCTTTGGCTGTCCCATCCTGTCTCTGACCTGTCCCGTCCTCTCTTTGACCCGTCCCGTCCTGTCTCTTGCCCGTCCCGTCCTGTCTCTGGACAGACCGGTCCTGTCCTGCCTCTGGCCAGTTCCGTCCTGCTCTGGCCCGTCCCGTCTCTGGACCGTCCTGTATCTGGACCGTCCCATCCTGTATCTGGTCGCCCTGTCTCTAGCCCATCCCTTCTTGTCTCTGGCACGCCTCGGTCCGTCCTATCTCCGGCCAGTCTCATCCTGTCTTTGGCCCGTCCCGTCCTGTCTCTGGCCCGTCTCTTCCTGTCTCCTGTATCTAAATCAGAAGCAAATTGTTTGAAGATTACTTCTACCTAAATGGCAGAAAATGCACCTATCTTGGTGATGGATAGGACAGCTTGAGGGGATATGGAGGAGGCTGTTTTTTGATTGGTGTAATTTAAACATTTTGCTAATAATTTATGGAAAGTATCATAGTTTTCTAACTATTGAACTCACCTTAATTTAAAACACACCCCAGGTTAAAGTTCCTTTATGTGTAAATTTGTGGAGGATTTGATAATACTACCTTTAATGCTGTAAGGTAGAATAGAGTGGATAGAGATCTAATGTTAGTGTTTCTCTGCGGCATGTGTATTATACTCGTATACTTTTGCAGCAGGCAATTTATATGTATTCTATGCAGCAAACACATAATCACATCACTGCTGAATGCACAGTACATGCACATTGAGCTCTGCTATGCATGCACACAGCTCTGCTGCATATATACACACAGCTCAGTTACACACAGCTGTCTTATATACACACATCTCTGCTATATACGTACACACACCTCTGCAGCATGCACACAGCTCAGCTACATACAAACACACAATTCTCCTACATTCACATACATAGCTTTCCTATATACACACATGTCTCATATATACACATACAGCTCCACTATGTACACTCACACACACACACATATATATATATATATATATATATATATATATATATATGTATATACACAAACGCACATAAAAACAGACATACACACAACCACTGTATACCATGCTGGGTTCTTTTGATGTGCCCTTAGCATTGATAAGTTGTCACACTCTTGCCTATTATGTTAATATTCTTCTAGTAAACTTTATAAGCCTGACTGTCTTTCTAGAAGACATATTGAGATTAATTTAAGTACTTGAGGCCCGATTGATTGCGCCCAGTTCAGGAGCTATACGGATGCTATAGGTGAAGGCCATGTCATTATGTTCCACTACGTACTAAAAAATGAAGTAGTGTAGGTCAAGCATAGAGAAAATGGAAGTTTTGCAAATAAATATTACAACTATTGTTTAATAGGCAAACATCACATGTAGAGTTTGCATGATATACCTTCCTAGTACTTTATCTAAATTAGAAGCAAATTGTTTGAAGATTACTTCTACCTAAATGGCAGAAAATGCACCTATCTTGGTGATGGATAGGACAGCTTGAGGGGATATGGAGGAGGCTGTTTTTTGATAGGTGTCATTTAAACATTTTGCTAATAATTTATGGAAAGTATCATATTTTTCTAACTATTGGACTCACCTTAATTTAAAACACACCCCAGATTAAATTTCCTGGAGGTGTAAATTTGTGGAGGATTTGATAATACTACCTTTAATGGGATGGGCCAGATACAGGATGGGACAGGCCAGATACGGGACGGACCAAATACAATACGGGCCAGAGACAGGACCGGACGGGACACGCCAGAGACAGGACGAGACGGGCCAGAGACAGGACGGGACGGGCCATAGACAGGATGAGACTGGCCGTAGATAGGACGGACCGAGGCGTGCCAGAGACAGGACGGGACTGGCTAGAGACGGGGCGACCAGATACAGGATGGGACGGGCCAGATACAGGACGGGCCAGAGACAGGACCGGACGGGAGACGCCGGAGACAGGACGAGACGGGCCAGAAACAGGACGGGACGGGTCAAAGACAGGATGAGACTGGCCGGAGATAGGACAGACCGAGGCGTGCCAGAGACAGGATGGGACGGGCTAGAGCCGGGGCGACCAGATACAGGACAGTCCAGATACAGGACAGTCCAGGGACGGGACGGGCCAGAGCAGGACGGAACTGGCCAGAGGCAGCACAGGACTGGTCGGGCCAGAGACAGGACGGGACGGGCAAGAGAGAGGACGGGACTGGCCAAATAGAGTACGGGACGGGCCAGAGACAGGACGGGATGGGCGAAAGACAGGACGGGACGGACCAGAGATGGGACGGGCAAGAGACAGGATTGGACAGGCCAGAGATAGCACCGGACGGGCCAGAGACAGGACGGGACAGGCCAGAGACAGGATGGGACGGGCCAGAGACAGGACGAGATGGGAAGGTACTGGCCAGATACAGGAAGGGACAGGCCAGATACGGGACAGGACAGGCCAGATGCGGGACGGGCTAGATACGAGATGGAACGGGCCAGATACAGGACGGGACGAGCCAGAGATAGGACAGAACGGGCCAGAAACAGGACTGGACAAGCTATACATTATGGGACGGGAAATAGACAGGATGGGACGGGCCAGAGACAGTACGGGACGTGCCAGATACAGGACAGGACGAGCCAGTGACAGGACGGGACGGGCCAGAAACAGGACGGGACAAGCTATACATTATGGAACGGGCCAGAGACCGGACGGGACAGTCCAGATACAGGAAAAGACGGGCAAGAGACAGGACGGAATGGCCCAGATACAGTGCGGGCCAAATATGGGGCGGGCCAGATACAGGATGACATGGGCCAGATACGGGATGGGCCAGATATGGGACAGGACAGGCTAGATATGGGATGAGCCATGGACAGGATGGGATGGGCCAGATACGAGATGGCCAGATACGGAACGGGCCAGATACTGAATGGGCCTGGCCACATACGGGACGGATCAGATAGGGACTTGTTGGGTCAGATACGGGACAGGACGTGCCAGAGACGGGAAGGGACGAGGCGGGCCAGATACGGGATGAGATGGGCCAGATAAGGGACAGCCAGATACAGGACGGGATGGTCAGATATGGGACTAATCGGGTCAGATACGGGAAAGGACGGACCAGATACGTGACGGGGCGGGTTAGACATTACAGGACGGGACGGGCCAGAGACGGGACGAGCCAGAGATGGGACGGGTCAGATACAGGACTGGGGACAGATTAGGAATGCGTGCACTGTTCCTTTAAGAATCAGGAAGTGCTGCTGCTGCCACCCTCAACAAACAGCCAAGACACATGCACACAGCCAGCATAGGAACATAGTGCGTAGCCTGCATTGGTGGGTAAGTTGGCTGTCTTGCATGGTGTGAGATGGGAAGCCATGCCAGCACGCCGCCAGGGATGTTACAATTAAGTAGTGTAGGTCAGGTGTAGAGAAAATGGAAGTTTTGCTAATAAATATTACAACTATTATTTAATAGGCAAACATCACATGTAGAGTTTGCATGATGTACTTTCCTGGTACTTTATCTAAATTAGAAGCAAATTGTTTGAAGATTACTTCTACCTAAATGGTAGAAAATGCACCTATCTTGGTGATGGATAGGACAGCTTGAGGGGATATGGAGGAGGCTGTTTTTTGATAGGTGTCACTTAAACATTTTGCTAATAATTTATGGAAAGTATCATATTTTTCTAACTATTGAACTCACCTTAATTTAAAACACACCCCAGGTTAAATTTCCTGGAGGAGTAAATTTGTGGAGGATTTGATAATACTACCTTTAATAGGATGGACCAGATACAGGACTGGACAGGCCAGATATGTGACGGGATTGGCCAGATACAGAACAGGTGATAGACAGAACCGGACGGGACGTGCCTGAGAAAGGACGGGAGGGGCCAGAGACGGGGCAACCAGGTACAGGACGGGACGGTTGAGATACAGGATGGGCCAGGGACGGGACGGACCAGAGCAGGACGGGACTGGCCAGAGGCAGGACAGGACCGGTCAGGCCAGAGATAGGACGAGACGGGCCAGATACAGGAAGGGACGGGCCAGAGACGGGACGGGCTCGATTCAACACGGGATGGGCCAGAGATAGGACGTGATGGGTTGGGCCAGATACAGGAAGGGATGGGCCAGATACGGGACGGGACAGATTCACGATGGGACGGGCCAGATACAGGATGGGACCGACCAGATGTAGGACGGGATGGGCCAGAGACAGGACAGAATGTGCTAGAGACATTACGGGACAGGCCATAGACAGGACGGGTCGGGCCAGAGACAGGATGGGACGGGACAGATATATGACGGGATGGGCCAGAAACGTGACGAGCCAGATATGGGACGGTATGGGCCAGATATGGGACAGCCCAGATACATGAAGGGACGGGCCAGGTACGGGATGGGATGGGCCAGATACTGGACGGGTCAGATGCGGGATGGGCCAGATACGGGACAGGACAGATACAGGACGGGCCAGATACGGGATAGGCCATGCCAGGGACAGGATGTGCCAGATACGGGACAGGCCAGATATGGAACGTGCCAGATACTAGACGGGATGGGCCAGATACCGGGTGGTCCAGATACGGGACGAGACGGGCCAGAGACAGAAAGGGATGGACCAGAGACAGGACGGGACGGGCCAAAGACTGGACGGGACGGGCCAGAGACGGGACGGGCAAGAGACAGGATTGGACAGGCCAGGGATAGCACCGGACGGACCAGAGACAGGACGGGACAGGCCAGAGACAGGACGAGATGGGAAGGGACTGGCCAGATACAGGAAGGGACAAGCCAGATACGGGACAGGACAGGCCAGATGCGGGACGGGCCATATACGAGACGGGACGGGCCAGATATAGGACGGGACGAGGCAGAGATAGGATGGGACGGGCCAGAAAAAGGACGGGAAGAGCTATGCATTTTGGGACGGGAAATAGAAAGGACAGGACGGGCCATAGACGGTACGCGATGGGCCAGATACAGGATAGGACGAGCCAGAGACAGTACAGGACGGGCCAGAAACAGGACGGGACAAGCAATACATTATGGGACGGGCCATAGACAGGACGGGACGGGCCAGAGACAAGTCGGAACGGGACAGATACAGGAAAAGATGGGCCAAAGCCAGGACGGGATGGCCCAGATACAGTACGGGACAGGCCAGATACAGGACGGTACGGGCCAAATAGTGCGCAGCCTGCATTGGTGGGTATGTCGGCGGTATTGCATGGTGTGAGATGGGAAGCCATGCCAGTACGCCGCCATGGATGTTACAATTAAGTAGTGTAGGTCAGGCGTAGAGAAAATGGAAGTTTTTCAAATAAATATTACAACTATTGTTTAATAGGCAAACATCACATGTAGAGTTTGCATGATATACCTTCCTAGTACTTTATCTAAACTAGAAGCAAATTGTTTGAAGATTACTTCTACCTAAATGGCAGAAAATGCACCTATCTTGGTGATGGATAGGACAGCTTGAGGGAATATGGAGAAGGCTGTTTTTTTGATAGGTGTCATTTAAACATTTTGCTAATAATTTATGGAAAGTATCATATTTTTCTAACTATTGAACTCACCTTAATTTAAAACACACCCCAGGTTAAATTTCCTGGAGGTTTAAATTTGTGGAGGATTTGATAATACTACCTTTAATGGGATGGGCCAGATACAGGACGGGACAGGCCAGATACGTGACGGGATGGACCAGATGCAGGACAGGCCAGAGACAGGACCGGACGGGACGTGTCTGAGAAAGGACGGGACGGGCCAGAGACGGGGCGACCGGATACAGGACGGGACGGTCCAGATAGAGGAAGGGCCAGGGATGGGACGGACCAGAGCAGGACGGGACTGGCCAGAGGCAGGACAGGACCGGTCAGGCCAGAGACAGGATGGGACGGGCCAGATACAGGAAGGGACGGGCCAGATACGGTACGGGCCATATTTAAGCCGGGATGGGCCAGAGACAGGACGGGATGGGACGGGCCACATAGAAGAAGGGACGGGCCAGACACGGGACGGGCCAGATTCAAGACGGGACGGGCCAGATACAGGACGGGACCGACCAGATACAGGACGGGACGGTCCAGATACAGGACGGGCCAGGGACGGGACGGACCAGAGCAGGACGGGACTGGCCGGAGGCAGGACAGGACCGGTCAGGCCAGAGACAGGACGGGACGGGCCAGTTACAGGAAGGGAAGGGCCAGATACGGTACGGGCCAGGTTCAAGACGGGATGGGCCAGAGACAGGACGGGATGGGACGGGCCAGATACAGGAAGGGACGGGCCAGATACGGGACGGGACAGATTCAGTACGGGACGGGCCAGATACAGGACGGGACCGACCAGATACAGGACGGGATGGACCAGAGATAAGACGGAATGTGCTAGAGACATTACGGGATAGGCCATAGACAGGACGGGTCGGGCCAGAGACAGGATGGGACGGGCCAGATACATGACGGGATGGGCCAGGAACGTGACGAGCCAGATATGGGACGGTATGGGCCAGATATGGGACAGCCCAGATACATGACGGGACGGGCCAGATACAGGACGGTACGGACCAGATACGGGACTTGACGGGCCAGATACGAAACGGGTCAGATGCGGGATGGGCCAGATACGGGACCGGCTAGATACAGGACGGACCAGATACGGGACAGGCAGGGACAGGGACAAGACGTACCAGATACGGGACAGGCCAGATACTGGACGGGATGGGCCAGATACAGGGCGGGCCAGATACGGGACGAGACGGGCCAGAGCTGCGCCAGAGACAGGAAGGGAAGGGCCAGAGACAGGGCAGGACGGGCCAAGGACTGGACAGGAAGGGCCAGAGATGGGACGGGACGAGGCAGAGATAGGATGGGATGGGACGAGCTATCCGTTATGGGACGGGAAATAGACAGGACGGGACGGGCCAGAGACGGTACGCGACGGGGTCAGATACAGAACAGGACAAGCCAGAGACAGTACGGTACGGGCCAGAGACAGTACGGGACGGGCCAGATACATGACGGGACGGGCCAGAGCAGGATGGGACTGGCCAGAGGCAGGACAGGACCGATCGGGCCAGAGACAGGACGGAACGGGCAAGAGAGAGGACAGGACGGGCCAGATACAGGACGGGACAGGCCATACACGGGATGGGCCAGATACAGGACGGGCCAGAGACAGGACCGGATGGGCTAGAGACAGACGGGACCGGACGGGCCAAAGACAAGATGAGACTGGCCGAAGATAGGACGGACCGAGGCGTGCCAGAGACAGGACGGGACGGGCTAGAGACGGGGCGACCAGATACAGGACGGGGCGGTCCAGATACAGGACGGTCCAGGGACGGGACGGGCCAGAGCATGATGGGACTGGCCAGAGGCAGGACAGGACCGATCGGGCCAGAGACAGGACAGGACGGGCAAGAGACAGGATTGGACAGGCTAGAGATAGCACCGGTCGGGCCAGAGACAGGACGGACGAGGCCAGAGACAGGATGGGACGGGCCAGAGACAGGATGAGATGGGAAGGTACTGGCCTGCATTGGTGGGTATGTCGGCGGTATTGCATGGTGTGAGATGGGAAGCCATGCCAGTACGCCGCCATGGATGTTACAATTAAGTAGTGTAGGTCAGGCGTAGAGAAAATGGAAGTTTTTCAAATAAATATTACAACTATTGTTTAATAGGCAAACATCACATGTAGAGTTTGCATGATATACCTTCCTAGTACTTTATCTAAACTAGAAGCAAATTGTTTGAAGATTACTTCTACCTAAATGGCAGAAAATGCACCTATCTTGGTGATGGATAGGACAGGCCAGATAAGGGACAAGACAGGCCAGATGCGGGACGGGCCAGATACGAGATGGGACGGGCCAGATACAAGATGGGACGAGCCGGAGATAGGACGGGACGGGCCAGAAACAGGACTGGACGAGCTAAACATTATGGGACGGGAAATAGACAAGATGGGAACGGCCAGAGACGGTACGGGATGTGCCAGATACAGGACAGGATGAGCCAGAGACAGGATGGGACGGGCCAGAAACAGGACGGGACAAGCTATACATTATGGGACGAAACAGAGACCGGACGGGATGGTCCAGATACAGGAAAAGACGGGCCAGAGACAGGACAGGATGGCCCAGATACACTACGGGACAGGCCAGATACAGGACGGTACGGGCCAAATATGGGACGGGCCAGATACAGGACGACATGGGCCAGATATGGGACAGGAGAGGCTAGATATGGGATGAGCCATGGACAGGATGGGATGGGCCAGATACTAGATGGCCAGATACGAGACGGACCAGATACTGAATGGGCCTGGCCACATACGGGACTGGCCAGATAGGGATTGGTTGGGTCAAATACGGGACAGGACGTGCCAGAGATGGGAAGGGACAAGGCGGGCCAGATACTGGATGTGATGAGCCAGATAAGGGAAAGCCAGATACGGGACGGGATGGTCAGATACGGGACTAAACGGGTCAGATATGCGACTGGACGGACCAGATACGGGACGGGGCGGGTTAGACATTACAGAACGTGTCATAGACAGGATGGGAGGGGCCAGGGACAGGCTGGGACGGACCAGAGACAGGACCGGACAGGCCAGACACGGGACGGGTCAGATACAGGACTGAGGATACAAAAGGAATGCGTGCACTGTTCTTTTAAGAATCAGGAAGTGCTGCCGCTGCCGCCCTCAACAAGCAGCCAAGACAAATGCACACAGCCCGCATAGGAACATAGTGCGCAGCCTGCATTGGTGGGTAAGTCGGCGGTCTTGCATGGTGTGAGATGGGAAGCCATGCCAGCACGCCGCCATGGATGTTACAATTAAGTAGTGTAGGTCAGGTGTAGAGAAAATGGAAGTTTTGCAAATAAATATTACAACTATTGTTTAATAGGCAAATGTCACATGTAGAGTTTGCATGATATACCTTCCTAGTACTTTATCTAAATTAGAAGCAAATTGTTTGAAGATTACTTCTACCTAAATGGCAGAAAATGCACCTATCTTGGTGATGGATAGGACAGCTTGAGGGGATATGGAGGAGGCTGTTTTTTTGATAGGTGTCATTTAAACATTTTGCTAATAATTTATGGAAAGTATCATATTTTTCTAACTATTGAACTCACCTTAATTTAAAACACACCCCAGGTTAAAGTTCCTTCATGTGTAAATTTGTGGAGGATTTGATAATACTACCTTTAATGGGATGGGCCAGATACAGGACGGGACAGGCCAGATACGGAATGGACCAGATACAGGATGGGCCAGAGACAGGACGAGACGGGCCAGAGACAGGACGGGACAGGCCAAAGACAGGATGAGACTGGCCGGAGATAGGACGGACCGAGGCGTACCAGAGACAGGACGGGACGGACTAGAGACGGGGCGACAGATACAGGACGGGACGGTCCAGATACAGGACAGTCCCGGGACGGGACGTGCCAGAGCAGGACGGGACTGGTCAGAGGCAGGACAGGACCGATCGGGCCAGAGACAGGATGGGACGGGTTAGAGAGAGGACGGGACGGGCCAAAGAGAGGACTGGATGGACAAAAGATGGGATGGGCAAGAGACAGGATTGGACAGGCCAGAGATAGCACCGGACGGGCCAGAGACATTACGGGACAGGCCAGAGACAGGACGAGACGGGCCAGAGACAGGACGAGATGGGAAGGGACAGGCCAGATACGGGACAGGACAGGCCAGATACGGGACAGGCGAGATACGAGATGGGACGGGCCAGATACAGGACGGGACGAGCCTGAGATAGGACGGGGCGTGCCAGAAACAGGACTTGACGAGCTATACATTATGGGACGGGAAATAGACAGGATGGGACGGGCCAGAGATGGTACAGGATGTGCCAGATACAGGACAGGACGGGACGGGCCAGAAACAGGACGGGACAAGCTATACATTATGGGACCGTCCAGAGACCTGACAGGACGGTCCAGATACAGGATAAGACGGGCCAGAGACAGGACAGGATGACCCAGATACAGTACAGGACAGGCCACATACAGGACGGTCCGGGCCAAAAATGAGACGGGTCAGATACAGGACGACATGGGCCAGATACGGGACGGGCCAGATATGGGACAGGACAGGCTAGATATGGGATGAGCCATGGACAGGATGGGATGGGCCACATACAAGATGGCCAGATACAGGACGGGCCAGATACTGAATGGGCCTGGCCACATACGGGACGGGCCAGATAGGGACTGGTTGGGTCAGATACGGGACAGGAAGTGCCAGAGACGGGAAAGGATGAGGCGGGCCAGATACGTGATGAGATGGGCCAGATAAGGGATAGCCAGATTCGGGACGGGATGGTCAGATACGGGACCAAACGGGTCAGATATGGGACTTGACGGACCAGATATGGGACGGGGCGGGTTAGACATTACAGGACGGGCCATAGACAGGATGGGAGGGGCCAGGGACAGGCTGGGACGGGCCAGAGACAGGACGGGACGGGCCAGAGACGAAATGGGTGTGATACAGGACTGGGCACACATTAGGAATGCGTGCACTGTTCCTTTAAGAATCAGGAAGTGCTGCCGCTGCCGCCCTCAACAAGCAGCCAAGACACATGTACACAGCCAGCATAGGAACATAGTGCGCAGCCTGCATTGGTGGGTAAGTCGACGGTCTTGCATGGTGTGAGATGGGAAGCCATGCCAGCTTGCCGCCAGGGATGTTACATTTAAGTAGTGTAGGTCAGGTGTAGAGAAAATGGAAGTTTTGCAAATAAATATTACAACTATTATTTAATAGGCAAACATCACATGTAGAGTTTGCATGATATACCTTCCTAGTACTTTATCTAAATTAGAAGCAAATTGAAGATTACTTCTGCCTAAATGGCAGAAAATGCACCTATCTTGGTGATGGATAGGACAGCTTGAGGGGATATGGAGGAGGCTGTTTTTTGATAGATGTCATTTAAACATTTTGCTAATAATTTATGGAAAGTATCATATTATTCTAACTATTGAACTCACCTTAATTTAAAACACACCCCAGGTTAAATTTCCTGGAGGTGTAAATTTGTGGAGGATTTGATAATACTACCTTTAGTGGGATGGGCCAGATACAGAACAAGACAGGCCAGATACGTGACGGAACGGGCCAGATACAGGACAGGCCAAAGATAGGACCGGAAGGGCCGTGCCTGAAAAAGGACGGGACGGGCCAGAGACGGGGCGACCAGATACAGGACGGGACGGTCCAGATACAGGACGGGCCAGGGAAGGGACTGAACAGAGCAGGACGGGACTGGCCAGAGGCAGGACAGGAACGGTTAGGCCAGAGAAAGGACGGGACGGGCCAGATACAGGAAGGGACGGGCCAGATACGGCACGGGTCAGATTCAAGACGGGATGGGCCAGAGACAGGACAGGATAGGACGGGCCAGATACAGGAAGGGACGAACCAGATACGGGACGTGACGGGCCAGATACGGGACGGGTCAGATGCGGGACGGGCCAGATACGGGACAGGCCAGATACAGGACGGGCCAGATACGGGACAGGCCGGGCCAGGGACAGGACGTGCCAGATACGGGACAGGCCAGATATGGAACGGGCCAGATACTGGACGGGATGGGCCAGATACGGGATGAGACGGGCCAGACCTGGGCCAGAGACAGGAAGGGATGGGCCAGAGACAGGACAGGACGGGCCAGAGATGGGACGTGCAAGAGACAGGATTGAACAGGCCAGAGATAGCACCGAACGGGCCAGAGACAGGACGGGACAGGCCAGCGACAGGACGAGATGGGAAGGGACTGGCCAGATACAGGAAGGGACAGGCCAGATACGGGACAGGACAGGCCAGATGCGGGACGGGCCAGATACGAGACGGGACGCGCCAGATATAGGACGGGACAAGGCAGAGATAGGATGGGACGGGCCAGAAACAGGACGGGACGAGCTATACATTATGGGACGGGAAGTAGACAGGATGGGATGGGCCAGAGACGGTACGCGACGGGCCAGGTACAGGACAGGACGAGCCAGAGATAGTACGGGACTGGCCAGAAACAGGACGGGACAAGCTATACATTATGGGGCGGGTCATAGACAGGACGGGCCAGATTCAGGACGGGACGGGCCAGATACAGGACGGGACCGACCAGATACAGGACGGGATGGGCCATAGACAGGACGGAATGTGCTAGAGACATTACGGGACAGGCCATAGACAGGACGGGTCGGGCCATAGACAGGATGGGAGGGGCCAGGGACAGGCTGGGACGGGCCAGAGACAGGACGGGACGGGCCAGAGACGGAATGGGTCTGATACAGGACTGGGGACACATTAGGAATGCGTGCACTGTTCCTTTAAGAATCAGGAAGTGCTGCCGCTGCCGCCCTCAACAAGCAGCCAAGACACATGTACACAGCCAGCATAGGAACATAGTGCGCAGCCTGCATTGGTGGGTAAGTCGACGGTCTTGCATGGTGTGAGATGGGAAGCCATGCCAGCTTGCCGCCAGGGATGTTACAATTAAGTAGTGTAGGTCAGGTGTAGAGAAAATGGAAGTTTTGCAAATAAATATTACAACTATTATTTAATAGGCAAACATCACATGTAGAGTTTGCATGATATACCTTCCTAGTACTTTATCTAAATTAGAAGCAAATTGAAGATTACTTCTGCCTAAATGGCAGAAAATGCACCTATCTTGGTGATGGATAGGACAGCTTGAGGGGATATGGAGGAGGCTGTTTTTTGATAGATGTCATTTAAACATTCTGCTATTAATTTATGGAAAGTATCATATTATTCTAACTATTGAACTCACCTTAATTTAAAACACACCCCAGGTTAAATTTCCTGGAGGTGTAAATTTGTGGAGGATTTGATAATACTACCTTTAGTGGGATGGGCCAGATACAGGACAAGACAGGCCAGATACGTGACGGAACGGGCCAGATACAGGACAGGCCAAAGATAGGACCGGACGGGCCGTGCCTGAAAAAGGACGGGACGGGCCAGAGACGGGGCGACCAGATACAGGACGGGACGGTCCAGATACAGGACGGGCCAGGGAAGGGACTGAACAGAGCAGGACGGGACTGGCCAGAGGCAGGACAGGAACGGTCAGGCCAGAGAAAGGACGGGACGGGCCAGATACAGGAAGGGACGGGCCAGATACGGCACGGGTCAGATTCAAGACGGGATGGGCCAGAGACAGGACAGGATAGGACGGGCCAGATACAGGAAGGGACGAACCAGATACGGGACGTGACGGGCCAGATACAGGACGGGTCAGATGCGGGACGGGCCAGATACGGGACAGGCCAGATACAGGACGGGCCAGATACGGGACAGGCCGGGCCAGGGACAGGACGTGCCAGATACGGGACAGGCCAGATATGGAACGGGCCAGATACTGGACGGGATGGGCCAGATACGGGATGAGACGGGCCAGACCTGGGCCAGAGACAGGAAGGGATGGGCCAGAGACAGGACAGGACGGGCCAGAGATGGGACGTGCAAGAGACAGGATTGAACAGGCCAGAGATAGCACCGAACGGGCCAGAGACAGGACAGGACAGGCCAGCGACAGGACGAGATGGGAAGGGACTGGCCAGATACAGGAAGGGACAGGCCAGATACGGGACAGGACAGGCCAGATGCGGGACGGGCCAGATACGAGACGGGACGCGCCAGATATAGGACGGGACAAGGCAGAGATAGGATGGGACGGGCCAGAAACAGGACGGGACGAGCTAAACATTATGGGACGGGAAGTAGACAGGACGGGATGGGCCAGAGACGGTACGCGACGGGCCAGATACAGGACAGGACGAGCCAGAGATAGTACGGGACTGGCCAGAAACAGGACAGGACAAGCTATACATTATGGGACGGGCCATAGACAGGACGGGCCAGATTCAGGACGGGACGGGCCAGATACACGACGGGACCGACCAGATACAGGACGGGATGGGCCATAGACAGGACGGAATGTGCTAGAGACATTACGGGACAGGCCATAGACAGGACGGGTCGGGCCATAGACAGGATGGGACGGGCCAGATACATGACGGGATGGGCCAGAAACGTGACGAGCCAGATATGGGATGGTATGGGCCAGCTATTGGACAGCCCAGATAAATGACGGGACGGGCCAGATACAGGACGGGACAGGCCAGATACGGGATGGGCCAGATACAGGACGGGCCAGAGACAGGACCGGACGGGCCAGAGACAGATGGGACCGGACGGGCCAAAGACAAGATGAGACTGGCCGAAGATAGGACTGACCGAGGCGTGCCAGAGACAGGACGGGACTGGCTAGAGACGGGGCGACCAGATACAGGACGGGGCGGTCCAGATACAGGACGGTCCAGGGACGGGACTGGCCAGAGCAGGATGGGACTGGCCAGAGGCAGGACAGGACCGATCGGGCCAGAGACAGGACAGGACGGGCAAGAGACAGGATTGGACAGACCAGAGATAGCACCGGTCGGGCCAGAGACAGGACGGACGAGGCCAGAGACAGGATGGGACCGACCAGATACAGGTCGGGACGGGCCAGATACAGGAATGGACGGGCCAGATACGGGACGGGCCAGATTCAAGACAGGATGGGCCAGAGACAGGACAGGATGGGACGGGCCACATACAGGAAGGGACGGGCCAGATACGGGAAGGGCCAGATTCAGGATGGGACGGGCCAGATTCAGGACGGGACCGACCAGATACAGGACGGGATCAGCCAGAGACAGGACGGAATGTGCTAGAGACATGGGATAGGCCATACACAGGACGGGTCAGGCCAGAGACAGGATGGGACGGGCCAGATATATGACGGGATGGGCCAGAAACGTGACGAGCCAGATATGGGACGGTATGGGCCAGATATGGGACAGCCCACATACATGACGGGACGGGCCAGATACAGGACGGTACGGACTAGATACGGGACGGGACGGGCCAAATACGGGACGGGTCAGATGCGGGACGGGCCAGATACGGGACAGGCCAGATACGGGACAGGCCGGGCCAGGGACAGGACGTGCCAGATACGGGACAGGCCAGATATGGAACGGGCCAGATACTGGACGGGATGGGCCAGATACAGGGCGGGCCAGATACAGGACGAGACGGACCAGAACTGCGCCAGAGACAGGAAGTGATGGGCCAGAGACAGGACAGGACGGGCCAAATACTAGACGGGACGGGCCAGAAACGGGACGGACAAGAGACAGGATTATACAGGCCAGAGATAGCACCGGACGGGCCAGAGACAGGACGGGACAGGCCAGAGACAGGACGAGATGGGAAAGGACTGGCCAGATACAGGAAGGGACAGGCCATATACGGGACAGGACAGGCCAAATGCGGGATGGGCCAGATACGAGACGGGACGGGCCAGAAACAGGACGGGACGAGCTATACATTATGGGACGGGAAATAGACAGGACGGGACGGGCCATAGACGGTACTCGACGGGCCAGATACAGGACAAGACGAGCCAGAGACAGTACGGGACGGGCCAGAAACAGGACGGGACAAGCTATACATTATGGGACGGGCCATAGACAGGACGGGACGGGCCAGAGACAAGACAGAACGGGCCAAATAGTGCGCAGCCTGCATTGGTGGGTAAGTCGGCGGTGTTGCATGATGTGAGATGGGAAGCCATGCCAGCACGCTGCCTTGGATGTTAAAATTAAATAGTGTTGGTCAGGCGTAGAGAAAATGGAAGTTTTTCAAATAAATATTACAACTATTGTTTAATAGGCAAACATCACATGTAGAGTTTGCATGATTTACCTTCCTAGTACTTAGAAGCAAATTGTTTGAAGATTAGTTCTACCTAAGTGGCAGAAAATGCACCTATCTTGGTGATGGATAGGACAGCTTGAGGGGATATGGAGGAGGCTGTTTTTTGATAGGTGTCATTTACACATTTTGCTAATAATTTATGGAAAGTATCATATTTTTCTAACTATTGAACTCACCTTAATTTAAGACACACCCCAGGTTAAATTTCCTGGACGTGTAAATTTGTGGAGGATTTGATAATACTACCTTTAATGGGATGGGCCAGATCCAGGACGGGACAGGCCAGATACGTGACGGGATGGGCCAGATGCAGGACAGGCCAGAGACAGGACGGACGGGACGTGCCTGAGAAAGGACGGGACTGGCCAGAGACGGGGCAACCAGATACAGGACGGGACGGTCTAGATACAGGACGGGCCAGGGACGGGATGGACCAGAGCAGGACGCGACTGGCCAGAGGCAGGACAGGACCAGTCAGGCCAGAGACAGGATGGGACGGGCCAGATACTAGAAGAGACGGGCCAGATACGGGACCGGCCAAATTCAAGACGGGATGGGCCAGAGATAGGACGTGATGGGACGGGCCAGATACAGAAAGGGATGGGTCAGAGACAGGACAGAATGTGCTAGAGACATTAAGGGACAGGACATAGACAGGACGGGTCGGGCCAGAGACAGGATGGGTCGGGCTAGAGACAGGATGGGACGGGCCAGATACATGACGGGATGGGCCAGAAACGTGACGAGCCAGATATGGGACGGTATGGGCCAGATATGGGACAGCCCAGATACATGACGGGACGGGCCAGATTTAGGATGGTATGGACCAGATACGGGACGGGACGGGCCAGATACGGGACGGGTCAGATGCGGGATGGGCCAGATACGGGTCAGGCCAGATACAGGACGGGCTAGATACGGGACAGGCCGGGCAGGGACAGGACGTGCCAGACACGGGACTGTCCAGATATGAAACGGGCCAGATACTGGACGGGATGGGCCAGATGCAGGGCGGACCAAATACGGGACGAGACGGGCCAGAACTGGGCCAAACACAGGAAGGGATGGGCCAGAGACGGGGCGGGCCAAAGACTGGACGGGACGGGCCAGAGAAGGGACGGGCAAGAGACTGGATTGGACAGGCCAGAAATAGCAACGGACCGGCCAGAGACAGGACGGGACAGGCCAGAGACAGGACGACATGGGAAGGGACTGGCCAGATACAGGAAGGGACAGGCCAGATACGCGACAGGACAGGCCAGATGCGGAACGGGCCACATACGAGACGGGACGGGCCAGATATATGACGGGACGACGCAGAGATAGGATGGGACGGGCCAGAAATAGGACGGGGCAAGCTATACATTATGGGACGGGAAATAGACAGGACGGGACGGACCAGAGAGGGTACGTGACGGGCCAGATACAGGACAGGACGAGCCAGAGAAAGTACGGGACGGGCCAGAAACAGTTCGGGACAAGCTATACATTATGGGACGGGCCATAGACAGGACTGGACGGGCCAGAGACAAGACGGAACGGGACAGATACAGGAAAAGACGGGCCAAAGAAAGGACGGGATGGCCCAGATACAGTACGGGACAGGCCACATACAGGACGGTACGGGCCAAATAGTGTGCAGCCTGCATTGGTGGGTATGTCGGCGGTCTTGCATGGTGTGAGATGGGAAGCCATGCCAGCACGCCGCCATGGATGTTACAATTAAGTAGTGTAGGTCAGGCGTAGAGAAAATGGAAGTTTTTCAAATAAATATTACAACTGTTGTTTAATAGGCAAACATCACATGTAGAGTTTGCGTGATATACCTTCCTAGTACTTTATCTAAATTAGAAGCAAATTGAAGATTACTTCTACCTAAATGACAGAAAATGCACCTATCTTGGTGATGGATAGGACAGCTTGAGGGGATATGGAGGAGGTTGTTTTTTTGATAGGTGTCATTTAAACATTTTGCTAATAATTTATGGAAAGTATCATATTTTTCTAACTATTGAACTCACCTTAATTTAAAACACACCCCAGGTTAAAGTTCCTTTATGTGTAAATTTGTGGAGGATTTGATAATACTACCTTTAATGGGATGGGCCAGATACAGGACGGGACAGGCCAGATACGGAATGGGCCAGATACAGGACGGGCCAGAGACAGGACCGGACGGATCACGCCAGAGACATGACGAGACGGGCCAGAGACAGGACGGGACAGGCCAAAGACAGGATGAGACTGGCCGGAGATAGGACGGACCGAGGCGTACCAGAGACAGGACGGGACGGGCTAGAGACGGGGCGACAGATACTGCACGGGACGGTCCAGATACAGGACAGTCCAGGGACAGGACGGGCCAGAGCAAGACGGGACTGGTCAGAGGCAGGACAGGACCGATCAGGCCAGAGACAGGACGGGACGGGCAAGAGAGAGGACGGGACGGGCCAAAGAGAGGACGGGATGGACAAGAGATGGGATGGGCAAGAGACAGGATTGGACAGGCCAGAGATAGCACCGAATGGGGCAGAGACATGACGGGACAGGCCAGAGACAGGACGGGACGGGCCAGAGACAGGACTAGATGGGAAGGGACAGGCCAGATATGGGACAGGACAGGCCAGATGCGGGACGGGCCAGATACGAGATGGGACGGGCCAGATACAGGACGGGACGAGCCAGAGATAGGACGGGACGGGCCAGAAACAGGACTTCACGAGCTATACATTATGGGACGGGAAATAGACAGGATGGGACGTGCCAGAGACGGTACAGGATGCGCCAGATACAGGACAGGACTAGCCAGTGACAGGACGGGACGGGCCAGAAACAGGACGGGACAAGCTATACATTATGGGACCGTCCAGAGACCGGACGGGACGGTCCAGATACACGATAAGACGGGCCAGAGACAGGACAGGATGGCCCAGATACAGTACGGGACAGGCCACATACCGGACGGTCCGGGCCAAAAATGAGACGGGCCAGATACAGGACGACATGGGCCAGATACGGGACGGGCCAGATAGGGACTGGTTGGGTCACATACAGGACAGGACGTGCCAGAGACGGGAAGGGACGAGGCGGGCCAGATACGGGATGAGATGGGCCAGATAAGGGACAGCCAGATACGGGACGGGATGGTCAGATACGGGACTAAACGGGTCAGATATGGGACTGGACGGACCAGATACGGGACGGGGCGGGTTAGACATTACAGGACAGGACATAGACAGAATGGGAGGGGTCAGGGACAGGCTGAGACTGGCCAGAGACAGGACGGGACGGGCCAGAGACGGGACGGGCTAGAGATGGGACGGGTCAGATACAGGACTGGGGACACATTAGGAATGCGTGCACTGATCCTTTAAGAATCAGGAAGTGCTGCCGCTGCCGCCCTCAGCAAGCAACTAAGACACATGCACACAGCCAGCATAGGAACATAGTGCGCAGCCTGCATTGGTGGGTAAGTCGGCGGTCTTGCATGGTGTGAGATGGGAAGCCATGCCAGCTCACCGCCAGGGATGTTAAAATTAAGTAGTGTAGGTCAGGTGTAGAGAAAATGGAAGTTTTGCAAATAAATATTACAACTATTATTTAATAGGCAAACATCACATGTAGAGTTTGCATGATATACCTTCCTGGTACTTTATCTAAATTAGAAGCAAATTGTTTGAAGATTACTTCTACCTAAATGGCAGAAAATGCACCTATCTTGGTGATGGATAGGACAGCTTGAGGGGATATGGAGGAGGCTGTTTTTGATAGGTGTAATTTAAACATTTTGCTAATAATTTATGGAAAGAATCATATTTTTCTAACTATTGAACTCACCTTAATTTAAAACACACCCCAGGTTAAATTTCCTGGAGGTGTAAATTTGTGGAGGATTTGATAATACTACCTTTAATGGGACTTTAATGGGATGGGCCAGATACAGGACGGGACAGGAAAGATACGGGATGGGCCAGACACAGGACCGGCCAGATACAGGACGGGCCAGAGACAGGACCGGACGGGACACGCCAGAGACAGGACGAAACGGGCTAGAGACAGGACGGGACGGACCAAATACAGGATGAGACTGGCCGGAGATAGCACGGACCGAGGCGTGCCAGAGACAGGACCGGACGGGCTAAAGACGGGGCGACCAGATACAGGATGGGACGGTCCAGATACAGGACGGTCCAGGGACGGGACGGGCCAGAGCAGAATGGGACTGGCCAAAGGCAGGACAGGACAGGTCGGGCCAGAGACAGGACGAGACGGGCAAGAGAGATGACGGGACAGGCCAAAGAGAGGATGGGACTGGCCAGAGACAGGACGAGACGGGCCAAATACAGGACGGGACGGACCAGAGATGGGACGGGCAAGAGACAGGATTGGACAGGCCAGAGATAGCACCGGACGGGCCATACCATAGACAGGACGGGGCAGGCCAGAGACAGGACGAGATGGGAAGGGACTGGCCAGATACAGGAAGGGACAGGCCAGATACAGGACAGGACAGGCCAGATGCGGGACGGGCCAGATACGAGATGGGACGGGCCAGATACAGGACGGGACGAGCCAGAGATAGGACGGGACGGGCCAGAAACAGGACTGGACGAGCTATACATTATGGGACGGGATATAGACAGGATGGGACGGGCCAGAGACGGAACGGGACGTGCCAGATACAGGACAGGATGAGCCAGAGACAGGACGGGACGGGCCAGAAACAGGACGGGACAAGCTATACTTTATGGGACGGGCCGGAGACCGGACGGGACGGTCCAGATACAGGAAAAGACAGGCCAGAGACTGGACGGGATGGCCCAGATACAGTACGGGACAGGCCAGATACAGGCTGGTACGGGCAAAATATGGGACGGGCCAGATACAGGACGACATGGGCCAGATACGGGACGGGCCAGATATGGGACAGGACAGGCTAGATATGGGATGAGCCATGGACAGGATGGGATGGGCCAGATACGAGATGGCCAGATAAGGGACGGGCCAGATACTGAATGGGCCTGGCCACATACGGGACGGGCCAGATAGGGACTGGTTGGGTCAGATACGGGACAGGAAGTGCCAGAGACGGGAAAGGATGAGGTGGGCCAGATACGTGATGAGATGGGCCAGATAAGGGATAGCCAGATACGGGACGGATGGTCAAATACGGGACCAAACGGGTCAGATATGGGACTGGACGGACCAGATACGGGACGGGGCGGGTTAGACATTACAGGACGGGCCATAGACAGGATGGAAGGGGCCAGGGACAGGCTGGGATGGGCCAGAGACAGGACGGGACGGGCCAGAGACGGGACGGGCCAGAGACGGGACGGGTCAGATATAGAACTGTAGAGTTTGCATGATATACCTTCCTAGTACTTTATCTAAATTAGAAGCAAATTGTTTGAAGATTACTTCTGCCTAAATGGCAGAAAATGCACCTATCTTGGTGATGGATAGGACAGCTTGAGGGGATATGGAGGAGGCTGTTTTTTGATAGGTGTCATTTAAACATTTTGCTAATAATTTATAGAAAGTATCATATTTTTCTAACTATTGAGCTCACCTTAATTTAATGCACAGAGGACGGCACGGGCCAAAGACCGGATGGGACGGGCCAGAGACCGGATGGGGCGGGCCAGAGACCGGATGGGACGGGACATATACAGGACGGGACGGGCCAGAGACGAGGCGGGCCAGATACAGGATGGGCCAGGGACGGGCCACTGCAGTACCGGACGAGTCAGAGGCAGGACAGGACGGGTCCGGCCAGAGACAGGACGGGACGGGCCAGAAACAGTACGAGATGGGCCAGAGACAGGACGAGCCAGAGATAGGACAGGACGGGCCAGATACGGGATGGTATGGGCCAGAAATGGGATGGTACGGACCAGATACATGACGGGACGGGACAGATACAGGACAAGACGGACCAGATACGGAACAGGACGGGCCAGATACGGGACGAGCCAGATACGGGACAGGCCAGATACGGGACGGGGCAGATAGGGGACGGGGCAGATAGGGGACGGTACAGATACGGGACGGTCCAGAGATACAGGACGGGCCAGAGACAGGAATAGGACGGGCCATAGACAGGACGGGATGGGCCAGAGACGGGACGGGTCAGACACAGGACTGGGGACACATTAGGAATGCGTGCACTGTTCCTTTAAGGATCAGGAAGTGCTGCCGCTGTCGCCCTCAACAAGCAGCCAAGACACATGCACACAGCCAGCAGAGGAACACAGTGTGCAGCCTGGATTGGTGGGTAAGTCGGCGGTCTTGCATGGTGTGAGATGGGAAGCCATGCCAGCACGCCGCCATGGATGTTACAATTAAGTAGTGTAGGTCAGGTGTAGAGAAAATGGAAGTTTTGCAAATAAATATTACAACTGTTGTTTAATAGGCAAACATCACATGTAGAGTTTGCATGATATACCTTCCTGGTACTTTATGTAAATTAGAACAAATTGTTTGAAGATTACTTCTACCTAAATGGCAGAAAATGCACCTATCTTGGTGATGGATAGGACAGCTTGAGGGGATATGGAGGAGGCTGTTTTTTTGATAGGTGTCATTTAAACATTTTGCTAATAATTTATAGAAAGTATCATATTTTTCTAACGATTGAGCTCACCTTAATTTAAAGTACAGAGGACGGCACGGACCAAAGACCGGATGGGGCGGGCCAGAGACCGGATGGGGCGGGCCAGAGACCGAATGGGGCAGGCCAGAGACAGGACGGGACATATACAGGACGGGACGGGCCAGAGACGACGCGGGCCAGATACAGGATGGGCCAGGGACGGGCCACTGCAGTACCGGACGGGTCAGAGGCAGGACAGGACGGGTCCAGCCAGAGACAGGACGGGACGGGCCTGAGACAGGACGAGATGGGCCAGAGACAGGACGAGCCAGAGATAGGACTGGACGGGCCAGATACGGGATGGTACGGTCCAGAAATGGGATGGTACGGGCCAGATACAAGACGGGACGGGCCAGATACAGGATGAGACGGACCAGATACGGAACAGGACGGGCCAGATACGGGACGAGCCAGATACGGGACAGGGCAGATATGGGACGGGGCAGATACGGGACGGTACAGATACGGGACGGTCCAGAGATACAGGACCGGCCAGAGACAGGAATAGGACGGGCCATAGACAGGACGGGAGGGGTCAGATACAGGACTGGGGACACATTAGGAATGCGTGCACTGTTCCTTTAAGAATCAGGAAGTGCTGCCGCTGTCGCCCTCAACAAGCAGCCAAGACACATGCACACAGCCAGCAGAGGAACACAGTGTGCAGCCTGGATTGGTGGGTAAGTCGGCGGTCTTGCATGGTGTGAGATGGGAAGCCATGCCAGCACGCCGCCAGGGATGTTACAATTAAATAGTGTAGGACAGGCATAGAGAAAATGGAAGTTTTGCAAATAAATATTACAACTATTGTTTAATAGGCAAACATCACATGTAGAGTTTGCATGATATACCTTCCTAGTACTTTATCTAAATTAGAAGCAAATTGTTTGAAGATTACTTCTACCTAAATGGCAGAAAATGCACCTATCTTGGTGATGGATAGGACAGCTTGAGGGGATATGGAGGAGGCTGTTTTTTGATAGGTGTCATTTAAACATTTTGCTAATAATTTATAGAAAGTATCATACTTTTCTAACTATTGAGCTCACCTTAATTTAAAGCACAGAGGACGGCACGGGCCAAAACCAGATGGAACGGGCCAAAGACCGGATGGGATGGGCCAAAGACCGGATGGGACGGGCCAAAGACCGGTTGGGACGGGCCAGAGACAGGACGGGACGGGGCGGGCCAGAGACAGGACGGGACATATACAGGACGGGATGGGCCAGATACAGGATGGGCCAGATACAGGATGGGCCAGGGACGGGCCACTGCAGTACCAGACGGGTCTGAGGCAGGACAGGACGGGTCGGGCCAGAGACAGGATGGGACGGGACAGAGATAGGACAAGACGGGCCAGAGACAGAACGAGATGGGCCAGAGACAGGACGAGCCGGAGATAGGACAGGATGGGCCAGAGAAAGGACGGGACTGGCTAGAAACAGGAAGGGACGGGCCAGATACGGGACGGGCCAGATACAGGACGGGACAGGCGAGAGACAGGATGGGATGGGCCAGATATGGGTCGGGAGAGGCCAGATATGTGACGGGACCCGACAGGATAGACACGGGACGGTACAAGCCAGATACGCGACGGGCCAGATACAAGATGGGACTAGATGGGCCAGATACAGGATGGTACGGAACGGGCCAGATACAGGAGGGGACGGTCCGAGTACAGGATGGGACAGGCCAGATAGAGAACTGCACGGGATGGGCCAGAGACAGGACGGGACGGGCCAGAGATAGGATGGGACAGGCCAGATACGGGACGGGACAGGAAAGATACGGAACAGGACGGGCCAGATACGAGATGGTACGGGCCAGATACAGGACGGTACGGGCCAGATACAGAACTGTATGGGACGGGCCAGAGACAGGAGGGGATGGGCCAGTTACAGGATGGGACGGGCCAGATACGGAACTGCACGGTACGGACCAGAGACAGGACTGGACGGGTCAGAGACAGGATGGGATAGGCCAGATACGGGATGGGGCAGGCCAGATACGGGACAAGACGGGCCAGATACAGGATGGTACGGGCCAGATATGGGACGGTATGGGCCAGATACATGACGGGACGGGCCAGATACAGGACGAGACAGACCAGATACAGAACAGGACGGGCCAGATACGGGACAAGCCAGATACGGGACAGGTCATATATGGGATGGGGCAGATATGGGACGGTACAGATACGGGACGTGCCAGCGACAGGACGGGCCAGATACTGGACGGGATGGGCTAGATACGGGGCGGGCCAGATACGGGACGATACTAGCCAGAGACAGGATGGGACTGGCTAGAGACAGGATGGGATGAGCCAAAGACAGGACGGGTCAGAGACAGGATGGGACGAGCCAAAGACAGGACGGGAGGGGCCAGACACAGGACTGGACAGGCCAGAGACAGAACGGCACGGGCAAGACACAGGACTGGACAGGCCAGAGACAGGACAGGACGGGCCAGATACAGGATGGGACTGGCTAGATACGGGACAGGACCGGCCAGATACTGGACAGGTCAGATACGGGACGGGATGGGCCAGATTCAGGACGGGACGAGATGGGCCAGATACAAGACGGTACGGGACGGGTCAGATACAGGACGGGACGGGATAGATACGGAACGGGCCAAATACAGGACGGAACGGGCCAGAGACAGGATGGGCGGGCTTGACATTACGGGCCGGGCCATAGACAGAATGGGACGGGCCAGATACAGGACGGTACTGCCCAGATATGGGACGGAACGGGCCAGATACGCGATGGGACGGGCCAGATACGGGATGGGCCAGATACGGGACGGTCCAGATATGAGACGGGCCAGATATGGGACAGGACGGGCCAGATACGACATGAGCCAGGGATGGGAAAGGACAGAAACTGAACGGGATGTGCCATTTATGGTGATGGGCCAGATACGTGACACGCTGGGCCATATACGGGACGGGCCAGATACGGGACTGGTTGGGCCATATACGGGATAGGACGGGCTAGATAGTGAAGGGACGAGACGTGCCAGATAAGAGATGGGCCAGATACGGGACTGGACTGGCCAGATATGGGACTGGACTGGCCAGATACGGGACTTGTCGGGTCAGATATGGGACTAAGCAGGCCAGATATGGGACATACGGGCTAGACATTACAGGACGGGCCATAGACAGGAGGGGAGGGGCCAGGGACAGCACGGGACGGGCCAGAGACAGGTCAGGACGGGATGAGCCAAAGACGGGATGGGCCAGATACAGGACTGGGGACACATTAGGAATGCGTACACTGTTCCTTTAAGAAGAAGGAAGTGCTGCCACTGTCGCCCTCAACAAGCAGCCAAGACACATGAACCCAGCCAGTTGAGGAACACAGTGCGCAGCCTGGATTGGTGGGTAATTCGGTGGTCTTACATGGTGTGAGATGGGAAGCCATGCCAGCACGCCTCCAGGGATGTTACAATTAGGTAGTGTAGCACAGGCATAAAGAAAATGAAAGTTTTGCAAATAAATATTACAACTATTGTTTAATATGCAAACATCACATGTAGAGTTTGCATGATATACCTTCCTGGTACTTTATCTAAATTAGAAGCAAATTGTTTGAAGATTACTTCTACCTAAATGGCAGAAAATGCACCTATCTTGGTGATGGATAGGACAGCTTGAGGGGATATGAAGGAGGCTCTTTTTTTGATAGGTGTCATTTAAACATTTTGCTAATAATTTATGGAAAGTATAATATTTTTCTAACTATTGAGCTCACCTTAATTTAAACCACACAGGACGGGACGGGCCAGAGACAGGTTGGGACAGGCCAATTATCGGATGGGACTGGCCAGAGACAGGACCGGATGGGGCTGGCCAGAAACAAGACAGGATGGGCCAGATACATGACGGGGCAAGCCAGATACAGGATGGTCCAGATACAGGATGGGCCAGGGACGGGCCAGAGCAGTGCCGGACGGGCCACAGGCAGGACAGGACGTGTCGGGCCAGAGACAGGACCGGACGGGCCAGAGACATGACAAGACGAGCTTGAGACAGGACGGGACGGGCCAGAGACAGGACGAGCCGGAGATAGGACAGGACGGGCCAGAGACAGGACGGGACTGGCTAGTTACAGGAAGGGACAGGCCAGATACGGGACGGGCCAGATATAGGACGGGATGGGCCAGAGACAGGATGGGACGGGTCAGAGACAGGATGGAACAGGCCAGATATGGGACGGGACAGGCCATATGCGTGACGGGACAGGCCAGATACGTGACGGGACAGGACAGGACAGATATAGGACTGTACAAACCAGATACAGGAGGGGCCAGATACAGGACGGGATGAGATGGGCCAGATACAGGATGGTACGAAACGGGCCAGATACAGGATGCTACGGGCCAGATACAGGAGGGGACAGGCCGGGTACAGGATGGGACGGGCCAGATACAGAACTGCACAGGACGGGCCAGAGACAGGACGGGACAGGCCAGAGACAGGATGGGACAGGCCTGATATGTGATGGGACAGGCCAGATACGGGACAGGATGGACCAGATACGGGATGGTACAGGCTAGATACGGGCCAGATATGGGACGGTTCGGGGCAGATATGGGACGGGCCAGATACATGACGGGACGGGCCAGATACATGACGGGACGGGCAAGATACAGGACGAGACGGACCAGATACGAAACAGGACGGGCCAGATACGGGACGAGCCAGATACGGGACAGGGCAGATACGGAACGGAGCAGATATGGGACGGTACAGATACGGGACGGGCCAGATACTAGACAGGATGGGCCAGATACGGGACGATACTGGCCAGAGACAGGACGGGACGGGCTAGAGACAGGACGGGATGAGCCAAAGACAGGACGGGCCAGAGACAGGAAGGGCCAAAGACAGGACGGGAGGGACCAGAGACAGGACTGGACAGGCCAGAGACAGGACTGGACGGGCCAGAGACAGGACTGGATAGGCCAGAGACAGGATGGGACAGGCCAGATACAGGACGAGACTGGGAGGGACTGGCCAGATATGGGACAGGACAGGCCAGATACGGGACAGGACGGGCCAGATATGGGAGCCCTCAACAAGCAGCCAAGACACATGCACACAGCCAGCAGAAGAAGGCAGTGTGCAGCCTGGCTTGGTGGGTAAGTCGGCGGTCTTGCATGGTGTAAGATGGGAAGCCATGCCAGCACGCCGCCAGGGATGTTACAATTAAGTAGGACGGGTCGGGTCGGGCCAGAGACAGGACAAGACGGGCCTGAGACAGGACAGGACTGGCCAGAGACAGGATGGGACGGGCTAGATACAGGAAGGGACGGGCCAGAAACAGGACGGGCCAGATACAGGACGGGACGGGCCAGATACAGGACGGGACGGGCCAGAGACAGGATGGGACGGGTCAGAGATAGAATGGGACGGGCCAGATACGGGACAGGCCAGATACAAGACTGGCCAGATACAGGACGGGCCAGATACGGGACAGGCCAGATACGGGACAGGCCAGATACGAGACTGGCCAGATAGGGGACGGGCCAGATACGGGACAGGCTGGGCCAAATACAGAACGGGACAGGCCAGATACGGGATGGGCCTGATACAGGACGGGACGGGCCAGATACGGGATGGGCCAGACACGGGATGGGCCAAACACGGGACAGGACCTGGCAACTCAGCAGTTGCACAGATCACGCTGAAGGATAGTGTTGCTCAGGCACCTTCCAATGGGTGGAGGTGGTTTAAGTATCCAGTGTCTCATAGCAATAGTCTGGGGACGCATTAGGAATGCGTGCACTGTTCCTTTAAGAATCAGGATGTGCTGCCGCCCTCAACAAGCAGCCAAGACACATGCACACAGCCAGCAGAGGAACACAGTGCGCAGCCTGGATTGATGGGTAAGTCGGCGGTCTTACATGGTGGGAGATGGGAAGCCATGCCAGCACGCCGCCAGGGATGTTACAATTAAGTAGTGTAGGTCAGGCATAGAGAAAATGGAAGTTTTGCAAATAAATATTACAACTATTGTTTAATAGGCAAACATCACATGTAGAGTTTGCATGATATACCTTCCTAGTACTTTATCTAAATTAGAAGCAAATTGTTTGAAGATTTTGAAGATTACTTCTACCTAAATGGCAAAAAATGCATCTATCTTGGTGATGGATAGGACAGCTTAAGGGGATATGGAGGAGGCTGTTTTTTTGATAGGTGCATTTTAAACATTTTGCTAATAATTTATGGAAAGTATCATATTTTTCTAACTATTGAACTCACCTTAATTTAAAACACACCCCAGGTTAAATTTCCTGGAGGTGTAAATTTGTGGAGGATTTGATAATACTACCTTTAATGCTGTAAGGTAGAATAGAGTGGATAGAGATCTAATGTTAGTGCTTCTCTGCGACATGTATATTATACTCCTATACATTTGCAGCAGGCAATTTATATGTCTTTTATACAGCACATACATACACTGTGTTCCAAATTATTATGCAAATAATATTTTCTCAGATTTTCCCAAATTACCTATATGAATTGTAGTCATTGTAATTTTCCAGTCAAATAACTATTAGAGTACAATTGAAAGGTTTTTGTACAAACTGCCTATGATAACAGTATATTTTAAAAAAAATAAAACACTCAAACTGCACTCAAAATGCATGTTCCAAATTATTATGCACAGCAGAGCTTCCAACCTTTTTATTTTATATGTCCTTACATTTAGTTGGGGATTATCTAAATATATGAGTTCACTTGTTCTTTTTTATTGTGGAATTTAAGTGTATTATTGTTTAATTTTTGTATGTTGTTGTAAAGTTTTGTTATATATTTTTTGTCTTGTTGGTCTACTCTTTTTTTATGTTAATGAGAATTATGTCATTTCCGTGGATCTGTGTATAAATGTCTTGACTGAATGTATTTAACCACAATTGAAAAAAGCCTTGGACAGGCTGAAACGTCTTGTATGAGTTGTGGAATAAATCAACTGATTATCAACACGTGAGTGCCGGGATTTTCTTTTTCTACAGACATTGTTTTCCACGTGCACCACCCTAGCTATACAGAGTGCCGACTATTCCTTTTCTGTTGCTTACATGTGAACTGCCTCCCGCCATCATAGACACTCCTTTTGATGATGCTCCAGAGGTTCTCAATGGGGTTGAGGTCAGGGGAGCATGGGGGCCACACCATAAGTTTGTCCCCTTTTATGCCCACAGCAGCCAGAGATGCAGATGTGTTATGTGCAGCATGAGTCTGGGCATTATCATGCACGAAAATGATCTTGCTGCGGAATGCACGGTTCTTCTTCTTGAACCATGGCAGGAAGTGCTGTTTGAGAAACTCAACATACATTATGGAGTTCATCTTTACCCCTTCAGGGATTCTAAAAGGACCGACAATCTCTCTCCCCATGATTCCAGCCCAAAACATTACTCCACCTCCTCCTTGTTGGCGCCGTAGCCGTGTTTGCATGGGGTGTCCATCAACCAGCCATCCTCCACTCCATCCATCTGGACCATCGAGATCATTTCATGCATGATAATGCCCCGTCTCATGCTGCACATGACACATCTGCATCTCTGGCTGCTGTGGGCATAAGAGGGGACAAACTTATGGTGTGGCCCCCATGCTCCCCTGACCTCAACCCCATTGAGAACCTCTGGAGCATCATCAAAATGAGTGTCTATGATGGCGGGAGGCAGTTCACATCTAAGCAACAGCTCTGGGAGGGTATTCTGTCCTCATGCAAAACAATTGAAGCAGAAACCATCCAAAACCTGACAAATTCAATGAATGAGAGAGTTCAGAAGCTCCTTTCGAACAAGGGGTCCTATGTGCAAATGTTACATCACCTAGAATAAAGTTTTGAGTTGAAAACTGTTTGATTTCAGTTTGTAATAACCTGCTAATGCTTATAATTTCAAAAATGACCATTTTTTTGTTCTTTATTAAAATGAAAAGGTTGGAAGCTCTGCTGTGCATAATAATTTGGAACATGCATTTTGAGTGCAGTTTGAGTGTTTTATTTTTTTTTTTAATATACTGTTATCATAGGCAGTTTGTACAAAAACCTTTCAATTGTACTCTAATAGTTATTTGACTGGAAAATTACAATGACTGCAATTCATATAGGTAATTTGGGAAAATCTGAGACAATATTATTTGTATAATAATTTGGAACACAGTGTAATCACATCACTGCTGAATGCACAGTACAATGCACATTAAGCTCTGCTATGCATGCACACTGCTCTGCTCCATACATATGTAACACAGGTGCTGGAATGCAACGCACAGAGACACAAAATGGGAACAGTTAGGGATATATATAAAACCACTTTATACAAGTATTATGCAAGGGGGTTAGTAACAGGGATAATGAACAGCAAATTGGAATAACAATGAGAAACAGCTTCAGTGAATAATGGTAAAGTTCTTTGCAAAAGTGTGATGCATCCAGTCGTGGGAGTCACCACGTGAGTTTCTCTTTGTATGGCCGTAGCGGGGGGGTCACCGGTTATTCCCGCTAGGCCGCAAGTCTCTTCCGGATAAAGTCTATCAGATCCGTTTTAGCCTCCCACACACCAACCAGCCCCCTCCCAACCTGAAATCCTAATCGCAACTGTCCCTGGTACCGTGAGTGGAAATTGGAAGTGACGGCCCTGTTCACTTGCGCGATTCCTCCGCTGCTGCTGGCGCGTCTCTCCTGTCACAGTCCTCTCTCAGCTCTTCTCAGCTTGACCGTCGACGGTAGTCTCTCAGGCTTGGGGTAAGGGGATCCAGACCTCGGCTATTGACAGACGGCATCAGTTCCCAGGAATTTACTCTGTGTGGGACGCAGGCCCTGACTCTGGGCCACACATGGAGGAATAAGGTCGCTTCTGTGGGGAGTCCAGAACTTCTCAGGCTGCGTCTGACTCTGATGCAGCACAGGCCTCTGGCTGGGGCCTGCCGCGCTGGCATCTGTAGTCCCTCTGGAACACATCTGTTCCACTCTGCAGCCTGGCGCCAAATCTCCCTGTGTCTTGGCACGCTGGGCTTTTATATCCAGGAAATCCATCCTGGAGGTCACCTGATCAGGTGCAGCATCTGAATCTCTTCCCCCTCCAACTCTTCTGGCATAACTTGGTTCCGCTTTATTTCGTCTGGTCAGCAGATGGCAACCTTTCCTCATCTCTGGCACATCCTGCAAGAATCCTCCTTTATTGCACTCTACTACATTCCTCCCACCTCTTTGCTTGCCAGTCCTCGGGCAAGTGGACTTCTTGCTGGGTTGACGTCTCCTTCCAGGCAGCACAAGTTGAGACAAGAGTTGAGCACACTCTTCTGTTTTCTGTTGAATCTGAGACCATATAAACTCCTCTTGGGCAAACCGGTTATTGGGAATTCCGGCATTAGCCCGCCCAGTCTGGCGGAGCTGCTCTTGCAGAGGTGATTCTGGAGGTCCTGAATAATCAATCACTGGGGACTGCAAATCGCCTCCCGATTCATTCTCTGCCCCACTTGAGGATGACACTGGCAACTCTGACAGACTCAACAGTACTGTAGCCCATCCTTCTTCATCCCCCAAGACCCCTGTTTGTGGTGCCTCAGCAACCTCAGTTGGAGATTCAGTCCCATGACAGTCCTCCACTTTGGAAGAGCAGGGCCGCAGCATGTTACGGTGAAACACCCTAGATGTCGTGGTGTCATTCCCTTTGGGTCGGACCTCGTAGACCGGGTTATCTGGGTGGACCTTCTTCACCACTCGATAAGGTATCGCCTCCCAACGGTGACCCAGTTTACTTCCGAGCTGCTTGGCTCGCAATAGCTCACGGTCTCCTGACTGGAGTGGTCCACCCAAGGTCAGGGGCCGACTTGAATGTTCCACTTCCCCGTACTTCTATTCAACCAACCTCCTCAAAGTGTGAAGTCGGCGTCGGTGCACCCGAATCCAGGTACTTGGGCTGCTGCCCGGGCAGGGGTCTTCTGCTTCTAGCTCCAGTTCGGTGATTTATCATCCATTCCTCCCAAACAGCGACATGTAAGGGGTGTAGCCAGTAGTCGCATGTATTCGATTGTTATACACCCACACCAGCTCAGACACAAATTCGGACCACTTCATCTTCTTGTCTTCTTCCAGAGTTGGCAACATCTGCTTCGCAGGCCCCATTCCCCTGGGGGTGATATGGCGTTGCTCGAGACTTATCGATTCCATAGATACGATACAGCTCATCCATCACTCGCCCCTGGAAGCAGGTCCCCTGGTCGGAATGTATTCGCTTCGGGCACCCATATATTCGAATGAAATCTTGGCAGATGTCCTTAGCCGCAGCTTCTGCTGTCTGGTCTCGAGTAGGAGTCACCACTGCGAACTTGGTCAAGTGGTCAGTCATCACCAAGCAGTACCCGTAGCCATTGTATGAAGTTCCGATCATCAGGTAGTTAATGATCAGGACCTCCAAGGGTGCAGAAGTTCACATGGTCTGAACAGGAGCCCTCTGTTCCGGGGGCCTACTTAGCTCACACTGGCGACATTTTCGGCAAACTCCCTCAACTTCCTGCCACAGTTAAGGCCAGTACAGCAGTTGTTGTAACCACCGGAAGGTTTTCTCCACACCAAAGTGAGCGCCCCTCTCATGAGCTTCTTTGGTCAGCTGTACCACTAGTGCCTCTGGAACCAGTACTTGCCAGGTAACGTCGAACTCTCGAGGTAGTTGGATCCTTTGGCATACCAAGCCATCCCTCAGAAAGAGCCTTTCCCACTGGCCCAAGATTTGCAGGGTAGTTGGGAGCAAAGCAGCCCTGGCCTTCTAATCTGGCTTTTTCCCCAGGGCGACCCATTCTCTAAGTTTCACCAGATCTGGGTCAGACTGCTGTAGATGTATCCTCTCGTCTCTTGATCGTCCTAGAATTTGAGTGGGTCTAGGCTCTTCTCCAGACTCCTGAGCGTCTACTACAGCAGCGGCAAGCTAACTGAAATCCGGGATCTCGTCGCCTTCAAGCTCTTCGTCTATATCTCTCTTTGGTCCCGCTTGGGTGACTGGGGACAAGGCGCCTGCATGCATGTTCAGGGCCTTAGACCGATATGCGATCTTGTACTGGTACTTAGACATCCTCGCGACCCACCGCTGTTCCAACGCACCCAACTTCGCATTCTCCAGGTGGGCCAATGGGTTGTTGTCTGTTCGCACTTGTACTTCTGATCCCGACAAGTACTCCGCAAATTTCTCTGTCATGGCCCACACCAATGCCAGCAACTCCGGTTTGAACGAACTATAGTTGTCTGGGTTCTTCTCTGTATCCCGTAGTGACCGACTAGCATATGCGATCACCCTCTCTCTTTCTTCCTGTACTTGTGCCAACACTGCTCCCAGACCATGCAAGCTTCCATCGGTGTACAACACGAAGGGCTGTGAAAAGTCAGCGTAGGCTACAATTGGAGCATCCGTTAGCGCCATCTTTAATGCTCGGAAGGCTTCCTCTTGTCGTGGGCCCCACTAAATAGGTTGTCACTTGGCTTCCACCGCTGTTCCTCTCAGGAGCTCATTGAGCGGTACCGCAATCTTAGCAAAGTCTTTCACGAATCGGCGGTAATATCCGACGAGCCCCAGAAATGCCCTCAGTTCCCTCAGGTTGGTGGGTGTGGGCCACCTCTGTACCGCAGCTACTTTCTCTGCAGTGGGGGTGCACTCCTGCACTGGACAGAGTGTGTCCCAAATAGTCAATCTCCTGCTTGAATAAATGACACTTGCGAGGCTTGATCTTCAATCCATGTCTCCGAAGTCGCTCTAACGCTTGTTCCAGCTGGCGGAGATGATCTTCAAACGTTGCATCCTGCCGACTACGCCAAATATAACACAGGTGCCTGAATGCAACGCACAGAGACACAAGACGGGAACAGTCAGGGATATATATAAAACGACTTTATATGTATAACAAGTATTATGCAAGGGGGGTTAGTAACAGGGATAATGAACAGCAAATTGGAATAACAATGAGAAACAGTTTTAGTGAATAACGGTAAAGTTCTTTGCAAAAGTGTGATGCACCCAGTCGTGGGAGTCACCACGTGAGTTCTCTTTGTATGGCCCTAGCGGGGGTCACCTGTTATTCCCACTAGTCTGTAAGTCTCTTCTGGATAAAGTCTATCAGATCCCGTTTAGCCTCCCACACACCAACCGGCCCCCTCCCAACCTTAAATCCTAATCCCAACTGTCCCCAGTACCATGAGTGGAAATTGGAAGTGACAGCCCTGTTCACTTGCGCGATTCCTCCGCTGTTGCTGTCTTGTCGCAGTCCTCTTTCGGTCCTCTCGGCTTGACCGTCGACAGTAGTCTCTCACGCTTGGGGTAAGGGGATCCAGATCTCGGCTCTTGACAGATGGCGTCCGTTCCCAGTAACTTACTCTGTGTGGGCGCAGGTCCTGACTCTGGGCCACACGTGCATGGCTCAGGGCGCTTCTGTGAGGAGTCCAGATCTTCTCAGGTGGCTTCTGACTCTGATGCAGCACAGGCCTGGGATCTGTGGTCCCTCTGGAACATGTCTGCTCCACTCTGCAGCATGGCGTCAAATCTCTCTGTGTCTTGGCGCGCTGGGCTTTTATATCCAGGAAATCCTTCCTGGAGGTCACCTGATCAGGTGCAGCATCTGAATCTCTTCCCCCTTCAACTCTTCTGGCATAACTTGATTCTGCTTTATTTCGTCTGGCCAGCAGATGGCAACCTTTCCTCATCTCTGGCACATCCTGCAAGAATCTTCCTTCATTACACTCTACTACACATTCACACAGTTCAGTGGCACACAGCTGTCTTACATACACATATCTCTGCTACATACATACACACACCCCTGCAGCATGCACACAGCTCAGCTACATGAAAACACACAACTCTCATACATTCACAGACATAGCTTTCCTATATACACACATGTCTCATATATACACATACAGCTCCACTATGTACACTCGCACACACAGATATATATATATACGGTTGTGCTCAAAAGTTTACATACCCTGGCTGAATTTTTGCTTTCTTGGCCTTGTTTCAGAGAATATGAATGATAAAAAAAAACTTTTTCTCCACTCATGGTTATCGGTTGGGTGAAGCCATTTATTGTCAAATTACTGTGTTTTCTCTTTTTAAATCTTAATGACAACCAAAAACATCCAGATGACTCTGATCAAAAGTTCACATACCCCAGGTCTTAATACCGTGTATTGCCCCCTCTAACATCAATGACTGCTTGAAGTCTTTTGTGGTAGTAGTGGATGAGGTTCTTTATTTTCTCAGAATGCGCACTTGAGATCTCCCCAGAGTCTCTCAATGATATTGAGGTAAGGAGACTGAGATGGCCACTCCACAACCTTCACTTTGTTCTGCTGTAGCCAATGACAGGTCGACTTGGCCTTGTGTTTTGGATCGTTGTCATGTTGGAACGTCCAAGTACGTCCCATGCGCAGCTTCCAGGCTGATGAGTGCAAATTTGCCTCCAGTATTTGCTGATAACATGCTGCATTCATCTTTCCTTCAACTTTTACCAAGTTTCTTGTGCCTTTGTAGCTCACAAATCCCCAAAACATCAGCGATCCACCTCCGTGCTTTACAGTAGGAATGGTGTTCCTTTCATCATAGGCCCTGTTGACCTCTCTCTAAATGTAACGTTTATGGTTGTGGCCACAAAGTTCAATTTTGGTCTCATCACTCCAAATTACCTTGTTCAAGAAGTTTTGAGGCTTGTCTCTGTGCTGTTTGGCGTATTGTAGGCAAGATACTTTGTGGCATTTGCACAGTAATGGCTTTCTTCTGGCGACTCCACCATGCAGCCCATTTTTCTTCAAGTGCCTCCTTATTGTGCATCGTGAAACAGCCAACGGCTAGTTTTCAGAGAGTCCTGAATTTCAGCTGATGTTATTTGTGGGGTTGTCTTTGCATCCTGAACAATTTTCCTGGCAGTTGTGGCCTAAATTTTTGTTGGTCTACCTGACCGTGGTTTGGTTTTTACAGAGCCCCTGATTTTCCATTTGTTAGTCACGGTTTGAACTCTGCTGACTGGCATTATCAATTCCTTAGATATCTTTTTGTATCCCTTTCCTGTGTTATACAGTTCAACTACCTTTTTCCGTAGATCCATTGACAATTCTTTTTCTTTTCCCCATGACTCACAATCCAGAAACGTCAGTGGCTGGATAAAAGATGCAAGAGTCTGTCTGGATCCCAGAAACTCACTCAGCTTTTATGCACACACACTGATTACAAGCAAACAGGTCACAGGTGAGGATGTTACCTTTAGTAGCCAAATTCTGAGCATGTTATCAGGACAAAATTACCAGGGTATATGAACCTTTGATCAGGGTCATTTGGATGTTTTTTGGTTGTCATTAAGATTTAAAAAGAGAAAACACACTAGTTTGACAATAAATGGCTTCACCCAACCAATAACAATGAGTGGAGAAAAAGTTTTTTTGTTATCATTCATATTCTCTGAAACAAGGCCAAGAAAGGAAAAATTCTGCCCTGGTATGTAAACTTTTGAGCACAACTGTATATACAGTTATATGAAAAAGTTTGGGCACCCCTATTAATCTTAAGCTTAATGTTTTATAAAAATTGGTGTTTTTGCAACAGCTATTTCAGTTTGATATATGTAATAACTGTTGGACACAGTAATGTTTCTGCCTTGAAATGAGGTTTATTGTACTAACAGAAAATGTGCAATCTGCATTCAAACAAAATTTGACAGGTGCATAAATATGGGCACCCTTATCATTTTCTTGGTTTAAATACTCCTACCTACTTTTTACTGACTTACTAAAGCCCTTTTTTTGGTTTTGTAACCTCATTGAGCTTTGAACTTCATAGCCAGGCGTTTGCAATCATGAGAAAAGCTACTTAAAGTGGCCACTTGCAAGTTGTTCTCCTGTATGAATCTCCTCTGAAGAGTGGCATCATGGGCTCCTCAAAACAACTGTCAAATGATCTGAAAACAAAGATTATTCAACATAGTTGTTCAGGGGAAGGATACAAAAAGCTGTCTCAGAGATTTAACCTGTCAGTTTCCACTGTGAGGAACATAGTAAGGAAATGGAAGAACACAGGGACAGTTCTTGTTAAGGCCAGAAGTGGCAGGCCAAGAAAAACATCAGAAAGGCTGAGAAGAAGAATGGTGAGATCAGTCAAGGACAATCCTCAGACCACCTCCAGAGAGCTGCAGCATCAACTTGCTGCAGATGGAGTCACTGTGCATCGGTCAACTATACAACGCACTTTGCACAAAGAGAAGCTGTATGGGAGAGTGATGCGAAAGAAGCCGTTTCTGCAAGCACGCCACAAACAAAGTCGGCTGAGGTATGCAAAAGCACATTTGGAGAAGCCAATTTCTTTTTGGAAGAAGGTCCTGTGGACTGATGAAACCAAGATTGAGTTGTTTGGTCATACAAAAAGGCGTTATGCACGGCGGCAAAAAAACACAGCATTCCAAGAAAAACACTTGCTACCCACAGTAAAATTTGGTGGAGGTTCCATCATGCTTTGGGGCTGTGTGGCCAATGCCGGCACCGGGAATCTTGTTAAAGTTGAGGGACGCATGGATTCCACTCAGTATCAGCAGATTCTTGACAATAATGTTCAAGAATCAGTGACAAAGTTGAAGTTATGCAGGGAATGGATCTTTCAGCAAGACAATGATCCAAAACACTGCTCCAAATCTACTCAGGCATTCATGCAGAGGAACAATTACAATGTTCTGGAATGGCCATCCCAGTCCCCAGACCTGAATATCATTGAACATCTGTGGGATCATTTGAAGAGGGCTGTCCATGCTCGGCGACCATCAAACTTAACTGAACTGGAATTGTTTTGTAAAGAGGAATGGTCAAAAATACCTTCATCCAGGATCCAGGAACTCATTAAAAGCTACAGGAAGCGACTAGAGGCTGTTATTTTTGCAAAAGGAGGATCTACTAAATATTAATGTCACTTTTCTGTTGAGGTGCCCATACTTATGCACCTGTCAAATTTTGTTTGAATGCAGATTGCACATTTTCTGTTAGTACAATAAACCTAATTTCAAGGCAGAAACATTACTGTGTCCAGCAGTTATTACATATATCAAACTGAAAAAGCTGTTGCAAAAACACCAATTTTTATAAAACATTAAGATTAAGATTAATAGGGGTGCCCAAACTTTTTCATATAACTGTATACACAAACGCACATAAAACAGACATACACACAACAACTGTATACATTACCACATTTTGAAATTCCTTTCAGGAATGTGACTTATCACATGATGTGAAATGTCCTTCTGCTAAACTGGAACGTGCAGTATCCTTACAGGTCCCAGTATCTTTCCTGTACCGCACCGATCAGATAGATCAGTGAAGGACAAGCACAGAGAGCATAGTTCTCTCAGTGATCAGGAAAGATGCTGTCATCACTCTCCTCGTGCAGAATAATCTGCCTCCAGACTGTAAGACGCATACACTTTTTAGCAAGTTTTTTCATTGCTAAAAAGTGTGTCTCATGTCTAATAGATACTGGTGGTAAAATTTACATTTGTTTACAACGCATTTTTGCCATGTATGTTATCATGGGTCAAAACCAAGAGTTTTAGCATGCTGAGTGAGTTCTCTTGTGGTGCCTTTAGCACTGATAAGTTGTCACACTCTTGCCTATAATTTTAATATTCTTCCAGTAAATTTTAGAACCCCTTCTTGAAGAAGCCCGTACGTAAAGGGGGATATCCTTACGTGGCTGACCGCCGACTACTGATAGCTGATTGCTGACTGCGCTTTGTTTGGTAATTATGTTTTAATAGGATATTTAATGAATTTATGAAGATCCATAGTGAATTTGTTCAAAGGGATGGTGCCTTTTAGACATGGGTTTACTCTGTTATGAGGTGCTAAGTTACATTTGAGGTTTAAGGCCCTTTTGACACCATCAATATGCCAAATGATGGATGGACATATATTATTTAGCAAGTTGTATTAAAGAGGTAATTTCTCTATTTATTTATTAAATGTAAAACTTGCTGCTTGTCGCCATTAGATGGCGATATTGTAACACCATTCCTTGGCATTCTTTCACTATAGAGATCTATGTACTGTTTATCCTGTCTTCTGAATAAAGATGCAATTCAGTGTTTGGTCATGCCATGTGATGCCTATTTATGCTATACTTGTATGCCTTTTTTAATAATTTTTTTCTGTTGTTTTTTATTGTGAATGAAATAAAGAATTGTTATTTTTTAAGAAACCTCGATCTGTGTTCATTGGTTTCAGTAAACTTTATAAGCCTGACAGTCTTTCTAGAAGACATATTGAGATGCATTTAAGTACTTGGGGTCCGTTAAATATAATTGATGGTGCCCAGTTCAGGAGATGTATGGATGCTATAGGTGAAGGCCATGTCATTATGTTCCACTACCTACTAAAAAAAATAAGTAGTGTAGGTCAGGAATTGAGAAAATGGAAGTTTTGCAAATAAATATTACAGCTATTATTTAATAGGCAAACATCACATGTAGAGTTTGCATGATATACAGTACAGACCAAAAGTTTGGACACACCTTCTCATTTAAAGTTTTTTTTGTATTTTCTT
The DNA here is from genome assembly GCF_046119375.1 of Phyllobates terribilis. Taxonomy (NCBI): domain Eukaryota; kingdom Metazoa; phylum Chordata; class Amphibia; order Anura; family Dendrobatidae; genus Phyllobates; species Phyllobates terribilis. The sequence continues at coordinate 113,143 of NW_027364089.1, read as the reverse complement.
GACTATGGAAATTGTATATTCACACTGAAGGCATCAAAACTATGAATTAACACATGTGGAATTATATACTTAACAAAAAAGTGTGAAACAACTGAAAATATTTCTTATATTCTAGGTTTTTCAAAGTAGCCACCTTTTCCTGATGACTGCTTTGCACACTCTTGGCATTCTCTTGATGAGCTTCAAGAGGTAGTCACCGGAAATGGTCTTCCAACAATCTTGAAGGAGTTCCCAGAGATGTTTAGCACTTGTTGGCCCTTTTGCCTTCACTCTGCGGTCCAGCTCACCCCAAACCATCTTGATTGGGTTCAGGTCTGGTGACTGTGGAGGCCAGGTCAGCTGGCGTAGCACCCCATCACTCTCCCTCTTGCTCAAATAGCCCTTACACAGCCTGGAGGTGTGTTTGGGGTCATTGTCCTGTTGAAAAATAAATGATGGTCCAACTAAACGCAAACCGGATGGAATAGCAATGCTCTGTAAGATACTGTGGTAGCCATGCTGGTTCAGTATACCTTCAATTTTGAATAAATCCCCAACAGTGTCACCAGCAAAGCACCCCCACACCATCACACCTCCTCCTCCATGCTTCACGGTGGGAACCAGGCATGTAGAGTCCATCCGTTCACCTTTTCTGCGTCGCACAAAGACACGGTGGTTGGAAGCAAGGATCTCAAATTTGGACTCATCAGACCAAAGCACAGATTTCCACTAGTCTAATGTCCATTCCTTGTGTTCTTTAGCCCAAACAAGTCTCTTCTGCTTGTTGCCTGTCCTTAGCAGTGGTTTCCTAGCAGCTATTTTACCATGAAGGCCTGCTGCACAAAGTCTCCTCTTAACAGTTGTTGAAGAGATGTGTCTGCTGCTAGAACTCTGTGTGGCATTGACCTGGTCTCTAATCTGAGCTGCTGTTAACCTGCGATTTCTGAGGCTGGTGACTCGGATAAACTTATCCTCAGAAGCAGAGGTGACTCTTGGTCTTCCTTTCCAGGGGCGGTCCTCATGTGAGCCAGTTTCTTTGTAGCGCTTGATGGTTCTTGCAACTGCACTTGGGGACACTTTCAAAGTTTGCCCAATTTTTCGGACTGACTGACCTTCATTTCTTAAAGTAATGATGGCCACTCGTTTTTCTTTACTTAGCTGCTTTTTTTCTTGCCATAATACAAATTCTAACAGTCTATTCAGTAGGACTATCAGCTGTGTATCCACCTAACTTCTGCACAACACAACTTATGGTCTCAACCCCATTTATAAGGCAAGAAATCCCACTTATTAAACCTGACAGGGCACACCTGTGAAGTGAAAACCATTTTCGGTGACTACCTCTTGAAGCTCATCAAGAGGAATGCCAAGAGTGTGCAAAGCAGTCATCAAAGCAAAAGGTGGCTACTTTGAAGAATCTAGAATATAAGACATATTTTCAGTTGTTTCACACTTTTTTGTTAAGAATATAATTACACATGTGTTAATTCATAGTTTTGATGCCTTCAGTGTGAATGTACAATTTTCATAGTCATGAAAATACAGAAAAATCATTAAATGCGAATGTGTGTCCAAACTTTTGGTCTGTACTGTACCTTCCTGGTACTTTATGTAAATTAGAAGCAAAATTGTTTGAAGATTACTTCTACCTAAATGGCAGAAAATGCACCTATCTTGGTGATGGATAGGACAGCTTGAGGGGATATGGAGGAGGCTGTTTTTTGAAAGGTGTAATTTAAATATTTTGCTAATAATTTATCGAAAGTATCATATTTTTCTAACTACTGAACTAATCTTTAAAACACACCCCAGGTTAAACTTCCTGGAGGTGTAAATTTGTGGAGGATTTGATAATACTACCTTTAATGCTGTAAGGTAAAATAGAGTGGATAGAGATCTAATGTTAGCATTTCTATGCAGCATGTATATTATTCTCATACATGTGCAGCAGGCAATTTATATGCATTCTATGCAGCACACACATACTCGCATCACTATGAATGCATAGTACATGCAAATTAAGCTCTGGTATTCATGCACACAGCTCTGCTACATACATACCCATAACTCAGTTACACACAGCTGTCTTACATACACACATCCATCTTTGTTACATACATTCCCACACCCCTGCAGCATACACACAGCTCAGCTACATACAAACATACAACTCTCCTACATTCACATACATAGCTTTCCTATATACACACATCTCTCATATATACACATACAAAGTACACTCACACACACCTCTTTTGATGTGCCTTTAGCACTAATAAGTTGTCACACTCTTGCCTATAATTTTAATATTCTTCCAGTAAACTTTATAAGCCTGACAGCCTTTCTAGAATACATATTGAGATGTACCATATTTTTCGGACTACAAGATGCACTGTTTTCCTCCAAAATTTTGGAGGGAAGTGGGGGGGTGCGTCTTTTAGTCTGAATATATACATATATGCTGTGGGTGGTAGTGGGTGTGGGGGGAGCAGGTGCGGCGGAGGAGCGGGGCACAGGAGGCAGTAGCCAGCTGCTGCATCCTACACTGTGCCCGCTGCTAAAGAAAATTAATATTCACTGCTCCCCACGCCCATGGGTGTGTAGAGCAGTGAATATTCATTTTCCTTAATAGCGGGCATACTGTACTCGCAGCGCAGCTCCTCGGCGGTCATGTGTGCCCGCTATTAAAGACCATGAATATTCACTACAACCCACTTCCATGGGAAAGGTCCCAGTATCTTTCTCTCCTGTACCGCACTGATCAGATAGATCATTGACCTGCCTCCGGACTTTAAGACGCATACACTTATTAGCAAGTTTTTTCATTGCCAAAAAGGGCGTCTTATTATCTAATAGATACTGGTGTTAAAAATTACATTTGTTTACAATACACACAGCCATTGTATACATTACCACATTTTGAAATTCCTTTCAGGAATTTCTGGTTAAATAACCCTATAGGACTTTCCCATTGTCTTTGGAATTATATTGTCGTTTGAAATCCCAGTAGGACTTGCACACATAGACTTGCATTGAATAAAAAGCAAGAAAAAAATCAGACAGCACACGAACCGTGCATATGCTGGCCTATTTTTATGCACACATCTCAAAGGAACCACAAAAATTCCTCAGCCAAGTACAATGAATTCACAGCCAGAAACATCAGGATGGATAGAATAAACAAATGTTCTGTATTTTTATATATAATTTCACAAGCCCCCTACATTTAATAAACTTGCACCCTTAGGTGACTTTCATGTGGCTCTAAAGGGTGTTCAGCCTGGTTTATCCTAATAAATAATTGTAAAAAATTACGTGGGGTTCCCCCTATTATTGATAATCAGCAAAGGTAAAGCAGACAGCTGTGGGCTGATACTATGAGTCTGAGAAGGTCCTTTCTTTATTGGACACTTCCCAGCCTAAAAATACCAGCCCGCAGCCGCTCTACAAGTGGCGCATCACATGAGATACCCCAATTCTGGCGCTTTGCCTCACTCTTCCCAATTGCCCTGCTGTGGTGGCAATTGAGGTAATGGTACTTGGGGTTTATGACAGTGGTGATTTGTCAAAAATCACAGGCCAATATTGAGTCAATGGGCAGCTAATGGTACCCACGTTCCGGTGCCGTTTCTCACCCTGTGAAGGTCCTATTCATACCAAACTTTCACGGTGAACAGAGCTCATCTACACCTACACAAAGCTGGTTCGGGTACCAGGTTAGGCCAAAATCCGGTAACGTTTACTTTGGTACTGAGGGTCCAATCTGAAACCTGAGATAATCATTTTGTAACACTAGATCTCCTGTTTCCACAGACACATCACATGTACTTTTCTTAGTACTACAACCAGCTTATGTTAACCAAGTAGCAGTCAGGGGTATACCGTCCATAGCGGCAGCCCGCGCAGTGGCTATGGGGCCCTTGAGACAGGGGGGCCCGATGTTAAAACAGTATCAGACCCCTCCATCCGCCCCCATCACAATTTCAACAGTATCTGCATCCTTGGGATGCAAACACAGTTGAAAACAAACAGGCTTGGTCAGAACCACCGGAGGATTCTGTGGCCCGGAGTCGGGTGAAAGATCTACCTCTGCTCCTCTGGCTGCACTGCTCTGAAAGTGCAGGAGAGGAGGCTCCTCCCACCAGCCCCAGGCTCCAGCAGAGTTGCTGCCTACAGCATGGCCCCTACTCTCCTGGATGTGTCCCCTGCTGCTTACTTCTCCGTTCTCCCCCTCCTGCCTTCACCCCTACAATTAAAGCAAGATAGCTCTGCAGTCGGGCCCTGGGGGATGGGAGGCTGCACCAGAGAGAAATACATCATGTGCAATCATCTGCAGAGAGGTTAAGTTCATGTGTAATGTGTGTGTATATGTGTGTGTGTGTGTGTGTGTGTGTGTGTGTGTGTGTGTGCGTGTGTGCTTACGTGTGTGTACAGGTGCTTCTCACAAAATTAGAATATCATCAAAAAGTTAATTTATTTCAGTTCTTCACTACAAAAGGTGAAACTCATATATTATATAGAATCATTACAAACAGTGTGATCTATTTCAAGTGTTTATTTCTGTTAATGGTGATTATGGCTTGCAGCCAATGAAAACACAAGTCATTATCTCAGTAAATTAGAATACTTTATAACAGCTTGAAAAATGTTTTTAAAATCCGAAATGTTGGCCTGCTGAAATGTATGTTCAGTAAATGCCCTCAATACTTGGTCGGGCTCCTTTTGCATCAATTATTGCATTAATGCGGCGTGGCATGGAGGCGATCAGCCTGTGGCACTGCTGAGGTGTTATGGAAGCTCAGATTGCTTTGATAGCAGCCTTCAGCTCGTCTGCATTGTTGAGTCTGGTATCTCTCATCTTCCTCTTGACAAGCGGACATAGATTCTCTATGGGGTTAAGGTCAGGCGAGTTTGCTGGCCAATCAAGCACAGTGATACTGTTGTTTTTAAACCAGGTATTGGTACTTTTGGCAGTGTGGACAGGTGCCAAGTCCTGCTGGAGAATGACATTTCCATCTCCAAAAAGCTTGTCGGCAGAGGGAAGCATGAAGTGCTCTAAAATTTCGTGGTAGACGGCTGCGCTGACTTTGGTCTTGATAAAAGACAGTGGACCTAAACCAGCAGATGACATGGCTCCTCAAACCATCACTGATTGTGGAAACTTCACACTATTCCTCAAGCAGCTCGGATTGTGCGCCTCTCCACTCTTCCTCCAGACTCTGGGACCTTGACTTCCAAATGAAAATTGGAACTCTGGGACCTTGTGGAGTGTGTCAATGACTGCCTTCTGGACATCTGTCAAGTCAGCAGTCTTACCCATGATTGTGGAGCCTACTGAAACAGACTAAACAACCTGTTTTTTTGTTAATTATTCTAATTTACTGAGATAATGACTTTTGTGTTTTCATTGGCTGTGAGCCATAATCATCAACATTAACAGAAATAAGCACCTGAAATAGATCACTCTGTTTGTAATGACTCTATATAATATAGTTTCACTTTTTGTGTTGAAGAACTGAAATAAATGAACTTTTTGATGATATTCTAATTTAGATGCACCAGGTGACAGCTGATGTAGTCAGCCATCATGTGCCTTAACAGCCATGGGTGTGTATTGCTAATAAAAATATGGATATCTTATAGCCTACATATTGTAACATATTGTTTATATGCTTTGATAAAGTGTGGTCATTAGACCAAGTGTGGAATGTACTGCAAATATGGTTGTCTGAATCCAAGCACTATAATATTGCAATATACTGCAGTATAATATTGGTATACTCTGATACTGAGAAACTAGTTCTTTCACATGAACTGTCCTTGATGCATGCTATCCACAAAGTGTTTGCTAGGTGTCAATACAGTAAGACAATGTTAATTGTTCTATGGTCTATGAAGTTGTGTGTTTCAAAGATTCATTATCCTGATTTGTACACAAGTGACCACTGTGATATTTGCTTTGACAAATAGTGTTATTGTAACCAAAATACTGATTCAAATAATGTGTGTACACTTACCATTATGCTCCATGAGAAATACATAGATCTATTGTCTAAAACAATGTTTATAAGTAAACTTCTCGAAATTACAGAACCTGGCCAATTCGGTATTATCGACGAATCATACTTATAAACATTAACCAGCTTTATGCTTCCATTGTCTAAACCTTATAAAAGTCACTGGAATCATGATACAGACATAAGCTTTCTTGTGTAGACTTCTCAGGGGTTCTCTGTCAATTAGACAGATGATGCTCATAAACTCCTAGATGAAGAAGCCATAAGTTGTACCTGCACTGATGTGTAGTGTTGTATGTACCTGCCCATGCAGTGTTGTGTAGACTTCCAGCGATTTCTCTGTCTTGGTGAAATTTCTTCTCTGATCTTCCAGACGGATGATGTTTAAAAGCTCCTTGGTGATGAAGTGAATACATATATATATGTACTTAACCTTTGTATTATAACATGTACAAAAGTGTATGCAATATCAGCATATCATACTATTCCTTTAATTATATATTTTACGTTTTATATCAACTATTATAAATAAAATTGCGTTATATTGCAAAGGGTTGCCTTCTTTAAAGCCGGATCCGAACCTTAGTGTCAAAACTATTGGCAAAACATTTGGCGTAGTCGGCAGGATACGCAGAAGGCTCAGAAGTTCTTTTTGTTAAAAATTACAATCATCTTGAATTTATAAGGACTCTGTGTGATAAGGTGTGATAGAGTGATATTGCAGTGATATTGCGTAAAGCATGCCTTTCTTTAAGAGAAAGGTAGGTGTGAGTCTATTGAGATTCCTGGTTGGGAACAGACTCCCTTTAATATTTTGGCAACCAAATGGTCCCACAGTGTTGGTTTGAGTGAACCATGAGACAAATGTCAGAAGGATGCGGAACCTGATGATGTGGTTTCATGCTTGCAGAAAGTGAAAGTAGAAAAAGGTAAAGAGTTGGGTGCTGTTGGCAGGCGTGGATGTGTTAAGGGAGGGCAATAACCCTTCACGGTTGACCAAGTGAGTGTCAAAATTATTATGTTGATTGGCAATCCACAGAAAACCAAACGGAGGCAATGTGTGCTCTGTATTGGGAGGATGCAAAGAATCTCTGATCCCGTTTATTTTGCTTAGCATTTTATATTGCTTTGAGTATATCAAACAGCCAATCAACTCTACAGCCATACTACAATACTATAGGCTAACTGATGTTAGTACAATTATTACGGAAAACACATATATGGTCATATTATCATTGTTAGTTTGAAGCACTATGGAAATTTTACAAGGTCAAACCTGGCCTAAACAAGTTAGATAACAGAGTGTCTGACAAAATGTTCTCTTGAGAAAAAGTTAGTGTGAGATAAGTTCCATGGGAAGAAAAAGAAAGAATGTATGTTATGCAAGGAGTGATAATAATAACATGATTTTAAAGCAAGCAGCCAAAATGGAGTTGCTCTAGCATGAGTATCAATATGTCCTTTACATTCCCCCCTAAAAGTTATGTTATTATCAACAATAAAGGTGCTTTCCCAGGGTCATGGTTTGAGCCTGAGGGACATTGGTCTTCACCCAATTAGTGCCCTTGTTACCAATTGGGGCTGTCGCGGCATGTCCACCCCCCCTTGTTTGTTGATATAATCATAAAGTTCAGATCTGAAATTGGTTGGGGCAAGCGGGTAAAGGTCATCATTCCCTTGTCATCCAGGTCCTCAATGCTGGTTACATCTGGGAGGTCCGTGTACAGTAGCACTGGATGTCGGTTAACAGTGTCCTCCTTGCTCTCTGATGACTGGCAGGTTTTCCTCATGCAAAATGGGATACAATAAAAGACTAGTTTTAGTAAAACATATATTAACAAGCAAGCAACAATATGCAACACTCTTTGGTCAACTCGTTATGTTTGTTATACTCTTCCCTGAGTTTCCTAATGTCTCCATTTTAGTCTTTAACCGTATGGTAGAGTCGGGGTCAATATATGGGTCAATATAGTGACAACAGGCTGGGCCTACAACCTGACACACATCCCTCCTTGAGCTGCTGTCAAATAGTCCAGCACTAACGTATGTTGATTAGCCACTATAATAAGCTGATTCTGCACTGCAACAGTAGTATTAATTACTTCCAAAATATTCCAAATCTGGTCATCTAAGTAGTCAGTGACTTCCACTAACTTGTCCCACATTTATGTAACCATAGGGTAGAGGAAGACGGTACTGGCTATCTTATTGGGTACACTCATTTGTACTAAATGAGGTCTTCCTGATGGTCGTGGGGTGTTGTCTTTGGCACGTTTATAATGTTTATAGATGGTATGAAGAGGGATGGCTCTCATATCTACTTTACTATGGGGAATAAGATAAGTGGCTGAAGTTAGCCGGCCCAACGTACAAGTCCCCCCTACTCTGACTGGGAGCGATTTATACGCATTATTCCCACAGACCCAATATGTGGCTGATGGCAAATCCCATAAAGCAGAGTGCTGTAATACTAATTTATGTACCAAATTGATTAAAACGGTGTTATTTGATAACATACACCATGAAGACATTTGTCCCAGGGGGCTACAATATCCAACATCCGGATTGCCACATGTTGGATCACTAGGCTTATATTCAGAAGATTCATTACAAGGGACGTTACCAGATATTTTATAACGTGTCATCGGTACCTTTTATAAACAGATTTGCATGTACCCATGAGTGATTATGAATGTATCTTTCCAATAATGATGGTCTGGGACGGACCGCCAGAAAGGGCATACTAGCGGCTGAAACTGGTGAGTGAGTACATATCCAACAGTCACTGATCTGGTTGTTTTCTAATTGTCTCAATTCTTGTACCAAAATCTGATGGTCAGTAATGAACTTATTATTAAAGGGGTCAGTACTCTGTTGTAGGCTATTCCAGGTATTGACTAGTTTAACCATACATATTATCATAAAACATCTCAGCTGTTGGGATTGTCAGGAGCACTTGGTATGATCCGTCATACAATGGTTCTAGTCCGTGTTTCCGAACATGCTTCTTCACATACACATAATCTCCAGGCCTGAGGGTATGACAACCTTCTGCATCAGCTGGATCTGGAATAGAAGATGATACTAACGCATGGGTGTTAGTTAAGGCTTTGGCAAACTGAATCACATATTGCACAACATAATCTGTTTCTTCTGATAATTGTTGTGGGGTAAATCTAGCTATAGCTGGTTGTGACCTAAATAGTATCTCATAGGGTGACAGTTTGTGTTTCCCTATGGGGGTGGTGCGTATGTGATATAGTGCAATGGGAAGGAGCTCAGGCCACTGGGCCGTAGTCTCTTGCATCATTTTGGTTAACTGCCTTTTCAGTGTGCCATTCAATCTCTCCACCTTGCCACTTGACTGTGGATGGTAAGGAGTATGTAACATCACTGTTGATCCGATCATGGTAAGTATTTCTTGATATACGCATGAGGAAAAGCCTGGTCCTTCATCACTTTTGATAACTTCTGGGACTTCATACCGGCAAACAACTTCAGAGACCAGCTTCTTGGCGGTAGTCTTGGCAGTCATGTTTGGAACGGCGAATGCTTCTGGCCAACTGGAAAACATATCCACTACCCCTAAGCAGTCCATGGGCCCAGGCCGCAATGGCTGGATACAGGAGTCGAGGCAAACAGTACAGTTGTTTCTTCTTCCATAGCCCATCTATCAACTTAGCACCCACCTCCTTCTACGACTGGCGTTCTTTAGCGCGTAGAGCGTATGGAGCGTAGCTTTGTGATTGGAGGGACCGGTTGATGCTCTTCTGCAGGTTGATCCTGGGTTGGCACGGAATTTAGCTGTTTGGCCTGTTGCCGTGTAAGAGCCATGGACATGGATGTCAGAAGAAGAGCTGCTCGCTTAGCATGGAGATGAGCAAGTGCATTATCTCTTGCTTCAGGGGCATCTGGTCGGGTATGAGCTTTTACCTTTACGACAGCCAACTGTCTTGGTAGTTGCACCACTTCCATCAATTGTCTGATGCTTTCAGCATTTTTCACAGTCTGCAGTCAGAGCTTTGAGCTCTGCTTCTTGTGCTGACATACTGGGAGGTAAGACTGCTGCCTCTACCAATGTATCTTCAGTTGTGACAGCATATCCAGTATGAAACCTGCCAGAGGTGTCAACATATCTGGATCCATCCGTATATAACGTAAGTTCTGGGTCATCCAAGGGTACTTCCCCCACTAGAACAAGTGGAGTTGACTCCGCAGTAATTTGTTCCAGACAATCATGCGGTGGAGCCTTTTTCCCCTCTCCTTCAGGTGCTGGTAGCAGGGTGGCTGGGTTGATGGTGGTGTAACTTCACATTTTCTGGCAAAATCAACGAACACTGCAGCCACAGGTGTCTCTGTGTAGACAGATGTTTAGGTTGCTGTGTGGCGTGAACCGCTCGTAGACAGCTGGGGGAGAGATGCGCTAGGTAATAAACGACTGGGCGCTGCTTTGTACAGTGTCTCTGCGTGAGTACTCCGGCTGCATGTCCTCCTGTCTCAGAGGCATACAAATGGAAAGGTTGAGCATAGTCCAGATTTCCAAGGGCAGGGGCTGTCATTTTCCTTGACTTTAGTTGCTCAAAGGCTTGTTGCAGCTGTTCTTGGTGGTCCTTGTTGTTGACATCAGCCAGAGTGTCTTCTTTTAATGCATCTTAGAGGGGCGGCTGCATGAGACGTGAGGCATCTGGGATCCATTGTCTGCAGTATGTACATAGTCCGAGGAACCGTTGCAGCTCTATGGGATCTTTTGGGAACGGTAGTGCCTAGATGACCGTCTTCCTTTCTTCTGTGAGATGTCTGGCACCCTGAGTAAGGCAATGGCCTAAGAAGACCACTTGCCGGGCCAAAACTGAAGTTTCGAGGCTGAGACTCGACAATTCAGTTTTGCTAGATGCTTGAGGAGACTAACACTGGCCCTGATGGACATTTACTCCGTGTAAATGTAATATGTAATGTAATATGTAAATGCAAACAGAAACTGACAGTCTTTGTGTAGTGGAATGCTAATAAAAAAACAAAAACGTTTGCTAAATCAATTACTGTAAACCAGACAACGTGTATGTGCATCTATTAGGAACTTAAGGATACATGACCATCTAGAGAATTAGTTTACATCACCATATTTTAGCCCTAATGTCAAAGTGGACATAAATATGTGCTGTTGAGGGTAGTGGATTGATTAGCCAACTTATCCTGAGCCCATATTTTAAGGGCTTGACAGAAGTTAAACCCACTCTCATATGTATTGGCGTCTAATGCTCTGTCACACACTGATTATGATGATCTTCCTCATACACATTCTGGGTGTAGTGTGTATTGCTGCCTGTATTCTGGGTGTGCCAAGATGGCCGCAACCAGAAGGAAGCATACTACAGGAAGTATGCACCAAGATGGCCACCACCAAAGGGACATTTGGTCAGAGACCGGAGGTGATGCAATGGGTGTAGCAACTTGGCCGCTGCAGGAAGGGTTGGAACTTTGGGCGGACATAGGTATAACAGATGAGGATGGGGCACTAGACGTGGCTTGGGTAGTAGCGAGGGGAGTGCGTGACATGCAACACAGTAATCTACTGACAATGGATTCTGCTGGCCACAATTAGAACATTCCCAACAATTCATTACTCCGCCATTATCGGAGAGCAGTATCTTTGTAATACACATAACATAGCATCGTGTTTCCCTTATTGTCTGCATTTTCTTCCTCCATTCACCTTTTTTTTTTCTCCTGCTCTGTATCAAGCCAAGGCCGTTTTGCTATGCTAGCAGCTGTAACTGGGCGCTTATCTGGCAGCGTGCATATTTCAGTTAACCATTTAAGTTTCTCCACATATCCACATACTTTTTCCTTCTGTCAACAAACTCAGCGCAACCTTTTTTTTTCACATGCATTTACTTTTCAACATTTCAACATCCCATTATCTTCCTTGCTGCATTTAACATCTTGTACTGTAATCTTACACAATGACATTACTCTTTTGGTTTTCTCTACATGTATAACAAAATGACATGATAGCTGTCCGGCTCTTGTAGCCATCACCTCTCCTTCTCTTAACGGGCCATGGTCACGGATGTAATCATTAGATGCAGCTTGTATTGTAGGTCCCCCAATACGACATATCTCTGCAGCTAGCCCCCACCCATGCTGCAGTTTCGCATTTGCTGCGTTTACAATGATCCCAACCTGCTGTTGTGGTATACTCCCCATACCTATTCTCAGTATAGTAGAGAATTCTGAAGGACCATTTAGTAAATCAGACGCCACCTCCTCATACTAGCGTCCATGTTCTATTTCCCCAGTTTGGGAGAGGGTGAATAGGGAAGAGTTCAGAGGACCCTGGGTCCCTCTGAATGGAATATGATGGTAGGGGCAGGTGGGGGTAGTGATTCATAATACCCCCCGTCAGCGTTAAGTAATGGGTAGGTTGGTGCTACAACACCGGGTTTACGTGCGTGCTTCACAATTATAGCATGTCCTGCGCCATCCTGGATTAGTGACCCAACACACATTACAGAGCCAACCGTCTGGGTTATATGATGGTGGCTGGCTCTCAGTGGGAAGTGCAGGGTATTTAATCTCATAAGGTATAAATTGCTCAGTTTCCGGATTCAGGGGCTGGGGTATTGCTACATTTGTGGGAGATGCTTCTTTAGGGGCTCTAGATTTGGATTGTGGACACATAAGTTGGGAAGGGGGGGACCTACTTCCTCCTGTACTTTTTCAACATATCCTTCATCACAAATCTCATGTGCCACTTTCCTAAAGTTTTCAGCATCTTCCAACAATCCACAGCAGTCAACTAATCTACCCCTTTGCTGCCGGATGCCTTCATCCCACAACACAGGCTGAAGCCTCCCCTCCACAGGAAAATTTAACACCTTAAACACTTTTGGCACGTGCTTAAATGATCTTTTCCCTTCTCGACTGATCATGATATTCATCACATCCTCCCTCTCCTTCGGGGGAGACAAATTCTTTCTGCTCCACAGAAACATTGATTATTCACTACAACTGACAAAAAGATCCTTAATTTGTGCACAGCGGAGTCTGGCCAGAGCTCCCAGCTGTTCCACTACTAACTCACCCCTCCCGTCGGGGGAATTCTTTCACACAACAAATGAAAGGAGGTGCACTTCTGCTGCTATGCAGCTTTGCAGTTTTGCAGCGCACCGGACACTCGATATACGTATATCTACTTGCGTGTCCTACCCAATCTTCGATCACCTGCCGCGACTGAAACTAACAATGTTCAGTCTCTCCTAAGGATTTTTGTCCGAAGCTGAGAAAGATTCACACAATATTCACTTGTAAATCCAAGGTGATACTGCTTTGAAGTTAAATAATATCAGACCCCTAATGAGACTACACCCCTTATAGTCTCACCTTTGACTATATCCAACCAGGACACCCGGAGATACTGCAAACAACCACACACTACGTGGAAACCACGCCAAACGGTCAGTGTCACTAGTAAAGAACTGGTGCACTTACCGTGGCTTTTTGTGGGGGATGATCAGTCCCAATTCCAGTGGGGGAGGCTGAAGGCAGGTCTCTCTTTGTGGTCGTCCAGAGGTGGAGGGGCGTCCCTGGTTAGGGATCCGAGTCACGGCACCAGCTGTTAAGGGAGGGCAATAACCCTTCACGGTTGACCAAGTGAGTGTCAAAATTATTATGTTGATTGCGCAATCCACAGAAAACCAAACGGAGGCAATGCGTGCTCTGTATTGTCGGGATTCAAAGAATCTCTGATCCCGTTTATTTTGCTTAGCATTTTATATTGTTTTGAGTATATCAAATAGCCAATCAACTCTACAGCCATACTACAATACTATAGGCTAACTGATGTTAGTACAATTATTACGGAAAACACATATATGGTCATATTATCATTGTTAGTTTGAAGCACTATGGAAATTTTACAAGGTCAAACCTGGCCTAAACAAGTTAGATAACAGAGTGTCTGACAAAATGTTCTCTTGAGAAAAAGTTAGTGTGAGATAAGTTCCATGGGAAGAGAAAGAAAGAATATGTTATGCAAGGAGTGATAACATGATTTTAAAGCAAGCAGACAAAATGGAGTTGCTCTAGCATGAGTATCAATATGTCCTTTACAGATGGATCCTGCTGTCTGCATATAGAAAACAGCATGAGGAAAGAATACGTATATTAACAAAAGTTCAGGAATTGGAAAGACAGTTGTGTGAGGCCCAGAATGCATTGATTATAGCACAGTGTCAGAATAAGTTATTAATGGACAGCTGTGATGGATATCAGCATGTTGCAGAAAAGGCTGCTGTATGTGTAGCGCAGTATAAATACAAAAGGAGGTGAGGGAAGGTTAATAACAAGAAAGTAGCTTTGGCCATAGCCAAAGCAGGGATAGAGTGGAGCCCTGATCAGTGGGATGGGGATGTATGGGATTCAACTGACTCTAAAAACATCACCAATCCAGAGACTGAGGATGAATATTTCAATGGAAAGAGAGAAATTGATCCTCCTCTTAACCCAGTGAAAGTTCATCCTATATATCGGAGACGGATTGTAGAGACTGCTGCAGGTAAACAGAATAAGAATGCAGTAGAGGATTACAGTCAGCAGGAGCTTAATGACCTTCATGATTGTTTCTCTCAAAAGCCAAATGAATCTTTAGTAGCTTGAGCTGTCAGATTATGGGAGATGGGGGGCTCATGGAGTGCAGGTGGATGCTGTGGATGGCCCAAAATTTGTCCAATTCAGTCATGAACCTGTAGTGAAGGAGGCCTTTCGTACCTTGACAATTCAGCAGCCACATGTGGTGTGTAGTATGCTTGATGTGGCCATGGCATTGCAGCATAAATACCCATCCGAGGCGGACTGGCCGCCCAATGAAAAACCATGGTTTACATTGAAAGATTGTACTCAGAGGTTGAAAGAGGAGGTCATGAAAAATGCTATTTCGGCAAGCTCTTATGATGATTATATGCAAGTTGTTGTGAGTGTATCTGTTAGAAATCGTATCATTAGAAATGCCCCTGCAGCCTACAAGCATATCATGATGACGCTAATGATAAATCAGACTGGGAAAACTATCGCCAATACATTGGAGGCAATTAGACAGTTAGGGGATCTGGGAGATTGGGGTCCCAAACAAAAGGGTAATTTTACCTCTGAAGAGCAGCATGACAATGTCAAAAGTAACTACAATCCTAGATCTTGTATTACCCGTAAAGATATGTTTATGGCCCTGATAAAGGATGGTGTCCACAGGGATAAAATAGACGGGATTGGTACTAACGAGATGTGGAAATTGTATCAAAAGAGAGGACTTAATAAAAAGTCAGGGTTTCACATAATAGAAAGGTTACAGTAAAAGATTCTGAATCCCCACAGCAGGGGCCGGGCAGGACACAGGGAGAGAGAGGGCCAACTCCCTCCTCGTCGCCAGCAAAGCCCACAGCACAGGGGTTTGAGGATCTTTATGCTGAAGTTAAATCCTTGATACAGGAATTCAAAGCCCAACAGAAGGGGGCATCATTTTCTCCTAATATGATGTCTTCATCTGAAATGGAGGATCGATGGAGGGAGACAGATAAAAGTGATTGACATGCTGGCCACACCCCACAAATGTTGGTAGATACAGGGGCGGAGGCCAGTTTGATTAAGGGAACTCCAAAACAATTCAGTGAGTGCAAGGTTATAACTACAGAATTAGGAGGAAAGCAAATTGAGGCAATTCAGGACAGAGCAAAACCAGGAGTTAGTGGAATCTCCACATTGCATGAGAAGTTAGGCAAAGTCCCTATGGGACTTCAGGAGCAGGAGATATCCTTTGAACAATTGATTCCTGAGCAGAGGCAACAAGCGTGGTTTACAGAAGGGTCAGCTAGGTACCAAGGTAACAACCGTGTGTGGAACGCAGTGGGCTATCAGACTACAAGTATACATAGCAAAGAAGTATGGGGAAAAGAGTTGTGGCAAGATATCTGGGCAATTGTACAAATAATTAAAGTGACTGTGTTTCATGTTGATGCTATTTGTGCTTCAGATACCCTGGAAAGATTCAACTCAGTAGCAGACTAACAGTCCGAAATATCAGTCACTGAATCCAGTAAAGACTGATACCTCTGAGGAGCTGCTTGGACTGACTCAATGGGCACAGACCAGAGGGGTGCCCATCAGGTTAGAGTTCATAAAGGAAACCGTCATTAAGTGTCAATATTCACAACAGAGACCAATCCCTCATGTGGTGAGAGGCCAGAAAGCTCAAGGAAAACTTCCTGGGCAAATTGACTACATTGGCCCTCCTCTACATGATGGAGGATGTGTATGCGTATGCACAGCTTTGTATGCATATTCTGGGTTTACGTTGATTTGTACCTGTAAAATGGCCAATGCTAACAATACTATTAAGACTTTGGAAACAATGGTATTGTACTGTATCCCAATAGATTCAAAGTGACAATGAAAGTCACTTCAAAGAAGTTGTAAAGAAAATCAGGACTGCTATAGGCTTGCAAATGCCACCTGAGCATTTTTGTCTTATAACCTCAAGGTCAGGCTTGGCCTTAAAGGGTATTCAGGTAATGGGAGGAGTGATAGACCAGGATTATCAGGAAGAAATTAAAGTACTTTTAATGAATGATGAAGAAAAAGTCATGATAATACAGAAGAGAGATAAGATAACTCAGTTACTGGTACTGTCTATTTCTAAAACGAAGGTGGTCAGAGTAAGGACCCCTGCAGTTGTGACAGTCAGAGGAGGTGAAGGATTTGGATCCTCAGATCCTATCAATGATGGTGCAAAAATCTGGTTGAAACAACTGGGTGACAAAGGTCCTCCAGAACCTGCAGAGGTAATTGTTCAAGGAGCAGACAATGTGTTGATAGTTATGAAACCCGGGCAAAAGAAAGGGGAACACGTCCCAACTGACCGGGATTTTGTGCAGAGAATAATATGTGTTTTCCCTTTAGATCAAAATCTGGAAATGATGACCCAAGCAATCTTCAGACCGAAAATCGAGAGGCCAACCGTGGAAAATGTGGCGTCATGGAAAACCAAACAGAATCTATAGATTTACTTGGCTCAAATGATGAACACTAGCCATTTTTGCGTGACAAAGGTTACCACTGCTATCAATATATTTGAGACTTGGTGGCAGTACTGACCCCCTCTACAGTTATGGACAAAGCTTATAGGGGTAGCTACTCAAGATGAGGACACAGAAGGAGAAGCTGTGACACAGAACTTCACGTGCAATCCATGTTGTGCCTGTGTGAACTGCATTGGGGAAAGTTTTTTGGCAGAGGAGATGATTGAATCATAGAATCATAGAATGGTAGAGTTGGAAGGGACCTCCTGGGTCATCTGGTCCAACCCCCTGCTCAAAGCAGGATTCACTAAATCATCTCAGACAGATGTCTGTCCAGCCTCTGTTTGAAGACGTCCATTGAAGGGGAACTCACCACCTCTCATGGCAGCCTGTTCCACTCATTAATCACCCTAACTGTCAAAAAGTTTTTTCTAATATCTAATCTGTGTCTCCTCCCATTTAGTTTCATCCCATTGCTTCTAGTCTTTCCTTGTGCAAATGAGAATAAAGATGATCCTTCTACAATGTGACAGCCCTTGACATATTTGTAGACAGCTATTAAGTCTCCTCTCAGTCTTCTTTTTTGCAAGCTAAACATTCCCAAATCCTGCAACCGTTCCTCATAGGACATGGTTTGCAGACCAGTCTCCATTCTGGTCGCTCTTCTCTGAACTTGCTCCAGTTTGTCTATGTCTTTTTTAAAACGTGGTGCCCAAAACTGTACACAGTATTCCAGATGAGGTCTGACCAAAGAGGAGTAAAGACTGATAATGACTTCACGTGATCTAGACTGTATGCTTCTGTTAATACATCCCAGAATTGTATTTGCCTTTTTTGCTGCTGCATCACACTGTTGACTCATGTTCTGTCTATGATCTATTAGTATACCTAAGTCTTTTTCATATGTACTGTTGCTTAGCTCTATTCCTCCCATTCTGTATATGCTTTTTTCATTTTTATTGCCCAGATGTAGTACTTTGCATTTTTCCCTGTTAAAAACCATTCTGTTGGTTGCTGCCCACTGCTCCAGTTTATTTAGGTCTTTTTGAATCCTCTCTCTCTCTTCTCTAGTATTAGCTATCCCTCCTAGCTTTGTGTCATCAGCAAATTTAATCAGTTTACCCTCAATTCCTTCATCTAAATCATTGATAAAGATGTTGAACAATACAGGTCCCAGGACGGAGCCCTGTGGTACCCCACTTGAGACATTCATCCAGCTGGATGTGAAGCCATTTACAACCACCCTTTGAGTCCGATCACTAAGCCAGTTATGAATCCACCTAACAGTTGCCTGGTCCATTGCATACTTGGTCATTTTTTCAATAAGGATGGTGTGAGATACTTTGTCAAATGCTTTGCTGAAGTCAAGATATACTATATCTACAGCATTTCCCTGATCCACCCAGTCAGTGATTATGTCATAGAAGGAAATTAAGTTAGTCTGACATGACTTGTTAGTTACAAACCCATGCTGACTCTGGTTAATCATTTCATTCTTATCCATGTACTTACATACATGTTGTTTAATAATTTGTTCAAAGATCTTTCCTGGTATAGAAGTCAGACTCACCGGCCTATAGTTCCCTGGGTCCACCTTCTTCCCCTTTTTGAAGATAGGAACAACATTTGCTCTTCTCCAGTCTTCTGGGACTTCTCCTGTTCTCCAAGAATTTTCAAAGATTATGGAGAGTGGTTCTAAAATTTCTTCTACGATCTCCTTCAGTACTCTGGGGTGTAATTCATCTGGACCTGGAGACTTGAACTCATTTATGTTAGCTAAATATTCCCTCACAATCTTTCTGTTTACAGATAACTTGGATTCCTCTATTCCTTTAAAAGGACAGTGAAGATCAGTTGATGTTACATTTTCTTTCTGAGAGAAAACAGATGCAAAATAGGAATTAAAAAGTTCGGCCTTCTCAACATCCTCTCTTACCATTTCTCCATTTTCATCCTGTAAAAATCCTATAGCATCTTTGACTTTTCTTTTACTTTTGACATACCCCCAAAATCCTTTTTTATTGCTTTTGACATCTCTTGCAAGCCTTAATTCATTGTCAGCTTTAGCTAACCTGATACGTGCCCTACAGGATCTGCAGACTGCATTATAATCTTCTTTAGATATGCCTCCCTCTTTCCATTTAATAAACATTTCTTTCTTTCTTTTTAGCATGTGTTTAAGTTCTGTGTTCATCCATCCTGGTTTCCTTAAATGCTTCCCATTCTTCCTACTTTTCGGGATTGTTAACGATTGTGCTTTGAGAATCTCATTTTTAAAAATTTCCCATCCTTCCTGGACATTTTTGTCCTTAAGGACATCCAGCCATTGGATCCCTCCTATTCTCTTTCTGAGTCTCTTAAAATCTGCCTTTCTAAAATCTAACCTTGAAGTTTGAGTCTTCACATGTCTTCCTCCTCTAGTTATCCAAAATTCTATAATAGCATGATCGCTGCCTCCTAGGGTCCCAGCCACCTTTACCTCCTCAACCATTTCCTCCCTGTTTATAAGGATTAGATCCAAAGTAGCAGATCCCCTTGTTTTCTCCCCTACCTTTTGGAAGATAAAGTTGTCAGCAAGAGAGGATAAGAATTTGCTTGACCTGTTAGTTTTACTTGAGAGAGATTCCCAACAAATGTCTGGATAGTTGAAATCTCCCATGACCACTACGTCATATTTTTTGGAGAACTTGGTCATTTGATACATAAAGAGTTCATCCATATCTTCAGCTTGCCCAGGTGGCCTGTAGTAAATGCCTACAATGGTGTCCTTTCCGTTGTTCTCTCCTTGTATTCTTACCCAAACAGTTTCCACAGAACTCCCAGTCTCTGAAGCTTCAATCTCTTTGCAGATATACGCTTTTCTAACATACAATGCGACACCTCCTCCTCGCTTATCAAGTCTGTTTCTTGCAAATAAGTTGTATCCTTTTAGCCTTTTATTCCAATCATGTGTATCGTCCCACCAAGTTTCAGTGATTCCAATGACATCATATTTCTTTTCCTGCATTAGTAGTTCCAATTCTCCTTGTTTGTTGCCCATGCTTTGTGCATTTGTATAAAAACATTTTAGTTTGTGATTGGTTTCTCTTCCTCCCATATTTTTATTATTTAAATTGTTTTGTCTTTGTTCTTCCTTTCCACTTCCAGTAGCAGAGATCTCAATAGTATTTGTCAGCTGTATGGCTTTTTCTGGCCTTTTGCTTCCCTTCCCACATTGTTCTAGTTTAAAGCTCTCCTGATGAGTGTAGCAAGGCGACTTCCAAATACATGTTTTCCAGTCTTCGTAAGGTGTACCCCATCTCTAGGTAATTCATTCCGTGATCCAGAATTCCAAATCCTTGTTGACGGCACCATCGATGTAGCCAGTTGTTCACCTGTAGAATCTTATTCCACCTCATTGTTCCATGGCCATCCACTGGGAGGATTGCCATGAAGACTTTGAGTATTAGGCCAGCTGATTTATTTTTTGCTATAATTTGTTCATGCATTGCTTTGTGTTGTTGTACACAGTGTACACTTCCATTATTATTTTTATGGCAATCATCCGCTAAAACCATCCCCTTTGGATAGGGTGCTTTGTGTAAATAATGTGTGGCTATAAGATATCCAAATGTGGATTGTATTGCTAATAAAAATATGGATATCTTATAGCCTACATATTGTAACATATTGTTTATATGCTTTGATAAAGTGTGGTCATTAGACCAAGTGTGGAATGTATTGCAAATATGGTTGCGTGAATTCAAGCACTATAATATTGCAATATACTGCAGTATAATATTGATTTACTCTGATACTGAGAAACTAGCTCTTTCACATGAACTGTCCTTGATGCATGCTATCCACAAAGTGTTTGCTAGGAGTCAATACAGTAAGACAATGTTAATTGTTCTATGGTCTATGAAGTTGTGTGTTTCAAAGATTCATTATCCTGATTTGTACAAAAGTGACCACTGTGATATTTGCTTTGACTAATAGTGTTATTGTAACCAAAATATTGATTCAAATAATGTGTGTACACTTACCATTATGCTCCATGAGAAATACACAGATCTATTGTCTAAAACAATGTTTAAAATTAAACTTCTCGAGATTACAGAATCTGGCCAATTCGGTATTATCGACGAATCATACTTATAAACATTAACCAGCTTTATGCTTCCATTGTCTAAACCTTATAAAAGTCACTGGAATCATGATACAGACAGAAGCTTTCTTGTGTAGACTTCTCAGGGGTTCTCTGTCAATTAGACAGATGATGCTCATAAACTCCTAGATGAAGAAGCCATAAGTTGTACCTGCACTGATGTGTAGTGTTGTATGTACAGTACAGACCAAAAGTTTGGACACACCTCATTTAAAGATTTTTCTGTATTTTCATGACTTTGAAAATTATACATTCACACTGAAGGCATCAAAACTATGAATTAACACATGTGGAATTATATACTTAACAAAAAAGTGTGAAACAAGTGAAAATATGTCTTATATTCTAGGTTCTTCAAAGTAGCCACCTTTTGCTTTGATGACTGCTTTGCACACTCTTGGCATTCTCTTGATGAGCTGCAAGACATAGTCACCGGAAATGGTCTTCCAACAATCTTAAAGGAGTTCCCAGAGATGCTTAGCACTTGTTGGCCCTTTTGCCTTCACTCTGCTGTCCAGCTCACCCCATACCATCTCGATTGGGTTCAGGTCTGGTGACTGTGGAGGTCAGGTCATCTGGCGTAGCACCCCATCACTCTCCATCTTGGTCAAATAGCCCTTATACAGCCTGGAGGTGTGTTTGGGGTCATTGTCCTGTTGAAAAATAAATGATGGTCCAACTAAACACAAACCGGATGGAATAGCATGCCGCTGCAAGATGCTGTGGTAGCCATGCTGGTTCAGTATGCCTTCAATTTTGAATAAATCCCCAGCAGTGTCACCAGCAAAGCACCCCCACACCATCACACCTCCTCCTCCATGCTTCACGGTGGGAACCAGGCATGTAGAGTCCATTCGTTCACCTTTTCTGCGTCGCACAAAGACACGGTGGTTGGAACCAAAGATCTCAAATTTGGACTCATCAGACCAAAGCACAGATTTCCACTGGTCTAATGTCCATTCCTTGTGTTCTTTAGCCCGAACAAGTCTCTTCTGCTTGTTGCCTGTCCTTAGCAGTGGTTTCCTAGCAGCTATTTTACCATGAAGGCCTGCTGCACAAAGTCTCCTCTTAACAGTTGTTGAAGAGATGTGTCTGCTGCTAGAACTCTGTGTGGCATTGACCTGGTCTCTAATCTGAGCTGCTGTTAACCTGCGATTTCTGAGGCTGGTGACTTGGATAAACTTATCCTCAGAAGCAGAGGTGACTCTTGGTCTTCCTTTCCTGGGGTGGTCCTCATGTGAGCCAGTTTCTTTGTAGCGCTTGATGGTTTTTGCAACTGCACTTGGGGACACATTCAAAGTTTGCCCAATTTTTCGAACTGACTGACCATCATTTCTTAAAGTAATGATGGCCACTCCTTTGTCTTTACTTAGCTGCTTTTTTCTTGCCATAATACAAATTCTAACAGTCTATTCAGTAGGACTATCAGCTGTGTATCCACCAGACTTCTGCACAACACAACTGATGGTCCCAACCCCATTTATAAGGCAAGAAATCCCACTTATTAAATCCCACTTATTAAACCTGACAGGGCACACCTGTGAAGTGAAAACCATTTCCAGAGACTACCTCTTGAAGCTCATCAAGAGAATGCCAAGAGTGTACAAAGCAGTCATCAAAGCAACAGGTGACTACTTTGAAGAACCTAGAATATATGACATATTTTCAGTTGTTTCACACTTTTTTGTTAAGTATATAATTACACATGTGTTAATTCATAGTTTTGATGCCTTCAGTGTGAATGTACAATTTTCATAGTCATGAAAATACAGAAAAATCTTTGAATGAGAAGGTGTGTCCAAACTTTTGGTCTGTACTGTATGTACAGGAGTGGATTAAGAGTAGTAAGAGTAGCCAGGGCACTGGGTAGTTTAGAAGGTGTGCCCCCCCCTCAGGTACTGGATGTATCACGTGACTTGTCACATGATCCCCTTTGATAGATCATGTGATTCTATCTACACATGTGCATCAAAGGTTCTGTGAGTAACACACAGACGCTTTGATGCACATGTGTAGATGGAAAATGTGCAGCACTTTAGCACTTTGCATAACATAGCACTATATATAATAGAGCAAGAGTGGGCGATTAATTTTCCCAAGGGACAACATGGGAGACCGTGACAGTTGTGGAGGCTGCACCAATAGGCTGAAATTAATTCTGCTCAATATTAATATTAACATTAATTTTATTTTATTTTTTTATATTAATTGTATGCAGCATCGGGCTGCAGAACCTTGGATCCCCAGAGTAAATCATTCTTGGGGCCCACTATGCTGCTGTAGCAACAATATAGAAATAATACAAGACCACCAATTGTATAATAAAATGTGCCAATATGTTTCCGTAATATAAAACACAATGGGCTCGATTCATCAAGACCGGCGTTGTTCACAGCAATCTTGATGAGGGGCATGCTGGAGTCGGATGATCCTGATTCATGAAGAGGTGCTCAACTACAGCGTCTAGTTTAGGACATGACAGATATCAAAGTCAAACATCAGAATAATGTCAGTTTGAGGCTAAATACCTTGTCTGAGAACTGACTTTGATATGTGACTTTGATAAGTGACTTAGACATCTGACTTTCACAACTGATGAAAATAATAATAAAAAGTTCACTGTATGCTGCTGGGAATTGAACCCAAAACTCTATGTCTAGAAGCCAGTACACTTACCATTGACTTAAACACTCAGTTGAAGAAACTTAAGCATTCTATTTGGTTATGTGATTTTCAGTGCAAACTTGTCTGAAACGCATTGGGACTTTCACACAGACCTCCTCCAGGCCAAATTCAAATGATGTGTGATTTTGATATGTGACTGATATCTGACTTTCTTCAAATATTAGAATCAGAATCACAATGACTTTTAGATACCAGTTTGATCTCATAAGCCAAGAAAAACTAGCAGTCACTATCACTTGACCCTATGGCTGTATGGTAACTCTTCAGCCTCATTTTTTCTTTCCATCTAGCAAGTTTCTCAGGATAAGAGGTGGGGAATGAATGAACCCACCTGGGAGCATTCATCTCTGATGCTGAAACCCACATCCTCTCCTCTGGACCATAACCTTTCCAGTGCACCAAGTATTGTAGAGAACGACGTTGGAGACCAGAATCTACAATACTCAAAATCTGGAACTCCAGATTACCACAACCATTACTGGGGGTGGTGGTAGAGGTGAGGGCTCAAGAGGTTCCACATACTTCTTGAGTAAGGACCTATGGAACACGTAGTGGACTTTAAGGGCCAGAGGAGGTTCAAGACGAAACGCTGATGGGTTAATGACGGCTGTTATTTTATAGGGACCAATAAGCCTAGGTCCCAGCTTCCAATAAAGAACTTTCAATCTTATATTCCTGGTAGACTACCATATAAAGTCATTCACATTCAGCTCCAGACCTGGCTGGCTGTCAGCCATACATTTATACATGTGGTACCCCAGGGGTCTGGTTGCCACAGGGATAGAAATATCACGTCTGAGAGCAAGTGGGAGGTTTCCTGGTCAGGAGCCCTTAAACATGCAACAGCTCCTGTCCCAGGCCAGATAGGGGAGGAACTTGCCCTACATAAACTGGGTCTGGGGCGGGGTTAGTCAGTCTAAGAGTCTAGAGAGGAGAAAGACAGGGAAAGCAACAGCTAGGAGCTCTGTAGGAGCAGGAGCTGAAGACCAGGGGCTGGAGCTAAGCAGAGTTCGCCCTGGCAGAAGAATATAAGAACCGGACACCAGAGTCCGAGGCTGCGGGGATCTTTAAGTCCAGCAGCAGAAACCAGCCGGCAGGGGATTCCAGGTCCTCTGGCCATAGAAGCCCGGAGGCTCAGTCACAAGGAAGGGACCAGCACTGCCATCGAGGAGCGAAGGCTATCAGAAGGCCCCAAGTCACCAGCCATACGGGTGAGCACCACACGGTATACTCAGGGACATGGGCTACTTCCACACGCTTACAGCAAGGTAGCCAGGAAGAGTGCAGATAGACGGGGAGGCCTACAACTCCACCTGGCCAGGGGAACTCCTGTTTGTTCACAGACTGACCAGGCCCCTTATGCTAGCCAGTACTCCCGGGAGGGTCTGCCTTAATATCATCAGTAAAGACCCTGAACTGCACTGCAAAGACTCTGAGTCGTTCCTGCTTTCTCACCGCATACAGCACTACTAATACTAGGACGCCCGTGCACCATCACTCCCATCATCCACATTCCCTGCCCTGAGGCTATACTCTTCCCGTGGGGAGTTATCCCATCCTTTGCTGCGCATACCACACCAGCCTCAGTGGTCTGCCTCGCAGCGGCGGTACACCCTGACCGCAACCCATGGGTGGCGTAGTCGGACAATTAACCTAAAACTTATACTATACCGCCACTGGTTTGACCACCCTGAGTCACGGGACCGGGTCGCCGCCACGGAGACTACAATCCCCAGAGACCCGGCTCCGGGTAACCCACTACATGTGTACACTAGGCCCAGGGGGCGCGTCAACTTTGGCGTAGTCGGCAGGATTTCGTGCCCGCAACCACCGGGTACTGCGCGCCTTCAAAAGACTGTCACACCTGCCGTGGTGAAGGTCCCCGCCATCCGGAGCCATTTCCCGCCATCCGGAGCCATTTCCCGCCATCTTCAGCTGTTTTCCCGCCATCCGCAGTCGTTTTCCCGCCGTCGGACGCCATCTTCAGGACGCCGCGCGGGAAGAAGAGGGGTGTGGACGCCGAAAGCGCGCGAGACCTGAAGCTCCGCCCTACGCACCGACGCTGCGCAAGGTCCTGGAAGGAGAGGGAGTGACGCTGACGTCACCAGAGCGCGATGCATGGTCCTCCACCCTGACGATCGTCTGCGGAGCCGCGGCCTACGGAGAAGAAGCAACAGAAGGTAGGCCACACTTAACTAGGGGGGAGGATACGGAGGGACCCTCTACCACCAGCGTGGCCGCTGCCGCAGTAATGCCGTTCACCATGCCTTACATCCCCGGATACTCAGGGGAGTCGCATACCCTAAGCGACTTTAAAGAGAGACTGTACAGCCTGTTTAAAGTATACCCCCTGACGGAGGGACAAAAAGTGAGCATATTGGTAGGCCAGTTAACCGGCGCAGCCCAACGTGAAGTAAAGTCCTGGTCAGTCAGGGACAAGGAGACCGTGAAGGAGATCTTAGCCCGTCTGAGGGACACGTTTGATACCCGCACCTCTGCAGAGATCAAAATGAAATTTTATGGGTGCAAGCAGCGGGCCCAAGACAGTATAAGAGACTATGCTTTGAATTTGCAAGAGGCCCTGGGAGCCATTAAACAGGCAGACCCTGACAGTGTGCGGAATGCAGATGAACTGTTGACTGAGCAATTCATTGAGGGTCTGCTGTCCAACGCCCACCAAACCCAGTCACATGCAATGGCCTTGCAGAACCCTGGGTTAGACTTTGCAAAGTTCAAAGACAGGGCCATCCGGGTGCTCCGAGAACCGGCACCGGGTAGCTCTGTAACCCACTGGCGCCCTGCTATTGCCTATCACCAGGAGGCGGCGCCCTTGTCTACAGAGTCTGTAGGAGCTGGTGCGCAGGCTTTGGATAACAACCCGGCTACAGACTTGCACCATCAGGTCCAAGAACTGACCAAAAGCGTATCCGCGCTAACCAGAACTGTGCAGTCTTTACAGGTCTCTCCTCCAGGAAAGATCCAGCTGGAATCCGGACCGGAGGACATCCCATGGCGCCGACAGAGGAGGATCCCGCCGTCCAGAGGAAGACCCAGCGACCGCTACAACGAGGACGGACAGCCCATCTGCCGCCGCTGCAATCAACCCGGACATATGGCAAGGTACTGTCATATAAACGGGCACAACCTGGGGTAGAGGGCCAACCCCCAGGCATAAGATCATCAGGCCCATCGAACTGGCGTGATAAATACGTAGGGGGACGTCCAGTCTTGCCTGTGGTACTGGATGGCATTCCTATGAGTGCCCTACTAGACACTGGGTCACAGGTGACTACCATCCCGTACGTGCTCTTTAAGCGGTACTGGAATGACTCGGACATAACCCGCTACCCAGATGATGACCTGAGTATCATCGCCAGCAATGGTCAGCCCGTGCCGCAGGTGGGGTTCAAAGAGGTGACCATTAAGATCGGTAAAGTCGAACTGGCGGCACAAGGACTGATTATTGTGGACATTGACCGTCATGAGAGTCACCCTAAAATAACCTTGGGAACTAACGTAATTGAAAATTGTCTTGCAGAGGTAATTCTCATTTTGCAGCAGGTTACCAAGAACGCCAGTTCCAGCCAGCAGCGTGTTCTCCAAAAAGAGATCCGGGCACTGATGAAACGGCAACAAGTGGAACTATCTGGTGGTGAGATTGGTAGCGTGAGAATGTGTGACCCGTTCCCTATTGCCATGCTCCCGAAAAGTGAGATGATGATCTGGTGCCGGGCAGCTATTGGTCTAAGAGGTAGAGACTACCAAGCAATGGTAGAACCCGTCTACTCAGACAGTAGGCCCACCATTTTGACAGCACGGGGGGTGGTCGATGTACGCCATGGGAGGGAGCCCGTCCGCATCATAAATATCGGGGGGAGAGAAGTATACCTGCCCCGGTATGCCACGCTAGCCAAATTGTTCACCATAAACCAAAATTCTGTAAGGGCCGTGGAACCCTTGCCTCCATCTCAACCAGAGGAAGGTAACGGCTCTAAGAAACAAATGGAGGACTGGTGTCAGCAACTGCATGTGGGTACTACCTCCACTCCCTCACACCAAAATCAGGGAGTCTACCGGGTGGTTCGGGAGTATGAAAGAGTCTTTAGTAAACACCCGCTAGACTTCGGGCGAGTAAAGGGGGTAGAACATCACATCCCCACAGGAGACCATCCACCCATAAAGGAAAGATACCGACCTGTACCCCCTGCACACTATCAGCATGCAAAGGGGATGTTGCGGGACATGAAGGAGGCTGGGGTAATCAGGGACAGCTGTAGCCCCTGGGCAGCTCCACTAGTTCTAGTGAAAAAGAAGGACAACACAATGAGAATGTGTGTAGACTACAGAAAGGTCAACCGTATCACACACAAAGATGGGTACCCGTTACCTAGAATAGAAGAATCTTTAGCTGCATTAAAATCTGCTAACTTCTTCTCCACTTTGGATCTTACTAGCGGGTACTGGCAGGTTCCTGTAGCAGAGGCAGACAAGGAGAAGACTGCATTCACCACTCCGATGGGTCTCAGCGAATTCAACTGTATGCCGTTCGGACTCTGCAATGCACCAGGAACCTTCCAGCGGTTGATGGAATGCTGTCTGGGACACCGGAATTTCGAGACGGTCCTGTTATACCTGGATGATGTCATCGTTTATTCCAAAACCTACGAAGACCATCTGAAACACCTGGCAGAAGTGTTTGATGCCCTGGCAAGCTACGGCCTAAAGGTGAAACCCTCCAAATGTCACCTCCTGAAACCAAAGGTGCAGTACCTGGGACATGTGGTGAGTGCTGACGGAGTGGCTCCTGACCCCGATAAGATCACCGTGATTAAAGACTGGCCAAGACCCTCCAGCATAAAGGAAGTGCGGCAGTTCCTCGGGTTGGTAGGCTACTACCGAAGATTCATTCCCGGTTTCACCAAAATGGCAGCCCCTATGCAGGACCTCCTGATAGGTCAATCCAGGAAGGCCAAAAACCAGAAGCCGCCCTTCAGGTGGGAAAAGCTGGAAGAGGAGTCCTTCCGCCAGCTGAAGATGGCCCTCACGGGGGATGAAATCCTGGCGTACCCTGATTACGGCCAGCCCTTTATCCTCCACACGGACGCGAGCAACATCGGGCTAGGAGCCATACTGTCCCAGATCCAGCAGGGGAAAGAACGGGTAATCGCTTACGCCAGCCGAAAACTACGGCCCACAGAGAGAAACCCTGAGAATTATAGCTCATTCAAGCTAGAGTTCCTGTCAGTGGTGTGGGCAGTGACCGAACGTTTCAAGCATTACCTTGCCTTTTCCAAGTTCACCGTGTACACGGATAACAACCCGTTGACACACCTGGACACTGCAAAACTTGGTGCCCTGGAGCAGAGATGGATGGCCCGCCTGTCCAACTATGAATTCACCAACAAATACCGGGCGGGACGCTCGAATGCCAACGCGGATGCCCTGTCCAGAATGCCAAACTAACCGGACGTAGGGGAAGATCCAGAAGAACTGGAAGAAGTCGAACTCCCTGCGTTCCACCGTCATGGGATTACCCTGTATTCCCACCGTGTGAGGGACAGGCGCTCTGCTACGTTCAATCCCTTACCCCACTACAGCTGGGCGGAGACACAAGACAGTGATCCCGCAGTCCGTCTGGTGAAGGAAATGCTGACACAGGCCGATGCCCGTCTTGACCCAGATGCTCCAGAGGAGACCAAGCAACTGTGGAAGGAGAAACGTAAGCTGTTTCTCTACAAGGAGAAGCTGTGCCGGAGAGTGGTCAACTCTAGAACACATGAGCTGACCTGGCAGGTAGTGGTCCCAAGACGAGACGCGGCTATGGTTCTGGAGGCATACCACGATGGAGCAGGACACTTCGGATGGAAGAAGCTGGAGTTCCTGTTGCGTGGATGGTTCTACTGGGTAGGCATGAGAGGAGCCATCGAGAGATGGTGCAGAGACTGTGGCCCGTGCAACCTAAGAAGAAAGGACCGTGCCAGCCAGAAGACTCCCCTGCAGTCCATCATCACCAGGCAGCCACCGGAACTGGTAACCCTGGACCATGTGAAACTGGCTCCAAGCAAATCTGGGT
Source organism: Phyllobates terribilis (assembly GCF_046119375.1). NCBI lineage: Eukaryota > Metazoa > Chordata > Amphibia > Anura > Dendrobatidae > Phyllobates > Phyllobates terribilis. The sequence continues at coordinate 83,173 of NW_027364089.1, read as the reverse complement.
AAGTCTACGCCCTCACCATCGTAGATCACTACTCCCGGTTCCTGGTGGTGGTCCCTGTCAAAGACTTAACAACAGTCAGAGCCTTCCAGCTGCACTTCTGCCGTCCACACGGGTATCCGGAGCAAGTGTTGACGGACCAAGGACCAGCCTTCGAAGCGGAGGTCTTCCAGGAGTTCTGCAACCTGTATGGCTGCAGGAAGATAAGAACAACGCCTAATCACCCTCAGACCAATGGACTATGTGAGAAAATGAACCAGGTGGTGATAGACTTGCTAAAAACGTTGCCCCTGGAAGAACGCAGTCTGTGGCCTGAAAAACTGCCTGATCTGGTGGACTTGTATAATCACATCCCCGTAGGTTCCACCAACTGTACCCCGGCTTACCTAATGAGAGCAAGACCTGGTAAGCTGCCTATTGACCTGGATATGGGAGTCCTGACACCTGAGGACACCTCGCCAGAGGCAGACTGGGATACAGAACGGCAGCAGCAGTATTGGAAAGTACAGGAGAGCGTCGAGCGAAGTCTGTCTCAAGCAAGAGAAAGGCAAGAGAAGGCTTATAACTAGCATGCTCCCGCTGTTCCCCTGGTACCCGGAGAGCAGGTCTTGAAGAGAAAGAGGCGGCTCCACAAGTTGGACGACCAGTGGGAGAAGGACCCGTACACCGTGCTGCCCTCAAGCCATGAGAACCCAAAAGTGTGTGTCATCAGTAAGGATGGAGGAGAGACCACAGCCATTGTCTCCAGAGACCACCTGAAAAAGTGTCCCGAGCTGCTGCAAAGCCCTGAGGAAGATCAAGAGAACCCTCAACCCGCAGAGGAAAGGGAAGAAATGATCAGTACCGTACTCGGAGACTTTCCCCGGTCATGGACTCAAATCAACAACGCAGTCGTGGTACCCATCCTCACCTTTCTCCAGCCAGCCCCTCAAGGGCCTACAGAAGAACAGGAAGTGTCGGGAGAGCAACCAGCCCAGGAGGCAGAAGAATCCATACCAGCAGACCAGGAGAATCAACCCTCTGCTAGTAGTGAGCCTGTCGTGCCCCTAGTAAGCCAAAGAGAACGCAGAAAGCTGCCAGGCCTACCCACAACACCTCCTACACCCTGTAGTTCAGAACCAGATAGTGGCTTACGTAGGTCCACCAGGAGCACTAGAGGACAGATGCCCGCGCGCTGGAGAGTCTAATGCCAAGTATATATTTACCTGTACCTACGTAAATGCTGAAAAAGGTTTATGTTTTTGTTGCCTGTTTATTGATTATGTTTCTCTAGTTACCCTGCAGGTTTATTTGGACTGACAGGTTATGGACGCTGAATAACCGGAACTACAATGTAGATAGTTGCACCTTGGTGCCTCTTGCGAAGATGGCCGCGGAAGAGAAAAACCTGTCTGGCATGGCCTCCTTGTGGCCCAAAGTAGCTAGCCTCAGCCTTGCAGCCACACCCAGGGCCAACGTTTGGGGTTTGCTTTGGACAGGTCCCCTACTCTGTTCCAAGACTTCACCTTGTTGGGTGACATGGACACCCAGTTACGGACACGCCGTGACCTCTAAAGACTAAAACTTCTTGTATATATGTTGAAATGTTATTGTTTATGCCCTGTATGTGTTTTCTTGAAAATGTGTTTAGTCCTGGAGTGCTAAAATTCACTAGGGGGGAATGTGACACCCCAGGGGTCGGGTTGCCACAGTGATAGAAAAATCACGTCTGAGAGCAAGTGGGAGGTTTCCTGGTCAGGAGCCCTTAAACATGCAACACATCCTGTCCCAGGCCAGATAGGGGAGGAACCTGCCCTATATAAACTGGGTCTGGGGCGGGGTTAGTCAGTCTAAGAGTCTAGGAGAGGAGAAAGACAGGGAAAGCAACAGCTAGGAGCTCTGTAGGAGCAGGAGCTGAAGACCAGGGGCTGGAGCTAAGCAGAGCTCGCCCTGGCAGAAGAATATAAGAACCGGACACCGGAGTCCGAGGCTGCGGGGATCTTTAAGTTCAGCAGCAGAAACCAGCCGGCAAGGGATTCCAGGTCCTCTGGCCATAGAAGCCCGGAGGCTCAGTCACAAGGAAGGGACCAGCACCGCCATAGAGGAGCGGAGGCTATCAGAAGGCTCCAAGTCACCAGCCATACGGGTGAGCACCACACGGTATACTCAGGGACGTGGGCTACTTCCACACGCTTACAGCAAGGTAGCCAGGAAGAGTGCAGATAGACGGGGAGGCCTACAACTCCACCTGGCCAGGGGAACTCCTGTTTGTTCACAGACTGACCAGGCCCCTTATGCTAGCCAGTACTCCCGGGAGGGTCTGCCTTAATATCATCAGTAAAGACCCTGAACTGCACTGCAAAGACTCTGAGTCGTTCCTGCTTTCTCACCGCATACAACACTACTAGTACTGGGACGCCCGTGCACCATCACTCCCATCATCCACATTCCCTGCCCTGAGGCTATACTCTTCCCGTGGGGAGTTATCCCATCCTTTGCTGCGCATACCACACCAGCCTCAGCGGTCTGCCTCGCAGCGGCGGTACACCCTGACCGCAACCCATGGGTGGCGTAGTCGGACAATTAACCTAAAACTTATACTATACCGCCACTGGTTTGACCACCCTGAGCCACGGGACCAGGTTGCCGCCACGGAGACTACAATCCCCAGAGACCCGGCTCCGGGTAACCCACTACACGTGTACACTAGGCCCAGGGGGCACGTCATACATGTCTCCCATGATCTTTAAATTACTCAGAACACCCTGTTACACTGAGGAGAGCGACGAAGCAAACTGTTCCCCCTCAGGAACTCCCGAAGCTCCTCCCCCACTAAAGGTACCAAATTGTGGGTGATAACCGTATGCACCGAAGAAAGGTGACCTGCCAGTGGATTCTTGACAATGATTATTATTAATGGCAAATTCTGCCAGCGGTAAGTAGGATGTCCAAACCTCCTGATTTTCGGAGATGAAACACCTGAGCTAGGTCTCCAAATTCTGAATGATACACATGGTCTGTCCATTCGACTGAGGGTGGAAGGCAGAGGAAAAGGACAGCTGCACCCCCAGTCGAGAACAGAATGCCTTCCAGAGCTTGGAAACAAACTGGGTCCCCCGATCTAACACCACATCGGAGGAATATCTGTGAAGCTTCACGATCTCATTTATAAGCACCTGAGCAAGTGTCTTGGCATTTGGAAGTGCAGGTAATGCGGCAAAGTGAACCGTTTTACTGAACCTATCTACAACCACCAAAACTACCGTTTTGCCTGCAGAAGCTGGTAGGTCAGTATTAAAATCCATGGACAAGTGTGCCCATGGCCTACTAGGGATAGGTAGCAGAAGAAGAGTACCAGACGGCCAGGTATGCGAAGCTTTAGAACGCGCGCAAATACTACAAGCAGAAACATGTTCAATCACATCCTGATGCAAAAAAAACGACGAGAGAGGAGGTCCGCGGTTGCCTTACCATCTGGATGCCCAGCAAGCAGAGTTGTGATGTTCCTTAATAACTTTGCGGCGCAGATTAGATGGTACAAATAACCTTGCTTAAGGGCAGAAGGCAGGAGCGTCCCCCTGAGCCTCCAACATCCCACCCTCCAGTTCAGGATACAGTGCCGAAATGACTACCCCTTTCCGTAATATCGAGGCAGGGTTCTCATGGTCACCACCACCAGGGAAGCTCCGGGACAAAGCGTCAGCCTTGACAAAGCATCAGCCTTGACATTTTTGACCCCTGGACGAAAAGTGACAACAAAATTGAACCTAGTAAAAAACAGGGACCATCTGACTTGCCTAGGGTTGAGACGTTTAGCTGACTGGAGATATGACAGGTTATTATGGTCAGTAATAGAATGGACTGCCCCCTCCAACCAATGTCACCATTCTTCGAACGCCAATATGATCGCCAAAAGTTCACTATTACCCACGTCATAATTTCTCTCAGTCGAAGACAATTTTTTAGAAAAGAAGGCGCATGGATGCCATTTACCAGGGGACGGACCCTGAGACAACACAGCCCCAACCCCCGACATCCGACGCATCAACCTCCACAATAAAGAGTTGGGAAATATCGGGTTGACTGAGTATAGGTGAAGTGGCAAAATGATTCTTTAAGGAAGAAAAAGCCTGGAGGGAGGCATCCGACCATTTGGAAAAATTGGACCCCTTCTTAGTTCTTAGTCATGTCAGTAAGGGGTTGCACAATTACAGAGTAATTTTGGATGAATTTCCGGTAAAAATTAGTAAAGCCCAGAAAACATTGAAGAGCCTTCAGGTTCTTGGGACAGTCCCTATCAAGGATTGCAAGGATCTTCTCCGGATACATCCGAAAACCCGAAGATGACATCAAGTACCCAAAAAACTGCACCTCCTTAACAGCGAAAACACATTTTTACAGTTTGGCATAAAGTTTGTTATCCCTTAATATCTGGAGCACCTTCTTAACATGCCCCCGATGTGTCTCAAAATCAGGTGAGTAAACCAAAATCTCATCCAGATAGACCACCACAAACCTCCCCACCAAATGATGGAAAATATCATTTATGAAATGCTGGAATACCACAGGTGCATTGGTCAAACTGAAAGGCATAACCAGACTCTCGAAATGCCCTTCAGGGGTATTGAATGCTGTTTTCCTTTCGTCCCCTTCTCTGATTCTAACCAGATTGTAGGCTCCCCTTAAATCAATTGGAGAATACCTTAGCTCATACAACCTGGCTGAACAAATCAGGAATAAGGGGATATGGATCACAGATGGTAATTTGATTTAATTCCCGGAAATCTAAACAGGGACGTAGACCGTCATCTTTTTTCTTCACAAAGAAAAACCCTGCCACCACGGGCGAAGATGATGGTCTGATATGTCCCTTTTCCAGACTTTCCGCAATGAAATCCTTCATGGCTTGTCTCTCAGGGCCAGAAAGATGATACAGTCTGGACTTCGGTAGTTTAGCTCCGGGGGTCAGGTTAATAGGACAGTCATATGCACGATGAAGAGGCAAATCCTGATACCCCCTCTCAGAAAAATACATCCTCAAAACCAGGCAGAAAAGCAGGTAATATTTCCGTAGAGACAGTAGCAAGGGAAATATCTAAACCGTTCTCATGGCAGTAATCCGTCCATTCAATAATCTCCCCGGTTTGCCAATTCACCAACGGATTATGTTTAACAAGCCAAGGAATACCCAAAACAATAGGTATGGAAAGACTGTCCAGGACATAGCAAGGGATTTTTTCACAATGAACTGACCCCACTCTCAGTTTTACATTATGTACAATCTGAGTAAATGCTCTCTGTGCAAGTGGCGCCGAGTCGATGGAGAAGATTGAACTAGGTTTAGCTAAAGTACAGCAAGCAAGTTTATGAGTTTTCACAAACTCAGCATCAACCATGTTGACTCCGGCTCCACTGTCAACAAACACAGAAATTTTCTCGGTTTTGCTCTCTAGCACCACCTCTGCTGTCAGGACCAACCGGGAACTGCAGGTTGGCAACAAATTCACCCCTTGTTTATCCAACTCCAGACTACCAAGAGTTAATCGAGTCTCCTTTTGTTTGGACAGGTCCCAAGAATATATCCCTTTTTTCCACAAAAAAAACATACGCCTTTTTTTTGCAAATCTCCTGGGAAATGTATGATGCAGAGACACCCCCTAACTGCATGGGTTCCTCCACCTCCCGCAGTACTGGTTCACTGCCAGACCGCTCCCCCTGCAGAGGTACATAACCCCGACAAGAAGGCTCCGGAGAAGGTGGTCTCACCCACCTACCCCGAAGGCATCTATCAAGACGTATGACCAACGACATGGCCGCCTCCAAGGACTGAGGGGTTCCATATACTACCAAGGAATCTTTCAACCTTTTAGTAAGACCCTTACAAAATTGACTTCTAAGGGCTGAGTCATTCCATTTGGAATCCGTTGCCCATCTACGGAATTCCGGACTGTACGTTTCCACTGACCGAAAAACCCCTCCACAGACAGGAGACAAACCGAGTCCTGTGGTAAAGAAAACGTCCACGACTGAGGATCTCCCTGCAGTAGAGAGATCACAATTCCAACCCATTGCTCTTCATTTCCAGAGGGGTAAGGACAAAGTTTAAAATACAGTTTGCAGGCCTCATTGAATACAAAAAACTTGTCCCTACCTACTGAAAACCTTTCCGGGAGGGCAACCTTGGGTTCAGGCTGGATAGGCCTACCTGCAGAGACCCCCACATTGGCGACCTGTAGCCGCTAATGCTGCTGCTGAACCTCACAACGGATGTCATTCACCTCCAGAGACAGACTACACAGCCGCTCTGTGAGCTTTGCAACTGAACCCATACCAAGGAGAAAGGAAAAAAAAAACACGCCCAAAAAACACACACACACAAAAAAAAAAGTGTCAATTTTTTTTTCCTTTTCAAAATGTGCTCGGCCGGTGATAATGTCACACAAGATGTGGAAAGACTTAGGGTAACACAATGGGAAAGGGAGCCCAGACTCTGGGGTAAGGGGGGAGTGGAGACCTCCTAGGCTGATCTAATATCACCCTGTCTCCACTAACATCCCTATATTGGTTCTTTAACAATCGCCGCACGCGAACCTCGCCCTGTCTTTCCCTGGCGTTAAGCCCTGGCTAGGGAAGGGAGGGGGATGAGCGCTAATCGATCTCCACTGACAACTAAAGACAACAAGGGGGAACAAACAAGGGAAGATAGCTTAGCTTTAAGTTGACTTCAGAGAGATAAACACCCTTCCTCATTGCTCCAGAGAGGAAGAAGTAATGCACTTGCTCCGAGCCTTCACAAGGGATAATGTGAGTATCACCGGCACCTCCCTCTAGCAGACAGCAGGTATTTAAACACCCAGGCCAGGGTGTTAATTAGCCAGAGGAAGGTAGCCCCTGGGTCCTAGAGACACAGCCTCTAAGAAGGACAGCGGTGCCCAGTAAGATGGCGCTACCCATTTTTGTAATCATTTGCAGCTGTGGAATTGTCAATATAAAACTCCCACATCCCCTCACACCACACTCCCTGATGAAGCAGGAGCGAAGCGGCATTGGAGTGGTGTGAGGGGGTTGTGGTATGTCCCTATTACTAACATCTGGATGTTTATTGCACTTTTGGCCATTTTTTCTTATTTGTATTATGTTAAGGCACTCTGCACTTTTATCATTGGGATACCTCACTTGAGAATTTTATAAGCTGAGTTGCTTTATTTACTGAGATTTTACTGACCTCTAGTGGTGTATATATATATGTGTCACCCAGGGAGATAAAGGGGACTCGGTACCCTGGCCTTTTACCTTGTTTAGGAGGTCACGGCAGTCGGCTCCCGGGCCCGTACTCTGGGTCTCTCTTTAAAAAGGGGTTTTAGTGTACAGTTTGTCTCGTGACGCCACCTGTGGTTTCCGGTAATGGTTACCGGCGCTGCTGCAGACCTCCGGGGGGGTGATAGGATGGCAGCTGGGATGTTTCTGCTCCCCACAGGCAGAGCGGGCCCCCGGGGCAGTGTAGGTGTAGATCGTGGTGATGCTGGGGCTTGTGGTGCAGGAGAGATGGCGCAGTGGAAATAACTGACGGAGGCAGTGCAGTCATCTGAGTTTTACTCACAGTTCTTGTTCAAGTTTCTCAGGTACACTGCACGGGTGTCAGCCTCCGCGTCGCACTGCGTCCACCTGGTAAGGGGTCCAGCACTTTCTCAAGTATATCAGGAGCGCTTGACGGAACCCCACTTTCTTTATGTTCCTTAATAGACCGACTTCTCGCGCCGGGTCTTCTCCCTCCTGCCCTGCGCTTTCCCACACACAGTCCTGATCGGGTGCTCTGAAGTCCGCCTGGGCAACCTGGGGTTCCCGGACCTACTTGATGCCCTTCACGGTGACTAGGGTGAGACTGTGGCAACTGCACCATGAAAGTGCAGAAGCCTCCAGTTTTCCAGCCGAGACCTGGAGTAACACGGTTGGTCCAGGGACTGGTTCCCTTCTTGCGGCCTGGTCCCTCCGTCACTTGACAGATTAGAGTGTACGGGTGGCTTCCTGCTCCTTCCATACCCTTGGTACCCCTTCAGTTACCGGAGCCTTCATCCTCTGCTCCCCTCCTGGGCCTCTGTTACTAGGCCCCACTTGTGGAGCAGAGCTCCTGAAGAGACTCTGCTCCCCTCCTCTCCTTACTACTCACTGACTGACTGTCCTCACTGACCTGCCACCCTAAGATGGCTTCCCTTTAAATACCTCCTACAATGGTGCTGCCCTACACTACATCCTCCACCCACACCCACTACTGGTTCCCCCTCTCTTTGGTTCCCCGCACTCCAGCCAGGGACAGGGCTCAGCAGAGACACAATGCATCTTGCCCTTCCAGCTGGCATGGAGTAGTGTAGTGTTGTGTGCGGGTGTTGGGGGTTCCGGGCAGCACTCCCTCCTTACCTGAGAGAAGGAGGCACTACACCTCTGGGTGAGGGGCAGTACCTCTGTGGCGACTGAACCCTCAGGGGAACCACATATACTATTTCTGTGGTCCAGCTTTCTGATGTAATATAATACAACATGTCAGCATTGCACTTGATCTTAAAGACATCGGCATTATTTACTATATCTGAATGACTAAACTATATGTGTTCATTATGATTTAACTTGGAATTGACCATCCATATTAAATATATAGCTGTGTATGTACATAAATTACGGACCTAGTGTATTCATCTTTTGTTGTATAATCATGAAGTGCAATTATTAATTTATCTATTGCGGACATGCTCATCCCCCCTCTTATATTAATTTTTAATTTGTTTGTTGCATTTTTAATGTCCTTGCCTGTGTGTATTTTTTAATCTTTTTTGTATAATAAAGGTTATTGCATTATATAAAGCCTGTTGGGTACTCTTTATAAGGTCTTTGGTTAGTTGGGTAACTAACTTTAATTATTGGCATTTCCTTCATTGATAGGATTTCTAGCCTCTAAGAAGGTGTCTGTAATACCAAACGAAGAGATCTCCTGCAACCAACATCAAGGCGACTGTCTGTCACTTCTGACACACCCGTGACAGTGTGACTGCGATCTTATGAATTTGCAGCCAGTGGTCTGGAGTTTGCAGGCAGTTCTTTTGTGGATGGAAAGAAAAATTTACAAAAAATAAATTTGGTCATTAGACCCTTTCTTAAGAAGCTCGGCAAACGTACAGTCACATGGAAATTGATATATAGTAAATTAGTGCCTCCTAATTTACTTTGGCTACGTGATTTATCATGCAAATAGACAGCGTGTCTGAAACTCCTTCTTAACATGGCAGGATGACAATCAAAATGTCAGATATTAAAAGTAAAATATCACTGTAGTTTGTGTCCTAACCAGCATAATTTAAAAAAAAAATATATATATATATATATATATATATATATATATATATATAGTACAGACCAAAAGTTTGGACACACCTTCTCATTCAAAGATTTTTCTGTATTTTCATGACTATGTAAATTGTACATTCACACTGAAGGCATCAAAACTATGAATTAACACATGTGGAATTATATAGTTAACAAAAAAGTGTGAAACAACTGAAAATATGTCTTATATTCTAGGTTCTTCAAAGTAGCCACCTTTTGCTTTGATGACTGCTTTGCACACTCTTGGCATTCTCTTGGCACCCCCAATCCTGGTATGCATGGCACCCCTCACCCCCAATCCTGGTATGCATGGCACCCTTGACCCCCAATCCTGGTATGCATAGCACCCCTCACCCCCAATCCTGGTATGCATGGCACCTCTCACCCCCAATCCTAGTATGCATGGCACCCCTCACTCCCAATCCTGGTATGCATGGTACCCAATCCCTATCCTGGTATGTATGGTACCCCTCATCCTGGTATGAATGGTACCCCTCATCCCTGTCCTGGTATGGATGGCACCCCATCCCTCTTCCTGGTATGCATGGTACCCCTCATCCCTATCCTGGTATGCATGGCCCCTCATCCGAATCCTGGTATGCATGGCCCCCCACATCCCTATCCTGGTATGCATGGTACCCCTCATTCCTATGCTGGTATGCATGGCCCCCTCATAACCAATCCTGGTATGTATGGCACCCCTCATTCCAAATCCTGCTATGCATGGCACCCCTAATCCCCAATCCTGCTATGCATGGCACCCCTCATACCCAATCCTGCTATGCATGGCACCCCTCATCCCCAATCCTGCTATGCATGGCACCCCTCATCCCCAATCCTGGTATGCGTGACACCCCTCATCCCCAATCCTGCTATGCATGGCACCCCTCATCCCCAATCCTGCTATGCATGGCACCCCTCATTCCAAATCTGGTATACATGGCACCCCTCATCCCCCAATTCTGGTATGTATGGTACCCAATCCCTCATCCTAGTATATATGCACCACTCATCCCCCAATCCTGGTATGCATGGCACTCCATCCCTCATCCTGGTATGTATGGTACCCCTCATCCCTATCCTGGTATGTATGGTATCCCTCATCCTGGTATGCAAGGCATCCCATCCCTCATCCTGGTATGCATGGCACCCCATCCCTCATCCTGGTATGCATGGTACCCCTCATCCCTATTCTGGTATGCATGGTACCCCTCATCCCTATTCTGGTATGCATGGCACCCCTCACCCCCAATCCTGGTATGTATTGCACCCCATTCCTCATCCTGGTATGCATGGCACCACTCATCCCCCAATCCTGGTATGTATGGCACCCCTCATCGCCCAATCCTGGTATGTATGGTACCCCTCATCCCCCAATCCTGGTATGTATGGTACCCTTCATCCCCCAATCCTGGTATGTATGGCACCCCTCATTCCCCAATCCTGGTATGTATGGTACCCCTCATCCCCCAATACTGGTATGTATGGCACCCCTCATCCCCCAATCCTAGTATGTATGGCACCCCTCATCCCCCAATCCTGGTATGTATGGTACCCTTCATCCCCCAATCCTGGTATGTATGGTACCCCTCATCCCCCAATCCTGGTATGTATGGTACCCCTCATCTCCCAATCCTGGTATGTATGGTACCCCTCATCCCCCAATCCTGGTATGCTTGGTACCCCTCATCCCCCAATCCTGGTATGTGTGGGCCCCTCATCCCCAATCCTGGTAAGTATGGTACCCCTCATCCCCCAATGCTGGTATATGTGGCCCTTCACCCCCTAATCCTGGTATGCATGGCACCCCTCATCCCCCAATCCTGGTATGTGTGGCCCCCTCATCCCCAATGCTGGCATGCATGGCACTTCTCACCCCCCAATCCTTGTATGCATGGTACCCCTCATCCCTAGCATGGTGTGTATGGTCCCCTCACCCCACAATCCTGGTATGTATGACACCCCTCATCCCTTTTATGCTGCCCACATATAAAAAAATAAACACTTATACTCACCTTTCTTCCCTGTGCTCCAGCGCTGCGGTGTCCTTTTCTGCCAGAGGCCGGGGATGGAGTGTGGCTCCAGAGTACGCACGTGCCCATACCGCGCTGTCCGCCGCCATTTTGCTGCGAATGTATCTTCAGTAAAATGGCGGCGGATAGCGCTATGCACATGCGCCGATTCCGACGCCTTCACTCCTGCCCCGGTCTCCGGCAACGCTCCTCCCGGTCAAGTAAGTATGTAAGCATGGCGCCGGAGTTCGCGGTATGCACTCAGTGTCTACGCATACCGTGATCTCCGGCGCCATACACACTCCTCTTACCTGTAATGGCTCCATGCGTGCTTCTGTTTGGAGCCAGACTGCGCAGGCGTGTCGCGCTTGTGCAGTCTATAAAGGCTTCAGACAGAGGTACGCATCTCCCGTTATTTTATAGATATACAGTGGGGAAAAAAATATTTAGTCAGCCACCAATTGTGCAAGTTCTCCCACATAAAAAGATGAGAGGCCTGCAATTGACATCATAGTTAGACCTCAACTATGAGAGACAAAATGAGAAAACAAATCCTGAAAATCACATTGTCTGATTTTGAAAGAAATTTGTTTCAAATTTTGGTGAAAAATAAGTATTTGGCCAATTACAAAAGTTAATCTCAATACTTTGTTATATATCCTTTGTTGGCAATGACAGAGGTCAAACGTTTTCTGTAAGTCTTCACAAGGTTGGCACACACTGTTGCTGGTATGTTGGCCCATTCCTCCATGCAGATCTCCTCTAGAGCAGTGATGTTTTGGGAATGTCGCTAGGCAACACGGACTTTCAATTCCCTCCAAAGGTTTTCTATAGGGTTTAGATCTGGAGACTGGCTAGGACACTCCAGGACCTTGAAATGCTTCTTACGAAGCCACTCCTTCGTTGCCCTGGCGGTGGCTTGGGATCATTGTCATGTTGAAAGACCCAGCCATGGTTCATCTCCAATGCCCTTGCTGATGGAAGGAGGTTTGCACTCAAAATCTCACGATACATGGCCCCATTCATTCTTTTATGTACATGGATCAGTCTTCCTGGTCCCTTGGCAGAGAAAAAGCCCCAAAGCATGATGTTGCCACCCCCATGCTTCACAGTAGGTATGCTGTTCTTTGGATGCAACTCAGCATTCTTTCTCCTCCAAACATGATGAGTTGTGATTCTACCAAACAGTTCAACTTTGGTTTCATCTGACCATATGGCATTCTCCCAATACTCTTCTGGATCATCCAAATGCTCTCTAGCAAACTTCAGACGGGCCAGGACATGTAATTGTGGCACCCCAGGGGTCTGGTTTCCACAGTAACGGCAATGTTATGTCTGAGAGCAGGTGGGAGGTCTCTTGGTCAGGGATCCTGTGCATGCCACACCTCCTGCCCAGTCCCTGGGAGGGGAAGAACTTCCCCTATATAAACCTAGGGCTGAGGCAGGGTTAGTGAGTAGAGAAGAAGTAGAGACAGAGAAGAGAAGCAGATATAGGAAAAGAACATCAGGAGCTCTGTGGGAGCAGTGCTACAAGGAGTCAGGGGCTGGCAGCTGCAGAGCTCGCCCTGACTGAGAAGTTATCACCGGACCCGGAGTCCGAGGCTGTGGGGACTAACTCCTATCCAGCAGCAGAAACCGACCGGCAGGGGATTGCAGGTCCTCTGGCCCAGAAACCCGAAGGCACGGTCACACGCGTGGGACCAGCACCGCCGTCGTGGAGCGGAAGCTACTAGAAGGCCCCGAGTCACCGGCCATACGGGTGAGCACCACACGGTACACTCAGGGACGTGGGCTACTTATACCCGCTTCTAGCAAGGTAGCCAGAAGAGTATCGTTAGTTTGGGAGGCCTACAACTCCGCCTGGCCAGGGGAGATCCCATCTGCTCAAGGACTGACCAGGCCCCAATCGCTAGCCAGTACTCCGGGAGGGTCTATCGTTGTCACCAGTAAAGACCCTGAACTACACCGTACCGTCTCCGAGTGGTTCCTGCTACCCCCATCATCCACGTCGGCTGCCCTGAGGCCATACCCCTCCCGTTGGGGGTTATACTATCACGCTGCACAATCCTACCACCGGCCTCAGCGGTCTGCCCTGCAGCAGCAGCTCCTTAGCTGTACTCAACGGGTGGCGTAGTCGTCCAACATCTACCGCTAATACAGCGCCACTTAGTCTGACTCCCTGGGCACGGACCGGATCACCGCCACGAGACTACAACCCTCAAGAGATCCAGCTCCGGGTAAGCTCCCGCGTGCGCAACGCAGCGCGACACAGGCCCAGGGGCGCGTCAACTTTTGGCGTAGTCGGCAGGATCTCGTGCCCGCAACCACCGGGTACTGCGTGCCTGAAAAAGACTGTTCAAACTTACCTGTGGTGAAGATTCCCGCCATCCGGCGCCATCTTCCGCTTCCTTCCCGCCATCGGTGGAGTTTTCCCGCCATCCGGTGCCATCTTCAGCCTTCTTCCCGCCATACGTGGAGTTTTCCCGCCATTGGACGCCATCTTGAGGACGCCGCGCGGGAAGTAGAGGGGCGTGGACTCCGAAAGCGCGCGAGAACTGAAGCCCCGCCTCACGTCCGGACGTTGCGTAAGGTCCTGGAAGGAGCCCAGCAGACGCCGACGTCACAGGAGCGCGACGGAAGGTCCTCAACCCTGACGATTCACTGCGGAGCCGCGGCCTACGGAAGAGGATCATCGCAAGGTAGGCCACGGTCCACTAGGGGGGAGAAGGATGCCGGATACGGAGGAGAGCTTCACCGCTTCAACCCCCGCCAGCGCCACCGCTGTTGCGGTCATGCCTTTCACCATGCCCTATATCCCGGGGGCAGCCTGGCTACCCCAGTACTCAGGGGAGTCACATACCCTGCATGACTTTAGAGAAAAGCTGGATAGCCTCTTCCAGGTGTACCCCCTCACAGAGGAGCAAAAAGTGAGCATCCTGGTGGCCCAATTAACCGGGGCAGCCCAAAGGGAGGTAAAGTCCTGGCCACCTGGGGGGAGGACTGTCGCAGGGATACTAACCCGGCTGAGGGACACCTTTGATACCCGCACCTCAGCCGAGATCAAGCTTAGATTCTACGGGTGCAAACAGCGGGCACATGAGAGTATAAGGGACTATGCCCTGAACCTACAAGAGGCCCTGAGAGCCATTAAGCAGACCGACCCTGACGGCGTGGGAGACGAGGACAGGCTGTTGACTGAACAATTTATAAAGGGTTTATATTGCAATGCCCACCGAACCCAGTTGCGGGCAATGGCCTTACAGGACCCTCATCTGGGATTTGCACAGTTCAAGGACAGAGCCATCCGGGTGCTTCGAGAACCGGCACCAGGTGGCGTTGTGACCCCCAGACGCCCCACTACCACTTACCACCAGGAGGCGGCGCCCTTGTCGGCAGGGCCTGTGGGAGCTGATGCGCAGGCTTTGAACAATGACCCGGCTCCAGACCTGCACCATCAGGTCCAAGAGCTAGCTAAACGCGTTGCTGCGCTAACCCGAACTGTGCAGTCTTTACAGGTTTCCACTCCAGGGAAGATCCAGCTGGCATCCGGACCGGAGGACATCCCGTGGCGTCGACCAAGGAGGACCCCACCGGCCAGAGGAAGACCCAGCGACCGATACAACGAGGACGGACGACCCATCTGCCGCCGCTGCAATCAACCCGGACATATGGCAAGGTACTATCCTTTAAACTGGCACAACCTGGGGTAGAGGGCCAACCCCCAGGAAAAAGATCACCAGGCCCATCGAACTGGCGCGACAAATATGTGGGAGGACGTCCAGTCTTACCCGTGGTACTGGATGGCATTCCTATGAGTGCCCTACTGGACACCGGGTCACAGGTCACCACCATCCCGTACGTGCTCTTCAAGCAGTACTGGAATGACTCGGATATCACCCGCTACCCTGACGACGACTTGAGTATCATCGCCAGCAATGGTCAGCCCGTGCCACAGATTGGATTTAAAGAGGTGACCATTAAAATCGGTAGAGTCGAACTGGCAGCACAGGGACTGATCATTGTAGACATTGACAAACACGAGAGTCACCCAAAGATAACTCTAGGAACTAATGTAATTGAAAATTGTCTTGCAGAGGTGATTTTCCTTTTACAGCAGGTTGCCAAGAACGCCAGCTCCGGCCAGCAGCGAGTGCTCCAGAAAGAGATCCGGGCACTGATGCGACGGCAACAGCTAGAACTCTCCGGTGGTGAGATTGGTAGCGTGCGAATGTGTGACCCTTTCCCTATTGCCATGCCCCCGAAAAGTGAAATGATGATTTGGTGCCGGGCAGCTATTGGTCTGAGAGGTAGAGATTACCAGGCAATGGTAGAACCAGTTTACTCAGACAGTAGGCCCACCATTTTGACAGCACGGGGGGTGGTCAATGTACGCCATGGGAGGGTGCCCGTTCGCATAATAAATATCGGGAAGAGGGAAGTGTACCTGCCCCGGTATGCCACGCTAGCCAAATTGTATACCATCAATCAAGATTCCATACAGTCCGTAGAACCCTTGCCTCCATCTTCCCCGGAGGAAGGTAACGGCTCTCAGAAAACAATGGAGGACTGGTGTCAGCAACTACATTTGGGTACTGACTCCACTCCCTCACACCAGAAACAGGGAGTCTATCAAGAGTACGAGAGAGTGTTTAGTAAACACCCGTTAGACTTCGGGCGAGTCAAGGGGGTAGAACACCACATCCCCACGGGAGACCATCCTCCCATAAAAGAGAGGTATCGACCCGTACCCCCTGCACACTACCAACACGCCAAGGGGATGCTTAGAGACATGAAGGAGGCTGGGGTGATCAGGGATAGCTGTAGCCCCTGGGCAGCTCCACTAGTCTTAGTCAAAAAGAAAGACAACACCATGAGGATGTGTGTAGATTACCGGAAAATCAACCGTATCACACACAAGGATGCGTACCCCTTACCAAGGATAGAGGAGTCTTTGGCTGCTTTAAGATCTGCTAACTTCTTCTCTACCTTGGATCTCACTAGTGAGTACTGGCAGGTTCCTGTAGCAGAGGCGGACCGGGAGAAGACCGCATTCACCACCCCGATGGGACTTAGCGAGTTTACCTGCATGCCGTTCGGACTCTGCAATGCACCAGGAACCTTCCAACGATTAATGGAGTGCTGTCTGGGCCACAGAAACTTCGAGACGGTCCTGCTGTACCTGGACGATGTCATCGTATATTCCAAGACGTATGAGGACCACCTGAAACACCTGGCGGAAGTGTTCGAAGCTCTGGCAAGCTACGGCCTAAAGGTGAAACCCTCCAAGTGTCACCTCCTGAAACCAAAGGTGCAGTACCTGGGACACGTGGTGAGCGCTGATGGAGTGGCTCCCGACCCTGATAAGATCACCGCAATTAAGGAATGGCCAAGTCCCTCCAGTATAAAGGAAGTGCGGCAGTTCCTCGGGTTGGTAGGCTATTACCGCAGATTCATCCCCGGTTTCACCAAAAAGGCAGCTCCTATGCAGGACCTCCTGATAGGCCAGTCCCGGAAGGCCAAGAACCAGAAGCTACCCTTCAGATGGGAGAAGTTAGAAGAAGAGTCCTTCCGCCAGCTGAAGATGGCCCTCACGGGGGATGAAATCCTGGTGTACCCTGATTACAGCCAGCCCTTTATCCTCTACACCGACGCAAGTAACATCGGGCTAGGAGCCGTGCTATCCCAGATCCAGCAGGGGAAAGAACGAGTAATCGCTTACGCCAGCCGAAAACTGCGACCCACCGAAAGAAACCCTGAGAATTACAGCTCATTTAAGCTAGAGTTCCTGGCAGTGGTGTGGGCAGTCACCGAACGCTTTAAGCACTACCTCGCTTCTTCCCGGTTCACCGTGTACACGGATAACAACCCGTTGACACACCTGGACACGGCAAGACTCGGTGCCCTAGAGCAGAGATGGATGGCCCGTCTGTCCAACTACGAGTTCACAATCAAATACCGGGCAGGACGCTCCAATACCAACGCGGACGCCCTGTCCAGGATGCCAAACCTACCGGACGTAGGAGAAGATCCAGAGGGACTGGAAGAAGTCGAACTCCCCGCGTTCCACCGTCATGGGACTATCCAGTATTCCCATCGGGTAAGGAGTAAGCAAGCCGCTACGTTTAACCCCTTGCCTCACTACAACTGGGAGGAAATGCAAGACAGTGACCCTGCCGTCCGGCTGGTGAAGGAGATGCTGACTCGGCCAGAGGCTCGCCTTGACCCAGACGCTCCGGAGGAAGCCAAGCAACTGTGGGCTGAGAAGAGTCGACTGTTCCTTTACAAGGGGAAGTTGTGCCGCAGAATGATTAACTCCCGGACGCATGAACTAATCTGGCAAGTAGTGGTGCCACGGAGAGACGCAGCCATGGTGATGGAAGCATACCACGACGGGGCTGGACACTTCGGATGGAAGAAGCTGGAGTTCCTGCTGCGTGGGCGGTTCCACTGGGTAGGCATGAGGGGAACCATCGAGAGGTGGTGCAGAGACTGTGGCCCATGCAACCTAAGAAGGAAGGACCGTGCCAGCCAGAAGACTCCCCTGCAGTCCATCGTCACCCGGCAGCCGTTGGAACTGGTAGCCTTGGATCATGTAAAACTGACCCCAAGCAGAAGTGGCTACGTCTACGCGTTAACCATTGTGGATCATTACTCCCGGTTCTTGGTTGTCGTCCCCGTTAAGGACTTAACGGCTCAAACAGCAGCTAGAGCCTTCCAGCAGCACTTCTGCCGTCCACACGGGTACCCGGACCAAGTGCTGACGGACCAGGGACCTGCCTTTGAAGCGGAGGTCTTCCAGGAATTCTGCAATCTGTATGGCTGCCGGAAGATAAGGACGACACCCTATCATCCGCAAACTAATGGACTTTGTGAGAAAATGAACCAGGTGGTAATGGATCTCCTGAAAACGTTGCCCCTGGAAGAACGCAGTCTGTGGCCTGAGAAGCTGCCCGATCTAGTGGACCTATACAACCACATCCCGGTAGGTTCCACCAACTGTACCCCGGCTTACCTAATGAGGGCGAGACCTGGTAAGTTACCTGTTGACCTGGAAATGGGAGTCCTGACACCCGAGGACACTTCACCAGAAGCAGACTGGGACACAGAGAGGCAGCAGCAGTACCGGAAAGTACAGGAGAGCGTGGAGCGAAGTCTCTGTCAGGCTAGGGAAAGACAAGAGAAAACTTACAACCAGTATGCTCCCGCTGTTCCCCTGGTACCCGGAGAGCAGGTCTTGAAGAGGAAAAGACGGCTCCACAAGTTGGACGACCAGTGGGAGAAGGACCCGTACACCGTACTGCCCTCAAGCCACGAGAACCCGAAAGTCTGTACCATCAGTAAAGACGGAGGGGAGACCATAGCCATTGTATCCCGGGATCACCTGAAGAAGTGTCCTGAACAGCTACGGAACCCTGAAGAGGAACAGGAAGACCATCAACCCGTAGAGGAAAGGGAAGATATGGTTAGTACTGTGCTCGGAGACTTCCCTCGGTCCTGGACTCAAGTCAATGGTGCAGTTGTGGTACCCGTCCTCACGTTCCTCCAACCAGCATCCCAAGTGCCTACGGAGCAACAGGTAGAGCTGGAAGAGCAGCCGGTCCAGGAGGCAGAAGACTCCACACAAGCAGAACAGGAGGATCAACCCTCTGCTTATAGTGAGCCTGCCGTACCCCTAGTGAGTCAAAGAGCCGGTAGACAGCTGCCCAGTTTACCCTTGACAGCTCCTACACCCTGTAGTTCAGGGCTAGACAGTCAGCTCCGTAGGTCCACTAGGGCCATTAGAGGCCAGTTACCCGCACGTTGGAGGATTTGAAGTGTATAAATTGTTTTATTTGTGGTTACCTGTTTTTCTTGTTGCTTGTGTATAATTATGTGTTTCTAGTTATTTATAGGAGTCCTTGGTGGATTTACCGGGAATCCTTTGTGTATAGTTGGAGCGTAACCCAGGACGGACTAAAGACTGTTAAGGACTCGGGGCAGGACAGACCCCTACCTGGTTACGTCTCCCTGTTTTGGTGAAATGGACACCTTGCTTTTCTTCAAAGACTGCGCCCGGTTGCGGACACGCCGTAACCATCTTTATGTGTTTTTCTTATTCTATTATTATTGTTATTATCTTGTTATGTTTTTCTAAAAATATGTTTAGTCCCGGAGTACTAAATTTCACTAGGGGGGAATGTGGCACCCCAGGGGTCTGGTTTCCACAGTAACGGCAATGTTATGTCTGAGAGCAGGTGGGAGGTCTCTTGGTCAGGGATCCTGTGCATGCCACACCTCCTGCCCAGTCCCTGGGAGGGGAAGAACTTCCCCTATATAAACCTAGGGCTGAGGCAGGGTTAGTGAGTAGAGAAGAAGTAGAGACAGAGAAGAGAAGCAGATATAGGAAAAGAACATCAGGAGCTCTGTGGGAGCAGTGCTACAAGGAGTCAGGGGCTGGCAGCTGCAGAGCTCGCCCTGACTGAGAAGTTATCACCGGACCCGGAGTCCGAGGCTGTGGGGACTAACTCCTATCCAGCAGCAGAAACCGACCGGCAGGGGATTGCAGGTCCTCTGGCCCAGAAACCCGAAGGCACGGTCACACGCGTGGGACCAGCACCGCCGTCGTGGAGCGGAAGCTACTAGAAGGCCCCGAGTCACCGGCCATACGGGTGAGCACCACACGGTACACTCAGGGACGTGGGCTACTTATACCCGCTTCTAGCAAGGTAGCCAGAAGAGTATCGTTAGTTTGGGAGGCCTACAACTCCGCCTGGCCAGGGGAGATCCCATCTGCTCAAGGACTGACCAGGCCCCAATCGCTAGCCAGTACTCCGGGAGGGTCTATCGTTGTCACCAGTAAAGACCCTGAACTACACCGTACCGTCTCCGAGTGGTTCCTGCTACCCCCATCATCCACGTCGGCTGCCCTGAGGCCATACCCCTCCCGTTGGGGGTTATACTATCACGCTGCACAATCCTACCACCGGCCTCAGCGGTCTGCCCTGCAGCAGCAGCTCCTTAGCTGTACTCAACGGGTGGCGTAGTCGTCCAACATCTACCGCTAATACAGCGCCACTTAGTCTGACTCCCTGGGCACGGACCGGATCACCGCCACGAGACTACAACCCTCAAGAGATCCGGCTCCGGGTAAGCTCCCGCGTGCGCAACGCAGCGCGACACAGGCCCAGGGGCGCGTCATAATGGCTTAATCAGGGGGACACGTCTGGCACTGCAGGATCTGAGTCCCTGGCGTCGTAGTGTGTTACTGATGGTAGCCTGTGTAACGTTGGTCCCAGCTCTCTGCAGGTCATTCACTAGATGCCTCTGTGTGGTTCTGGGATTTTTGCTCACCGTTCTTGAGATCATTTTGGCCCCACGGGTGAGATCTTGTGTGGAACCCCAGATCAAGGGAGATTATCAGTGGTCTTGTATGTCTCCCATTTTCAAATTATTGCTCCCACAGTTGATTTCTTCACACCAAGCTGCTTGCCTATTGCAGATTCAGTCTTCCCAGCATGGTGCAGGGCTACAATTTTGTTTCTGGTGTCATTCGCAGCTCTTTGGTCTTCACCATAGTGGAGTTTGGAGTGTGACTGTTTGAGGTTGCGGACAGGTGTCTTTTATACTGATAACAAGTTCAAACAGGTGCCAGTGCTACAGGTAATGAGTGGAGGACAGAGGAGCCTCTTAAAGAAGATGTTACAGGTCTGTGAGAGCCAGAAATCTTACTTGTTTGTAATTGACCAAATACTTATTTTCCACCAAAATTTAAAAAAAAATTCTTTCAAAATCAGACAATGTGATTTTCAGGATTTGTTTTCTCATTTTGTCTCTCATAGTTGAGGTCTAACTATGATGTCAATTACAGGCCTCTCTCACCTTTTTAAGTGAGAGAACTTGCACAATTGGTGACTGACTAAATTCTTTTTTCCCCACTGTGTATATACAGTACAAACCAAAAGTTTGGACACACCTTCTCATTTAAAGATTTTTCTGTATTTTCATGACTTTGAAAATTGTACATTCACATTGAAGGCATCAAAACTATGAATTAACACATGTGGAATTATATACTTAACAAAAAAGTGTGAAACAACTGAAAATATGTCTTATATTCTAGGTTCTTCAAAGTAGCCACCTTTTGCTTTGATGACTGCTTTGCATACTCTTGGCATTCTCTTGATGAGCTTCAAGAGGTAGTCACCGGAAATGGTTTTCACTTCACAGGTGTGCCCTGTCAGGTTTAATAAGTGGGATTTCTTGCCTTATAAATGGGGTTGGGACCATTAGGTGTGTTGTGCAGAAGTCAGGTGGATACACAGCTGATAGTCCTACTGAGTAGACTGTTAGCTGCTTTTTTCTTGCCATAATACAAATTCTAAGTAAAGAAAAACGAGTGGCCATCATTACTTTAAGAAATGAAGGTCAGTCAGTCTGAAAAATTGGGCAAACTTTGAATGTGTCCCCAAGTGCAGTTGCAAAAACCATCAAGCGCTACAAAGAAACTGGCTCACATGAGGACCGCCCCAGGAAAGGAAGACCAAGAGTCACCTCTGCTTCTGAGGATAAGTTTATCCGAGTCACCAGCCTCAGAAATTGCAGGTTAACAGCAGCTCAGATTAGAGACCAGGTCAATGCCACACAGAGTTCTAGCAGCAGACACATCTCTACAACAACTGTTAAGAGGAGACTTTGTGCAGCAGGCCTTCATGGTAAAATAGCTGCTAGGAAACCACTGCTAAGGGCAGGCAACAAGCAGAAGAGACTTGTTTGGGCTAAAGAACACAAGGAATGGACATTAGACCAGTGGAAATCTGTGCTTTGGTCTGATGAGTCCAAATTTGAGATCTTTGGTTCCAACCACCGTGTCTTTGTGCGACGCAGAAAAGGTGAACGGATGGACTCTACGTGCCTGGTTCCCACCGTGAAGCATGGAGGAGGAGGTGTGATGGTGTGGGGGTGCTTTGCTGGTGACACTGTTGGGGATTTATTCAAAATTGAAGGTATACTGAACCAGCATGGCTACCACTTCATCTTGCAGCGGCATGCTATTCCATCCGGTTTGAGTTTAGTTGGACCATCATTTATTTTTCAACAGGACAATGACCCCAAACACACCTCCAGGCTGTGTAAGGGCTATTTGATCAAGAAGGAGAGTCATGGGGTGCTACGCCAGATGACCTGGCCTCCACAGTCACCAGACCTGAACCCAATCGAGATGGTTTGGGGTGAGCTGGACCGCAGAGTGAAGGCAAAAGGGCCAACAAGTGCTAAGCATCTCTGGGAATTCCGTCAAGATTGTTGGAAGACCATTTCCGGTGACTACCTCATGAAGCTCATGAAGAGAATGCGAAGAGTGTGCAAAGCAGTCATCAAAGCAAAAGGTGGCTACTTTGAAGAACCTAGAATATAAAACATATTTTCAGTTGTTTCACACTTTTTTGTTAAGTATATAATTCCACATGTGTTAATTCATAGTTTTGATGCCTTCAGTGTGAATGTACAATTTTCAAAGTCATGAAAATACAGAAAAATCTTTAAGGCTATGTGCCCACGATGCAGAAATGCTCAGGATTTTTTCCTGAGCGTTTCTGCATCTCCCTGGCAGAAAAAAACGCATTGTACATGCGTTTTCCTGCCAGGGACATGCGGAAATGAAGCGTTCTTCACTTGCATTTCCGAATGCGGGTGTCAAGCGCTTTCCAAGCGATTTTAGCATCACTTGGAAAGTGCTTGACAACTCGGTCACACTATATAAATCCATGCAACCGGCATGGATTTATATAGTGTGACCCGAGAGAATGTTAAAAAATAAAAAATAAACCTATACTTACCTTCCGATGGCCCCTGCAGACTCGCTGCGCTCCTGTGCTGGCTGCCGACAGACCGCGGTACGCTGTACTGAAGGACCTGCCGTCACATGACTGTGACGTCACCGCAGGTCCTTCAGTCCTGCGCGATCTATGGGCAAGCACAGGGAAGGAGTCCGGGGGTCGTCGGAAGGTGAATATAATCTTTATTTTTTATTTTATTCTTTTTTTTACAGCTTTTATAATGGTACCTGGGTGTGGAGGAGAGTCTCCTGTCCTCCACACCCGGGTAGCATCCGCACATTATAACGCGCCAATTACGCAAGTACAGATGCAGTCTTGCGGAATTGGCGCATTGCAATGCAAGTCAAGGCGGCGAAAACGCAGCACTTCCGCAAAATAATTGGTAGTGCTGCGTTTTTTTCCGCAATGATAATCCGCAGCGAAAATCTCCGCAGAATGTGCATAGCACATGCGGATTATCATTGGGGGATATGGCAGGCCTTCTACCATGCTTTTTTTTAGCGTTTCTGCAGCGTTTTTGCCGCTGCAGAAACGCTTAAAAACGCATCGTGGGCACACAGTCTAGATGAGAAGGTGTGTCTAAACTTTTGGTCTGTACTATATATACAGTACAGACCAAAAGTTTGGACACACCTTCTCATTTAAAGGTTTTTCTGTATTTTTATGACAATGAAAATTGTACATTCACACTGAAGGCATCAAAACTATGAATTAACACATGTGGAATTATATAGCTAACAAAAAAGTGTGAAACAACTGAAAATATGTCTTATATTCTAGGTTCTTCAAAGTAGCCACCTTTTGCTTTGATGACTGCTTTGCACACTCTTGGCATTCTCTTGATGAGCTTCAAGAGGTAGTCACCGGAAATGGTCTTCCAACAATCTTGAAGGAGTTCCCAGAGATGCTTAGCACTTGTTGGCCCTTTTGCCTTCACTCTCGGGTCCAGCTCACCCCAAACAATCTCGATTGGGTTCAGGTCTGGTGACTGTGGAGACCAGGTCATCTGGCGTAGCACCCCATCACTCTCCTTCTTGGTAAAATAGCCCTTACACAGCCTGGAGGTGTGTTTGGGGACATTGTCCTGTTGAAAAATAACTGATGGTCCAACTAAACGCAAACCGGATGGAATAGCATGCCACTGCAAGATGCTGAGGTAGCCATGCTGGTTCAGTATGCCTTCAATTTTGAATAAATCCCCAACAGTGTCACCAGCAAAGCACCCCCACACCATCACACCTCCTCCTCCATGCTTCACGGTGGGAACAAGGCATGTAGAGTCCATCTGTTCACCTTTTCTGCGTCGCACAAAGACACTGTGGTTGGAACCAAAGATCTCAAATTTGGACTCATCAGACCAAAGCACAGATTTCCACTGGTCTAATGTCCATTCCTTGTGTTCTTTAGCCCAAACAAGTCTCTTCTGCTTGTTGCCTGTCCTTAGCAGTGGTTTCCTAGCAGCTATTTTACCATGAAGGCCTGCTGCACAAAGTCTCCTCTTAACAGTAGTTGTAGAGATGTGTCTGCTGCTAGAACTCTGTGTGGCATTGACCTGGTCTCTAATCTGAGCTGCTGTTAACCTGCGATTTCTGAGCTGGTGACTCGGACAAACTTATCCTCAGAAACAAAGGTGACTCTTGGTCTTCTTTTCCAGGGGCGGTCCTCATATGAGCCAGTTTCTTTGTAGCGCTTGATGGTTTTTGCAACTGCACTTGGGGACACTTTCAAAGTTTTCCCAATTTTTTGGACTGACTGACCTTCATTTCTTAAAGTAATGATGGCCACTCGTTTTTCTTTACTTAGCTACTTTTTTTGCCATAATACAAATTCTAACAGTCTATTCAATAGGACTATCAGCTGTGTATCCACCAGACTTCTGCACAACACAACTGATGGTCCCAACCCCATTTATAAGGCAAGAAATCCCACTTATTAAACCTGACAGGGCACACCTGTGAAGTGAAAACCATTTCCGGTGACTACCTCTTGAAGCTCATCAAGAGAATGCCAAGAGTGTGCAAAGCAGTCATCAAAGCAAAAGGTGGCTACTTTGAAGAACGTAGAATAAAAGACATATTTTCAGTTGTTTCACACTTTTTTGTTAAGTATATAATTCCACATGTGTTAATTCATAGTTTTGATGCCTTCAGTGTAAATGTACAATTTTCTTAGTCATGAAAATACAGAAAAATCTTAAAATGAGAAGGTGTGTCCAAACTTTTGGTCTGTACTGTATATATATATATATATATATATATATATATATATATATATATATATATATATATACAGTTGAAACCAGAAGTTTACATACACTATATAAAAAGACACATATGCATGTTTTTCTCAATATCTGACATGAAATCAGAATAAATCTTTCCCGTTTTAGATCAATTAGGATCGCAATAAGTTTTAATTTTGCCAAATGCCAGAATAATGAGAGAGAGATAATGTTTTAAGGCATTTACATACAGTACATGTAAACTTCTTGTTTCAACTGTACTGTATATATATTCTTCTGCTTCTGGGATTTGAACCCAGAAGCTCCACTAAATGAGCCTGAAGCTTTAAATTTCAACCATAGGGTCAAATGATAGGGACTGGTAGTTTTTCTTGGCTTATGGGATCAACCCTGAAAATACTCAGGGTGTTTAAAAGTCATTGTGATTCTGATTCTGATGTTTGAAAAAAGTGAGATATCAGAGTCACATATCAAAGTCACACATCATTTGAATTCGACATGGACGAGGTCTGTGTAGAAGTCCCAATGAGTTTCAGACAGATTTGCACTGAAAATCACAACCAAATAGAATGCCTAAGTTATTTCAACTGAGTGTATAGCTCAATGGTAGGTGTACTGGCTTCTAGGTAGAGTTTTGGTTCAAGTCCCAGCATCGTACAGTGAACTTTTTTTTTATTATTATCAGTTGTAAAAGTCAGATGTCAAAGTCACATATCAAAGTCACATGTTAAAGTCAGTTCTCAGACAGGGTATTTAGCCTCAAACTGACATTATTCTCATGTTTGACTTTGATATCTGATCATGTCCTAAAATGGACACTGTACACACCTCTTCATGAAATCTGCAGTGTCTGACAAGTGTCACTGCTGAGTAGTCTTGCTGATTGACAGTCAACTTCCCCCATCTAGGCAGCGGGGAGCTGGCTTTCCTTCTAAATGACGTCGGCAGTGGTGCTTCGCCGACAGAGCAGGATGAAAGAGTAGGAGCTGCTCTTTCAATGTGATGTCACAGGCAGCAGGAGAATCGTCAGCAGGAGATACAGTATATACTACACAACACAGGAGAGCTGACAGATCCTCTATACTACACAACACAGGAGAGCTGACAGATCCTCTATACTACACAACACAGGAGAGCTGACAGATCCTCTATATACTACACAACACAGGAGAACTGACAGATCCTCTATACTACACAACACAGGAGAGCTGACAGATCCTCTATACTGCACCCCACAGGAGAGCTGACAGATCCTCTATATACTAGACCACACAGGAGCGCTGACAGATCCTCTATATACTACACCACACAGGAGAGCTGACAGATCCTCTATATACTACACCACACAGGAGAGCTGACAGATCCTCTATATACTATACCATATAGGAGAGCTGACAGATCCTCTATTAACTACCTATATACTACACCACGCAGGAGAGCTGACAGATCCTCTATACTACACAACACAGGAGAGCTGACAGATCCTCTATATACTACACAACACAGGAGAACTGACAGATCCTCTATATACTACACAACACAGGAGAGCTGACAGATCCTCTATACTACACAACACAGGAGAGCTGACAGATCCTCTATACTGCACCCCACAGGAGAGCTGACAGATCCTCTATATACTAGACCACACAGGAGCGCTGACAGATCCTCTATATACTACACCACACAGGAGAGCTGACAGATCCTCTATATACTACACCACACAGGAGAGCTGACAGATCCTCTATATACTATACCATATAGGAGAGCTGACAGATCCTCTATTAACTACCTATATACTACACCACGCAGGAGAGCTGACAGATCCTCTATACTGCACCACACAGGAGAGCGGACAGATCCTCTATATACTACACCACACAGGAGAGCTGACAGATCCTCTATATACTACACCACACGGGAGAGCTGACAGATCCTCTATATACTACACCACACAGGAGAGCTGACAGATCCTCTATATACTTCACCACACAGGAGAGCTGACAGATCCTCTATGTAATACACCACACAGGAGAGCTGACAGATCCTCTATATACCACACCACACGGGAGAGCTGACAGATCCTCTATATACTACACCACACAGGAGAGCTGACAGATCCTCTTTATACTTCACCACACAGGAGAGCTGACAGATCCTCTATGTAATACACCACACAGGAGAGCTGACAGATCCTGTATATACTACACCACACAGGAGAGCTGACAGATCCTCTATATACTACACCACACAGGAGAGCTGACAGATCCTCTATATACTACATCACACAGGAGAGCTGACAGATCCTCTATATACTACACCACACAGGAGAACTGACAGATCCTCTATATACTATACCACATAGGAGAGCTGACAGATCATCTATTAATTACCTATATACTACACCACGCAGGAGAGCTGACAGATCCTCCATACTGCACCACACAGGAGAGCGGACAGATCCTCTATATACTACACCACACAGGAGAGCTG
This sequence comes from Phyllobates terribilis, assembly GCF_046119375.1. Taxonomy (NCBI): domain Eukaryota; kingdom Metazoa; phylum Chordata; class Amphibia; order Anura; family Dendrobatidae; genus Phyllobates; species Phyllobates terribilis. The sequence goes on along the minus strand of NW_027364089.1, from coordinate 55,265 downwards.
ACAGATCCTCTATATACTACACCACACAGGAGAGCTGACAGATCCTCTATATACTACACCACACAGGAGAGCTGACAGATCCTCTATATACTACACCACACAGGAGAGCTGACAGATCCTGTATATACTATACCACATAGGAGAGCTGACTGATCCTCTATATACTACACCACACAGGAGAGCTGACAGATCCTCTATTAACTACCTATATACTACACCACACAGGAGAGCTGACAGATCCTGTATATACTACACCACACACGAGAACTGACAGATCCTCTATATACTACACCACACAGGAGAGCTGACAGATCCACTATATACTACACCACACAGGAGAGCTGACAGATCCTCTATATACTATACCACATAGGAGAGCTGACTGATCCTCTATATACTACACCACACAGGAGAGCTGACAGATCCTCTATATACTACACCACACAGGACACATTCTCTATATAATACACCACACAGGAGAAATTATATATCCTGTATATACTACACCACACAGGAGAGCTGACAGATCCTCTATATACTATACCACATAGGAGAGCTGACCGATCCTCTATATACTATACCACACAGGAGAGCTGACAGATCCTCTATATACTACACCACACAGGACACATCTATATATATAATCGTCTTATCCCGTCTGTCTGTCTTTCTGTCTGTGCAGGAAATCCCGCGTCGCTCATTGGTCTGGCAGCGGCCAATCAGCGCCGCGGGATTTCTGAAAAAAGATGGCGGCCGTTAGCGGCTCATCTGCGGGACGGAGATGCAGCAGGGAGATGACCGGCGCAAGGCGCTCATCTCCCGGCCGATAGCAGCAGAAGGACCTCGACCGCCGGCGCTGCTGACCTCCATGCGGCTAGGGTGTCAAGGGAGAACCGGGGAGCGGCGCTGCGGGTCGGGATACTTCTGCTGCGAGCAGCCACTCATCTCCCGGCTTCTTGCAGCGGAAGTAGCCGCACAGGCAGCGGCGCTGACATCCATGCGGCTAGGGTGTCAAGGGAGGACCGGGGAGCGGCGCTGCGGGTCGGGACACTTCTGCTGCGAGCAGTCGCTCATCTCCCGGCTTCTCGCAGCGGAAGTACCCGCACAAACAGCGACGCTCCCCGGTCCTCACCAATACGATTCCGCTCCCCGGTCCTCACCAATACGATTCGCTGATTGGTCGCGCTCTCCTGCCGCGACCAATCAGTGATCTTGGCGCAAAAGTTAAAACCGCTGTGCAGATTGGTCGCGGCCACTGCACGCGTCCAATCAGCGATCTTGGAGCCACATTTAACCCCTTAACAACATCTGACGTACTAATACGCATCTGTGCCCTGGGACTTAAGAGCCAGACCTGTATTAGTACGTCATGGCGATCGCGTGCGCGCACACAGGCTATGCGGGCGTGATCGCCGCCGGGTGTCAGCTGATTTTCACAGCTGACACCCGATACTATGTGCAGGGAGCGGTCCTGCACCGCTCCCAGCACATTAACCCCCGCGATGCTGCGATCGAAGTCGATCGAAGTCGATCGCAGCATTGCGGGGGGAAGGGGAGGTGATCGCAGATACTCACCTCCTCTTCCGGCTTCCAGCGCTGTCTGCAAAGGCTTCCCGGGTGTTGCCATGACGACCCGATGTCGTCATGACAACATCCGGGTCACCAGACAGCAGGAAGATTGTTTGGACATGCGCAGTGCATCTCCAAACAATCTTCTCCCTGTCCAGCGCTGAGAGCCTGCATGACACAGGGATGGTGCTTCATTCCTGTGCCATGCAGGCGATCAGAGAAAAAAAAGTGAAAGTCCCAGAGTGGGACAAAGTAATAAAATATAAAAACTGTCAGAAAGTGAAAAAAAAAAAAAAATTGCAAAAATATATATATATAAAAAAAAAAAATAATCCACCAAAAATAAAAATATAATGTACCCATCAATAAATATTATTATATAAAAAAAAAAAAACAAAACAAAAAAAGTACACATATTTGGTATCGCCGCGTCCGGAACAACCTGACCTATAAAACTGTCCCACTAGTTAACTCATTCAGTGAACACGGTAAAAAAAAAAAAAAAAAAAAACGAAGCAAAAAACAATGCTTTTTTTTTTCACTTTTTCATTTTTACGAATCAATTTGTGAAGTACCTGGGGGTTCCAAGTGCTCACTATGCATCTAGATAGGTGCCTTGGGGGGTCTAGTTTCCAAAATGGGGTCACTTGTGGGGGAGCTCCAATGTTTGGGCACACAGGGGCTCTCCAAATGAAACATGATGTCCGCTAACAATTTGAGCCGACAATTTGTTAGCGGATACCATGTTGCTTTTGGAGAGTCCCTGTGTGCCCAAACATTGGAGCTCCCCAACAAGTGACCCCATTTTGGAAACTAGACCCCCCAAGGCACCTATCTAGATGCATAGTGAGCACTTGGAACCCCCAGGTGTTTCACAAATTGATTCATAAATATGAAAAAGTGTTTTTTTTTTCACTTTTTCATTTTTACAAATCAATTTGTGAAGCACCTGGGGGTTCCAAGTGCTCACTATGCATCTAGATAGGTGCCTTGGGGGGTCTAGTTTCCAAAATGGGGTCACTTATGGGGGAGCTCCAATGTTTGGGCACACTGGGGCTCTCCAAACACAACATGGCGTCCGCTAATTATTCAAGCAAATTTTACAATCAAAAAGTCAAATGACGCTCCTTCCCTTCTGAGCCCTGCCGTGCGCCCAAACAGTGTTTTTTCCCCACATATTGGGTATCTGCGTGCCCAGGGTAAATTGCACAACAAATTTTGGGGTCCATTTTTTCTTGTTACCCCTGTGAAAATAAAAAAAAATGGGTCTAAAGTAACATTTTTGTGAAAAAAGTTAAATGTTCATTTTTTTCTTCCACATTCAAAAAATTCCTGTGAAGCACCTGAAGGGTTAATAAAGTTCTTGAATGTGGTTTTGAGCACCTTGAGGGGAGCAGTTTTTAGAATGGTGTCACTTTTGGGTATTTTCTGTCATAAAGACTAGTGTTGAGCCACCCCCGTAGTGTTCGAGTTCGGTTCGGTTCGTCGAACACCCGTGTGTTCGCCGAACTGTTCGTCGAACTGTTCGTCGAACACCTTCGAACACCGTTAAAACCAATGGCAGGCAAACAAAAACACATAGAAACACATAGAAAACACCTTCAAAGGTGTCCAAAAGCTGACAAACTGCTCAGAAGACATAACTAACACATGGAAAAGTGACAAGTACATATAGTCATGCGAAAATAAAAGAGGTGGAGGAGTAAAAGGAGGGGGAGACACAGATATAGGCATGTCATGCCCTTCTAAAATCCAAAAAGTGAGAAGCCGACACGGCCAGTCCGCTCCTGCCCGTGCCACCTCCGTGTCGCCGGGTTTGTGCCAGAGCCGCGGTGAACCCTGATGGCCAGCCCCCCTCTCCCAATACTGGTGCCTGTCCGCTGGTGGGTCGAGCGAGCCCCCCTGTGGTGGAGGCAGCTCTAAGCTTTTTAATTTAAATTGTCTCTCTAATTTGAATGAATACACTTTAAATCCATTTACAAGGATCTATTGGAGGGCAAGTCTCATGCCAGCAGCCGCGTAATTCCAGCTCCAGTAGCGTCCACTAAAGCTGCTGCAGTTAAAAAGCTTTTATAAGGATCGAGCTCGGCTGTCCACCGCAAGGCATCCTACTGCCAGTCCCAGCCCCTATGCCTTGGGGTGCCTCCTGATGCTCTTCACTGAATATCCCGTGGTCCCGAAGCATTTCCTTTGAAAAAATGAAGTGTCCAAACTACAGGTGGTGTAGCTTGCTTAACAGCCGGGATAATCCGCTGACTAGCAGACCCTGCTACTAGGCACAAAGTATTTCCTGGGCTAGATGCAGTTAAAAATTTGTAATTAGATACTCTCGTTGGATGCTGAGAAAGCATTCCATAGAGTCTCCTGGCACGCCATATATGATTCTCTTAAAAAGCTTGGGGTAGGGGTCTAGGGGACCCTTTTATAGCCAAAATCACGGCCCTGTATCGCAATACGTCACCTAGGCTGAAGATAAATGGAACTGTAGCACCCTGAGGGCTCGGTTGCTACAGAGGTATTGCACCTCACCCAGAGGTGTGATATCTCACTCTCAGGTAAGGATGTAGTGTGGATCAGGACCCGACACCTGCATGCATTACACCACATTGCCGTGGGGCAGGGCGACCAATATGCCCCTGAGATGGGCACGACAGTCCCTGTCCCTGGCTGGAGTGGGGGGAGGGAACACTGAGGAAGGGGAACCCTGTAGTGCAGGAGCAGGGAGGAAGCAGTTCCTGGGTGCATTGAGAAGGGAGTATAAAAGGTGGGCACCATCTTAGTTCAGTGCAGAGAAGTCTGAGCAGAAGTGGCAGGGAGCAGGGGCTCTGCATGAGCTCTGCTCCGGAGGCGGGCCTAGTAACAGAGGCCCAGGCCTGGAAGAGGGAGAAGGAAGGAAGAGGAGCGGAGAAGGCTCCAGGAACGAGGAACGAAGGGATCTCAGGGGTGCGGACGGGCGAGTCGCCACCGCACGCCAGAATCCACCTGCGTGGAGGGGTCAGGCCAAAGGGGGAGACCGGTCCCCGAAACTAGTGGAGGCAGGAAACGACTCTCAGCTAGAAACAGGAGGCTGTGACATTTTATGTGGCGCAGCCCCTCGCTACACCCGCTAGGAAGGCACCACATAGGGTCAGGGAAACTGGCGCCAAGTTTACCAAGAGGAGGCCCGAGGCAGCCGGACAGAAGGGTTGGTAAGAAAGGCCAGACAAAGGACACACAAAGGGGGTCCTGTGAAGCGCTCCAAAGTTATCTGGGAGTTGTCTGAGCCCCTCACCTGGTGAGCACAGTACGACGTGGGCAGCCGTTACCTGCAGACGTGGTCTGGATAATAAGAACTGTGAGTAAAGGCCCTGGACTGCATCACTGACTCCGTGTCATTACTGCTGCTGCCCTGCACCATCACCCCCATCCTCCGCATACACTGCCCTGAGGCTATACTCCTCCCGTGGGGAGTTATGCTACGCTCTGCTGCACCCACAACACCAGCCTCAGCGGTCTGCCCTGGAGCGGCGGTTCACTCTGTCCGCAATCCACGGGTGGCGTAGTCGGACATTTAAACATCAAAACAACATAAATAGTTCCGCCACTGGTTTGACCGCCCTGAGCCACGGAACCGGGTTGCCGCCACGGAGACTACAACCACCAGCATCCACCAAAAAGGGTCCGGCTCCGGGTGTCCCAAGGCCCAGGGGGCGCGTCAGAACATTTTTATCACCTTTCACAATCACCAATGGGACAAGGCAGGGATGTTCTCTGTCCCCTCTCTTATACATCCTAGTGACGGAGCACCTGCTCTCATCAATTCGCCATAACCCCAATATTAGGTGGATTGAGGTGGGAGGCACCGAGTACAAGTGCTCTCTATTTGCTGACGATGTCCTAGTATATATCACTCAATCACATATATCCATCCATGCTGTTATGGCTGAAATAGATCACTTTGTTACATGGTCAAATTTTAAAATCAATGCAGCGAAGTCTGAGGCCCTCGATGTCTCCCTCCCCAAATACATATAGGATTCCATCCAGTCCAACTTTCCCTTTGCCTGGCCCTCACAGGGTATCAAATACTTAGGAATTCCTATTCATAGAGACCTCTCCCATCTATGTTATCTTAATTTTGGGCCCTTTATTGAACAACTCCATACAGACCACGGTTGGCAAGTTAGAACTGTAAGATTCACTACGTGAACCACTGGTGTTTTGTGGAAAAGCACATGTACACTGTGTTCCAAATTATTATGCAAAAAGTGTTTAGGAGTGATAAGGGAAGAATTTGTTTGTTTGTCAGTTAAACTCATTGATGGTGATGTGTGTCAGGGCTCTTTATATCACTGTAAGCAATTGCAGACACCAGTGCTAATTAGTTTGTCAGGTGTGTCCAATGAAAGGCAAGACTACTTAAGAAGGCTCTCTCACATTATTCAGCAGCCTACATTTTCTGCCAAAATGGGAAAGAAAAAGGATGTGTCGGCTGCTGAGAAGCAACAAATTGTGGAGTGTTTAGGTCAAGGCATGACTACAATCAACATTGTGCGATGATCAGGATGAAGTGTCTTGGCAATCAAGAAGTATGTAGCTGATTCACAGTACACACGTGTGCGTGCTGATAAGGGCAAATTGAGGACTCTTTCCTACAGGCAATTACGTCAGGTTGAAAGAGCAGCGGCAAAAAAGCCTTGTCATAGCAGCAGACAAGTTTTTGAAGCTGCTTGTGCCTCCAACGTCCCCCGAACAACAAGATGCAGGGTCCTTCAGAGGTTTGCAGCTGTGCATACGCCATCCTGTCGACCTCCTCTATCCACTTCACACAAGCAGAAACGGCTCCAGTGGGCCAAACATTACATGAAGACTGATTTCAAAACTGTTTTGTTCACGGATGAGTGCCGTGCAGCGCTCGATGGTCCAGATGGATAGAGTGGAGGATGGCTGGTTGATGGACACCCCACGCAAACACGGCTACAGCGCCAACAAGGAGGAGGTGGAGTAATGTTTTGGGCTGGAATCATGGGGAGAGAGATTGTCGGCCCCTTTAGGATCCCTGAAGGCGCTAAAGATGAACTCCATAATGTATGTGGATTTTCTCAAACAGCATTTCCTGCCATGGTTCAAGAAGAAGAACCGTGTATTTCACAGCAAGATCATTTTTCTGCATGATAATGCACCATCTCATGCTGCACATAAAACATCTGCATCTCTGGCTGATATGGGCATAAAAGGGGACAAACTTATGGTGTGACCCCCATGCTCCCCTGACCTCTACCCCATTCAGAACCTTTGGAGCATCATTAAAAGGAGTGTCTATGATGGCGGGAGGCAGTTCACATCTAAGCAACAGCTCTGGGAGGGTATTCTGTCCTCATGCAAAACAATTGAAGCAGAAACCATCCAAAACCTGACAAATTCAATGGACGAGAGAGTTCAGAAGCTCCTTTCGAACAAGGGGTCCTATGTGAAAATGTAACATCACCTAGAATAAAGTTTTGAGTTGAAAACTGTTTGATTTCAGTTTCTAACAACCTGCTAATGCTTATAATTTCAAAAATGACCATTTTTTTGGTCTTTATTAAAATGAAAAGGTTGATCGAAAAGTTTGGGGGATCTAAGAGTGTGGCAACCCAGTAGTCATGATTACTTCGAATTCTGACAATATGAGGGTCATGCTGCAGGTAGTGCAGCAAGAAGGCACTTATGTGTCTTGCGCATCTCGGAGCCCCAAAATTATTTTCCGGGCTAGATGCAGCTAAAAATTATTTTTAATTTTAAATCTGGTGGAGCTTATTATAGATGGCCTAATAGGATTAGTGCTGCACACTGCTACAAAGCCCAAATTATTTTCCAGTCAAGATACAGATAAACATGATTAGTAATTTGAAAGCTTAAAACGGTTGGTAGGCTGATTTTAAACAATCATCAAGCTTTTACTCTCCCCAGGATGACACAGGGGTAGAAAAGTCGTTTCGGATCCATGATTTGTTCATCTTTATGAACGTGAGTCTGTCTACATTATCAGTGGAGAGCCGCGTGCGCTTATCTGTCAGCACACCACCAGCAGCGCTGAACACACGTTCAGACAGAACGCTGGCTGCGGGGCATGACAAGATCCCCAAGGCGTAAGTGGCTAGCTCCGGCCATTTATCCAGATTGGAAGCCCAAAAAGAGCAAGGGTCCAGTGACACAGTCGTGGCTTCAATGTTTACTTGGAGATACTCCTGTACCATCGTCTCTAGGCGTTGACTATGTGTCAGACTTCTTGTCTCCTGTGGCCTTGCAAAGGATGGGCTAAAAAAGTGGTGAAATGATTCCGCAAAATTGATGTTACCACCAGATACTGTGGTTCTGTTACGGTTTGAGTGCTGAACACTTGACGGTCCCACGGTTGGCAAGTTGGAACTGTGAGATTCACTACGTGCACCACTGGTATTTTGTGGAAAAGCACATGTAAGATTCTGCAACAGTCTCTGCTGATACTCCTGCATGCGTGCATCCCTTTCTATGGCAGGAATAATTTCTGCAAATTTACTTTTGTACCGGGGATCTAACAGTGTGGCAACCCAGTAGTCAGGATTATTTCTAATTCTCACAATTCGAGGGTCATGTTGCAGGTAGTGCAGCAAGAAGGCACTCATGTGTGTTGCGCATCCAGGAGCACCAAGTCCCTGTTGTGTTGGTGGCGAGGTAACAATCATGCTTCCTTCCTCTGTCCTCTCCCCCCAACCTCGCACAACAGAAATGTGATCAAGGTCTCCCTCATCTGATGAGTCTTCCATCAGTTCGTCCTCCACTTCTTCCTGGGCTCCTGCACCTTCCTCACTAGTTTGGCTGCTACCATGCGCCCTGGTAAAACCATCTCCCCCACCCTCACATGCCTGCCGCCTTGGTGCTGCCGACCGTCTGGACCTTGCAGATGTTAGCCCTTCCGCATACAACTCCTCCTCCTCTACTTCCTCCACCTCCTCTTGTGCCACCACCTGACTCCGAATTCTGTTTAACATGTGCTCCAGCATGTAAATCACCGGAATAGTCATGCTGATAATGGCATCGTCAGCACTAAACATCTTCGTCGCCATTTCAAAACAGTGCAGAAGGGTGCATAGGTCCCTGATCTGAGACCACTCCTCCAGCGTGATTTGCCCCACCTCTGAATCTCGTTGGCCCAGGCTATACGTCAGAACGTATTGCACCAGGGCTTGTCGGTGCTGCCACAGTCGCTGCAACATGTGCAGAGTTGAATTCCACCGGGTAGGCACATCGCATTTTAGCCGGTGAAGTGGCAGGCCCAACGACTTCTGTAGAGATGTAAGTCGCTGAGCTGCGGGATGCGAACGGCGGAAGTGAGCACACAGCGACCGTGCCCTCTGCAGAAGGCCATCTAGTCTGGGATAGTGGGCTAAAAATTGCTGGACAACCAGGTTCAACACATGAGCCATACAAGGCACGTGTGTGACATTGCCCCGGCGAAGGGCCGCACCCAGGTTTGCAGCATTGTCGCACACGGCCTTCCCTGGTTTCAGGTCCAGTGGAGACAACCATTCATGAAATTGGTTCTCCAGAGCTGACCACAACTCGTGGGGACGGCAAGACTTGGACAGCAGCCCCTTGTCCTGCTGTCACCATAGTTACCCAGTGCCCAGTCAGCGACTTGTAACGCCCCTGTCCATGCCTACTCGTCCAAGTGTCTGTGGTGAAATGCACCCTGTCACACACAGAGTTTCTCAAAGAAGCGGTGATGTTGTGTGCGACATGCTGGTGGAGCGCAGGCACACCTTTCTTTGAGAAGTAGTGCCGACTGGGCATCTGGTACTGGGGCACTGCGACGGACATAAGGTCTCGAAAATCCTCTGTGTCCACCAGGCGGAAAGGCAGCATTTCTGTAGCCAAGAGCTTGCAGATGGTGAAATTCAACCTCTTAGCTTTCTCATGGCTAGGAGGAAATGGTCTTTTACTTGTCCACATCTGAGGGACCGAGGGCTGGCTATTGTGCTTAGACGGGGTTGATAAGGGTGTCCCCGGCAAACTGCCGGTCTGTGAGGAAGATGCAGGCGGACATGTTAGGTTGCCTTGATCCAAAGGTGGTGCTATCGATGTCGGACAGCGCTCAACACCAGCTGCTGTTACCACCTCCAAAGAAAATGATGACCTGCCAATCACGCTGGCTGTTGCGGGTAAAGAGGTGGCAGGTCTGCGCCCCAAAACAGGTGTGACTGCTGTCCCCCCAGTCACAGAGGATGAAGAGGCCGCGGATGCACAAGATATGGCAGACGGTGGTTGGCCCGGCCGGCTAGGCCGCATTGTAGCACACTGAGCTTCCCACTGCAACTTATGCTTCATGTCCATGTGCCGGTTCATGCATGAAGTACTCAAACTATGTATTTTTTGGCCTCTACTTAGCTTTTGCTGACAAATGTTACAGATAACACGAGTTGGGTCATCTTTATCGATCTGAAAAAATGCCCAGGCTATGCAAGGCTTAGCACCCATGCGACCTGAAGAGCCACCACGACTTGTGGTGAGAGGCAGAGTTGTGTTTGAGGATGCAGTTGTTGACGTGCTTCCAGTACTACGTCTCTGTCCAGGAAGGCGCAACCTGACCTCGTCGTCACTAGCATCTTCCTCCACCTCCTCTGCTGACCTCATCTCTTGGCTGACTGTGGGTTGACAGTAAGTGGGATCTCCAACCTCATCATCATCACCCTGTGTGTTATCACACCCGTCGTCCTCAGAGCCAACCTGTTCCTGCCCTGACAAAAAACTAAAGTTGTCGCTCCAATCAGGTATTTGAGTCTTATCATCGTCTTCCTCATTGTCTCCACCAACAGGAGTTACAGTTTGGGAATGAGGGTCTACATTATGGTCAGAACCTTCTGCGTCTGGTCCTGGATCCGACTCATAAAGATTCTGGGCATCAGTGCAGATCATTTCCTCGTCTGGATTCACAGAAGCGCTGGAGTCGACCTCTGATTCCCAGGCTATAGTATGAGTAAACAGCTCTGCAGACTCAACCATCTGTTCTACCTCATACTCAGACGGGCAGCTGGAGATTTGGGAGCTGTGAGGAAGCAAGTGCGATTTGGGTGACACCTTTGAGGACTGGAGTATTTGTGATGTTGAAGTTGATGTGGAGGAGAGCCCACTTAAAGGAGCACTTGATATCCGTTGAAGCACCTGCTGTTTTTGTGCCTCATCTGGAATTTGTAGCGATTGGCGTGGCCGTAAGAAAGGGATCTTATCACATTGTCCGCTAAAAGAAGTAGACATTTTACTTTGGCTGGAAGATGGTCTTTCTTCTGCAGATGTTACTGTTGCTTTAACACCTACCCCACGGACACAACCTTTTTTCCCCTTCCCAACACGCCTATTCCCCTTTCCACCAGCAGCAGGCCTTTTTCCACTCATTTTGGTGGTTAACTAATTCACAACTCTGGAGTTGTTTGCACAAAAAAACAATGGATGGTAACCGAGCAGAGCTGAGTGGCCAAACTGTGGTATTAGGCCAAAACTATTGGCTGGGTTAGATGCAGAAAAAAATATATTCAATTTGCAACCTGATGGAGGTCAGTATAGATGGACTAATAGAGAAAGTCCGACACACTGCTAGAAGGCCAAATATTTTTTCAGAGCTAGATGCAGAAAAAAATTATATTCAGTTTGCAACCTGATGGAGGTCAGTATAGATGGATTAATAGAACAAGACCCACACACAGCTAGAAGCCCAATATTTTTTCAGAGGAAGATGTAGAAAAAAATATATTCAGTTTGCAACCTGATGGAGGTCAGTATAGATGGACTAATACAACAAGTCCCACACACAGCTAGAAGCCCAAATATTTTTTCAGAGGTACTGTAGATGCAGATAAAAATTATTTTTAATTTGCAACCTGATGGAGGTCAGTATAGATGGACTAATACAACAAGTCCCACACACAGCTAGAAGCCCAAATATTTTTTCAGAGGTACTGTAGATGCAGATACAAATTATTTTTAATTTGCAACCTGATGGAGGTCAGTATAGATGGACTAATACAACAAGTCCCACACACAGCTAGAAGCCCAAATATTTTTTCAGAGGTACTGTAGATGCAGATAAAAATTATTTTTAATTTGCAACCTGATGGAGGTCAGTATAGATGGACTAATAGAGAAAGTCCGACACACTGCTAGAAGGCCAAATATTTTTTCAGAGCTAGATGCTGAAAAAAATTATATTCAGTTTGCAACCTGATGGAGGTCAGTATAGATGGATTAATACAACAAGTCCCACACACAGCTAGAAGCCCAAATATTTTTTCAGAGGTACTGTAGATGCAGATACAAATTATTTTTAATTTGCAACCTGATGGAGGTCAGTATAGATGGACTAATACAACAAGTCCCACACACAGCTAGAAGCCCAAATATTTTTTCAGAGGTAGATGCAGAAAAAAATATATTCAGTTTGCAACCTGATGGAGGTCAGTATAGATGGACTAATACAACAAGTCCCACACACAGCTAGAAGCCCAAATATTTTTTCAGAGGTACTGTAGATGCAGATAAAAATTATTTTTAATTTGCAACCTGATGGAGGTCAGTATAGATGGACTAATACAACAAGTCCCACACACAGCTAGAAGCCCAAATATTTTTTCAGAGGTACTGTAGATGCAGATACAAATTATTTTTAATTTGCAACCTGATGGAGGTCAGTATAGATGGACTAATAGAGAAAGTCCGACACACTGCTAGAAGGCCAAATATTTTTTCAGAGCTAGATGCAGAAAAAAATTATATTCAGTTTGCAACCTGATGGAGGTCAGTATAGATGGATTAATAGAACAAGACCCACACACAGCTAGAAGCCCAAATATTTTTTCAGAGGTACTGTAGATGCAGATAAAAATTAGTTTTAATTTGCAACCTGATGGAGGTCAGTATAGATGGACTAATAGAATGATGCTATGCCCAAAAGATTTTACTTCACTAGGTGCAGTAAAAAAATTGGTATTCTATACACAGGTGGTATATCTTGCAGCACAGATAGGCTACTCCACTGACTAACACACTCTACAATAGGCCAAAAAGGATTAGCTTTGCTAGATTCAGCCAAAGCTGTGAAAAAAACTTGCACAGCACTGGCACAGACCTGCCTGGCAAAAACTGATAGGAACTGATGTAACCTAGTCCTGAAAAGGACTCCAATTACAATTAGTCTTTACTCCCACAACCTATCTATTTAAGAGCACAGACCTCCCTGATAAAAGTCGTAGGAAATGCTGTAACCTAGTCCTTAAAAGGACTGCAATCACAACTATTCCCTACTCCCAAGCTATCTGTATATTTGTGCGAAAATTGGCTTGAAATTAACAAGGTATAGCGCACACAGCAACAGCGGTGCCGTCTAACACGCAGCTGCAGCAGTGAGAAAATGGTGGCGACGGGGAAAATGGCTTGGTCTTATAGGGCAAGGACATGTGACATACACTGCCAATGACACATGCCCTTGCTTGTGTGAAAAAAAGCACTTCGCTCCGTGTGTGCGCTGCTGATAGGCTGACAGATTGCACCTCCCCACTGCAAATGCGGGAAAGAGAAAAAAAAATGGAGATCTTCATTGTTCCTGCAGAGATCCATCCCCTGCCCCTCCCCCCACCCCGCTGTACACTCAAACTGCGTATTAACATTAATTTTCATCATTACTGAGAAAAAATCCAGTTATGATTCTGGTGCACGAACAGTTATCGAACATAACCTCGAACAGCCGAATTTTTATCAAATTGTTCGTGTTCGCCGAACGGCTCGAACACCGCCCAAAACAGCTTGAATTTGAGATTGGCGAACAGTTCGAGTAGAACAACGCTCATCTCTAATAAAGACCTCTCAAAGTGACTTCAAATGTGATGTGGTCCCTAAAAAGATGGTTTTGTAAATTTTGTTGGAAAAATGAGAAATCGCTGCTCAACTTTTAACCCTTATAGCTTCCTAACAAAAAAAAATTTTGGTTCCAAAATTGTGCTGATGTAAAGTAGACACGTGGGAAATGTTATTTATTAACTCTTTTGCGTGACATATCTCTCTGATTTAAGGGCATAAAAATTTAAATTTTGAAAATTGCTAAATTTTCAAAATTTTTGCCAAATTTCCATTTTTTTCACAAATAAACGCAAGTGATATCGAAGAAATTTTACCACAATCATGAAGTACAATATGTCACGAAAAAACAATCTCAGAATCAGGGGGACCCGTTGAAGCGTTCCAGAGTAATTACCTCATAAAGTGACAGTGGTCAGAATTGTAAAAATTGGCCTGGTCATTAACGTGCAAACCACCCTCGGGGCTTAAGGGGTTAAACACTGATGTGCTGATTTTAGCGCCACATTTAAACACTGCTGTGCTGATTGGTCGCGGACGCTGCCTGCTACCAATCAGCAATTTTGGCGCCACATTTAAACACTGCTGTGCTGATTGGTCGTGGACGCTGCCCGCGACCAATCAGCGAGATTGGCGCCAAATTTAAACACCGCTCTGCTGATTGGTGGCGGCCACCAGCCGCGACAAATCAGCGAGATTGGCGACAAATTTAAAAAACGCTCTGCTGATTGGTCGCGGCCGGCGACCGCGACCAATCAGCAATATTGGCGCCAAATTTAAACACCCCTCTGCTGATTGGTCGCGACCGCCAGCTGCGACCAATCAGCGATATTGGCGCCAAATTTAAACACCGCTCTGCTGATTGGTCACGACCGCCAGCTGCGACCAATCAGCGACATTGGCGCCAAATTTAAACACTGCTCTGCTGATTGGTCGCAGTCGCCGGCAGCGACCAATCAGCGATTTTGGCGCCAAATTTAAACACACTCTCCAGTCCTCACTAACACGGTTCGCTGATTAGTCGTGGCCGCCACCCGCAAACAATCAGCAATATTGGCGCCAAATTTAAACCCCGCTCTGCTGATTGGTCGCGGTCGCCGGCCGCGACCAATCAGCAGTATTTATGAAAATACTATACTATACTATACTATTTTTAATGGTGTTTTATTTGTTTGTCGGTTTGTCATTTTGTGTATATGTGTCAGGAATTATTTGTATTCAATAAATTGATATATTTTTATGGATCTTTGTTGTTATTGATAATTATTTGGTTACTTTTTGACTATTTGGGTGATCACTGCTAGTTTGCATCTCTTCTTTTTGCTGTTTTCATACTTACTATTTTATGAGATGCTGCAGGTAGATCCCGTTTATTAGATGGTGCCCTCCTCATTGTTTGGTGGTTCACCAATCAGCAGTATTGGCGCCAAATTTAAACACTATTCTGCTGATTGCTCGCGGTCGCCGAACTTGACCAATCAGCATTATTGGCGCCAAATTTAAACACCGCTTTGCTTATTGGTCGCGGTGGCCGGCCGCGACCAAGCAGCGATATTGGCGCCAAATTTAAACACCGCTCTGCTGATTGGTTGCGGTTGCCGGTCGCGATTAATCAGCATTATTGGCGCCAAATTTAAACACCGCTCTGCTGATTGGTCGCGGCCATGAACAATCACCATTATTGGCGCCAAATTTAAATACCGCTCTGCTGATTGGTCGCGTTCGCTGGCAGCGACCAATCAGCATTATTGGAGCCAAATTTAAACGCCGCTCTGCTGATTAGTCGCGACCACCGGCCGTGAACAATCAGCGATATAGGCGCCAAATTTTAACACCGCTTTGCTGATTGGTCACGGTTGCCGGCCACGACCAATCAGCGATTTTGCTGCCAAATTTAAACACGCTCTCCAGTCCTCACTAACACGGTTTGCAGATTGGTCGTGGCCGCCGCCTGCGACCAATCACCGATATGGCCGCCAAATTTAAACACTGCTTTGCTGATTGGTCGCGGTTGCCGGCCGCGACCAATCAGCGATTTTGGCGCAAGATTTAAACACCGCTCTGCTGTATGCACCCGGTCGGCCGCATACATATTTTAGAATACCCGATGTGTTAGAATCGGGCCACCATCTAGTATAATATAATGATCCCACAGACTCACATATAATATAATGTTACCACAGACCCACAAATAATATAATGACCCCACAGACTCACATATAATATAATGTTACCAAAACCCACAAATAAAATAATTACCCCACAGACCCACATATCATATAATGTCCCCACAGACCCACATATAATATAATGTCACCAAAGACCCACATATACAGTGCTGGCCAAAAGTATTGGCACCCCTGCAATTCTGTCAGATAATACTCAGTTTCTTCCTGAAAATGATTGCAATCACAAATTCTTTGGTATTATTATCTTCATTTAATTTGCTTGCAAGGAAAAAACACAAAAGAGAATGAAGCAAAAATCAAATCATGGATCATTTCACACAAAACTCCAAAAAAGGGCCGGACAAAAGTATTGGCACCCTCAGCCTAATACTTGGTTGCACAACCTTTAGCCAAAATAACTGCGAACAACAGCTTCCGGTAACCATCAATGAGTTTCTTACAATGCTCTGCTGGAATTGTAGACCATTCTTCTTTGGCAAACTGCTCCAGGTCCCTGATATTTGAAGGGTGCCTTCTCCAAACTGCCATTTTGAGATCTCTCCACAGGTGTTCTATGGGATTCAGGTCTGGACTCATTGCTGGCCACCTTAGAAGTCTCCAGTGCTTTCTCTCAAACCATTTTATAGTGCTTTTGGAAGTGTGTTTTGGGTCATTGTCCTGCTGGAAGACCCATGACCTCTCACACTGGGCCCTACATTATGCTGTAAAATTTGTTGGTAGTCTTCAGACTTCATAATGCCATGCACACAGTCAAGCAGTCCAGTGCCAGAGGCAGCAAAGCAACCCCAAAACATCAGGGAACCTCCGCCATGTTTGACTGTAGGGACCGTGTTCTTTTCTTTGAATGCCTCTTTTTTTTTCCTGTACACTCTATGTTGATGCTTTTTCCCAAAAAGCTCTACTTTTGTCTCATCTGACCAGAGAACATTCTTCCAAAACGTTTTAGGCTTTCTCAGGTAAGTTTTGGCAAACTCCAGCCTGACTTTTTTATGTCTCGGGGTAAGAAGTGGGGTCTTCCTGGGTATCCTACCATACAGTCCCTTTTCATTCAGACGCCGACGGATAGTACGGGTTGACACTGTTGTACCCTCGGACTGCAGGGCAGCTTGAACTTGTTTGGATGTTAGTCGAGGTTCTTTATCCACCATCCGCACAATCTTGCATTGAAATCTCTCGTCAATTTTTCTTTTCCGTCCACATCTAGGGAGGTTAGCCACAGTGCCATGGGCTTTAAACTTCTTGATGACACTGCGCACGGAAGACACAGGAACATTCAGGTCTTTGGAGATGGACTTGTAGCCTTGAGATTGCTCATGCTTCCTCACAATTTGGTTTATCAAGTCCTCAAACAGTTCTTTGGTCTTCTTTCTTTTCTCCATGCTCAATGTGGTACACACAAGGACACAGGACAGAGGTTGAGTCAACTTTAATCCATGTTAACTGGCTGCAAGTGTGATTTAGTTATTGCCAACACCTGTTAGGTGCCACAGGTAAGTTACAGGTGCTGTTAATTACACGAATTAGAGAAGCATCACATGATTTTTCAAACGGTGCCAATACTTTTGTCCACCCCCTTTTTTAGGTTTGGTGTGGAATTATATCCAATTTGGCTTTAGGACAATTCTTTTTGTGTTTTTTTCATTGAAGACAAATTAAATGAAGATAATAATACCAAAGAATTTGTGATTGCAATCATTTTCAGGAAGAAACTGAGTATTATCTGACAGAATTGCAGGGGTGCCAATACTTTTGTCCAGCACTGTAATATAATGTTCCCAAAGACCCACATATAATATAATGTTACCACAAACCCACATATAATATAATGTCCCCACAGTTCCACATATAATATAATGTCCCCACAGACCCATAAATAATATAATGTCCCCACAGACCCACATATAATATATTGACCCCACAGACCCACATATAATATAATGGCACCAAAGACCCACATATAATATAATGTTCCCACAGACCCACATATAATATAATGTTCCCACAGACCCACATATAATATAATGTTACCACAGACCCACATATAATATAATCACCCCACAGACCCACATATATTATAATGTTACCATAGACCCACATATAATATAATGTTACCACAGACCCACATATAATATAATGTTCCCACAGACCCACATATAATATAATGTTACCCCAGACCCACATATAATATAATGACCACACAGACCCATACATAATATAATGTTACCACAGACCCACATATAATATAATGTCCCCACAGACGCACATATAATATAATGTCACCAAAGACCCACATATAATATAATGTTCCCACAGACCCACATATAATATAATGTCCCCACAGACCCACATATAATATAATGTCCCCACAGACCCACATATAATATGTTACCACAGACCCACATATAATATAATGTCCCCACAGACCCACATATAATATAATGTCCCCACAGACCCACATATAATATAATGTCCTCACAGACCCACATATAATATAATGTCCACACAGACCCACATATAATATAATGTCCTCACAGACCCACATATATAATGTCCCCACAGACCCACATATAATATAATGTCCCCACAGACCCACATATAATATAATGTCCTCACAGACCCACATATAATATAATGTCCCCACAGACCCACATATAATATAATGTTACCACAGACCCACATATAATATAATGTCCTCACAGACCCACATATAATATAATGTTACCACAGACCCACATATAATATTATGTCCCCACAGACCCACATATAATATAATGTCCTCACAGACCCACATATAATATAATGTCCTCACAGATCCACATATAATATAATATCCTCACAGACCCACATATAATATAATGTCCTCACAGACCCACATATAATTTAATGTCCTCACAGACCCACATATAATATGTTACCACAGACCCACATATAATATAATGTCCCCACAGACCCACATATAAATATAATGTCCCCACAGACCCACATATAATATAATGTCACCAAAGACCCACATATAATATAATGTTCCCACAGACCCACATATAATATAATGTCCCCACAGACCCACATATAATATAATGTCCCCACAGACCCACATATAATATGTTACCACAGACCCACATATAATATAATGTCCACACAGACCCACATATAATATAATGTCCTCACAGACCCACATATATAATGTCCCCACAGACCCACATATAATATAATGTTACCACAGACCCACATATAATATAATGTCCTCACAGACCCACATATAATATAATGTTACCACAGACCCACATATAATATAATGTCCCCACAGACCCACATATAATATAATGTCCTCACAGACCCACATATAATATAATGTCCTCACAGACCCACATATAATATAATATCCTCACAGACCCACATATAATATAATGTCCTCACAGACCCACATATAATTTAATGTCCTCACAGACCCACATATAATATGTTACCACAGACCCACATATAATATAATGTCCCCACAGACCCACATATAAATATAATGTCCCCACAGACCCACATATAATATAATGTCACCAAAGACCCACATATAATATAATGTTCCCACAGACCCACATATAATATAATGTCCCCACAGACCCACATATAATATAATGTCCCCACAGACCCACATATAATGTTACCACAGACCCACATATAATATAATGTCCCCACAGACCCACATATAATATAATGTCCTCACAGACCCACATATAATATAATGTCCCCACAGACCCACATATAATATAATGTCCTCACAGACCCACATATATAATGTCCCCACAGACCCACATATAATATAATGTCCTCACAGACCCACATATATAATGTCCTCACAGACCCACATATAATATAATGTCCTCACAGATCCACATATAATATAATATCCTC
Source organism: Phyllobates terribilis (assembly GCF_046119375.1). Taxonomy (NCBI): domain Eukaryota; kingdom Metazoa; phylum Chordata; class Amphibia; order Anura; family Dendrobatidae; genus Phyllobates; species Phyllobates terribilis. The sequence goes on along the minus strand of NW_027364089.1, from coordinate 35,757 downwards.
ACAGACCCACATATAATATAATGTCCTCACAGACCCACATATAATTTAATGTCCTCACAGACCCACATATGTTACCACAGACCCACATATAATATAATGTCCCCACAGACCCACATATAAATATAATGTCCCCACAGACCCACATATAATATAATGTCACCAAAGACCCACATATAATATAATGTTCCCACAGACCCACATATAATATAATGTCCCCACAGACCCACATATAATATAATGTCCCCACAGACCCACATATAATATGTTACCACAGACCCACATATAATATAATGTCCCCACAGACCCACATATAATATAATGTCCTCACAGACCCACATATAATATAATGTCCCCACAGACCCACATATAATATAATGTCCTCACAGACCCACATATATAATGTCCCCACAGACCCACATATAATATAATGTTACCACAGACCCACATATAATATGTCCTCACAGACCCACATATAATATAATGTTACCACAGACCCACATATAATATAATGTCCCCACAGACCCACATATAATATAATGTCCTCACAGACCCACATATAATATAATGCCCTCACAGATCCACATATAATATAATATCCTCACAGACCCACATATAATATAATGTCCTCACAGACCCACATATAATTTAATGTCCTCACAGACCCACATATAATATGTTACCACAGACCCACATATAATATAATGTCCCCACAGACCCACATATAAATATAATGTCCCCACAGACCCACATATAATATAATGTCCTCATAGACTCATATATAATATAATGTCCTCACAGATCCACATATAATATAATGTCCCCACAGCACCACATATAATATGTCCCACAGTCCCACATATATATTGTCCCCACAGACCCACATATAATATAATGTCCCCACAGACCCACATATAATATAATGTCCCCACATATAATATAATGTCCCCACAAACCCACATATAATATAATGTCCCCACAGACCCACATATAATATAATGTCCTCACAGACCCACATATAATATAATGTTACCACAGACCAACATATAATATATTGTCCCCACAGACCCAAATATAATATAATGTCCCCACAAACCCACATATAATATGTTACCACCGACCCACATATAATATAATGTCCCAACAGCCCCACATATAATATAATGACCCTACAGACCCACATATAATAAAATATTACCAAAGACCCACATATAATATAATGTTCCCACAGACCCACATATAATATAATGTTACCACAGACCCACATATAATATAATGTCCCCACAGACCCACATATAACATAATGTCCTCACAGACCCACTTATAATATAATGTCCCCACAGACCCACATATAATATAATGTCCCCACAGACCCACATATAATATAATGTCCTCACAGACCCACATATAATGTCCCCACAGACCCACATATAATATAATGTCCCCACAGACCCACATATAATATAATGTCCTCACAGACCCACATATAATATAATGTCCCCACAGACCCACATATAATATAATGTCCTCACAGACCCACATATATAATGTCCCCACAGACCCACATATAATATAATGTCCTCACAGACCCACATATATAATGTCCTCACAGACCCACATATAATATAATGTCCTCACAGATCCACATATAATATAATATCCTCACAGACCCACATATAATATAATGTCCTCACAGACCCACATATAATTTAATGTCCTCACAGACCCACATATAATATGTTACCACAGACCCACATATAATATAATGTCCCCACAGACCCACATATAAATATAATGTCCCCACAGACCCACATATAATATAATGTCACCAAAGACCCACATATAATATAATGTTCCCACAGACCCACATATAATATAATGTCCCCACAGACCCACATATAATATAATGTCCCCACAGACCCACATATAATATGTTACCACAGACCCACATATAATATAATGTCCCCACAGACCCACATATAATATAATGTCCTCACAGACCCACATATAATATAATGTCCTCACAGACCCACATATAATATAATGTCCTCACAGACCCACATATAATATAATGTCCCTACAGATCCACATATAATATAATGTACCCACAGACCCACATATAATATAATGTCCTCATAGACCCACATATAATATAATGTTACCACAGACCCACATATAATATAATGTCCCCACAGACCCACATATAATATAATGTCCTCACAGACCCACATATAATATAATGCCCTCACAGATCCACATATAATATAATATCCTCACAGACCCACATATAATATAATGTCCTCACAGACCCACATATAATTTAATGTCCTCACAGACCCACATATAATATAATGTCCCCACAGACCCACATATAATATAATGTCCCCACAGACCCACATATAAATATAATGTCCCCACAGACCCACATATAATATAATGTCCTCATAGACCCACATATAATATAATGTCCTCACAGACCCACATATAATATAATGTCCCCACAGACCCACATATAATATAATGTCCTCACAGACCCACATATAATATAATGTCCCCAAAGACCCATATATAATATAATGTCCCCACAGACCCACATATAATATAATGACCCCACAGACCCACATATAATATAATGTCACCAAAGACCAACATATAATATAATGTTCCCACAGACCCATAAATAATATAATGTCCTCACAGACCCACATATAACATAATGTCACCAAAGACCCACATATAATATAATGTTACCACAGACCCACATATAATATAATGTTCCCACAGACCCACATATAATATAATGTTACCACAGACCCACATATAATATAATGACCCCACAGACCCACATATAATATAATGTTACCACAGACCCACATATAATATAATGTTACCACAGACCCACATATATTATAATGTCCGTACAGACCCACATATAATATAATGTTACCACAGACCCACATATAATATAATGTTACCACTAGTGTTGAGCATTCCGATACTGAAATATCGGGTATCGGCCGATATTCGCGGTATCGGAATTCCGATACTTAATTCCGATACTTTTGCAATATCGTATACTGGAATCGGAAGTTCCCATAATGCAATGAGCCATTTTCATTTTATTCAGCCAATGAGGATCCTAAGAAGTGTGGGCACATCCTGTTAGGCATGTAGGCATCTTAACTAATGGCATGGCTGTGATTGGCTGCTGTAATTATGTCATGATGCACTATAAAAGCCGCCGCCATTTTGAGCTCACTCTGCTGTGAATTCAGTTAGGGATAGGACGCTGTTGTTCTGAGGGACAGTTTTAGCTACCTATTTGGTCTATTCTGCTTTACCCAAGCTACTTTATAAATCGCTGTGCCTTGCAGTGCTAGTGCACAGTTCTCTGTGCTGTTCACCGCTTTCTGCAAGGTCTGGTGTGTGAGTGCAGCTCACCCCGTAGTGTGTGCTTCAGCCACGTCTGGTTATAGTGCACTCAGTGTGTGTCACTGCTTCATACATTGTCCTTTTTTGCCAATTCATAATTTTTCCTGATATCTCCTATTAGTGTGGTGGTTCCATCCGTATTCAGCTAAATTGGTCCCAAACACACTATATAGGAGTAGATAGAGAAATTTTTTTGGTCTTGCAGTGCTAGTGCACAGTGCTCTGCATCTGTACTGTTCACCGCTGTCTGCAAGGTCTGGTGTGTGAGTGCAGCTCACCCTGTAGTGTGTGCTTCAGCCACGTCTGGTTATAGTGCACTCAGTGTGTGTCACTGCCTCATACATTGTCCTTTTTTGCCAATTCATAATTTTTCCTGATATCTCCTATTAGTGTGGTGGTTCCATCCGTATTCAGCTAAATTGGTTCCAAACACACTATATAGGAGTAGTTAGAGGAGCCTTTCTGCAGCATTGGGCCCTGCAGCCCCAGCCAGATTAGTATTAGCCTATTTTTTGTAGCCTCACCTATTGCATTGTAGGTTACCTTCCTACATTGTAATAGCTACAAAAAGTTTGTGATACTATCGTTATTACATCTTTAGGCACATCCAGTGTCTTTTTGTGACAAAAAAAACCTAAATAAAGTTCACCAAACACTCCACTTTACAGTTGTGTAGGCCACATTAGCTCATATTAAAGTCTAGCCAACACTTTATAAAATTAGTGTTTCTTATACCTGTTAGCAGCTGTTCAGGAATAAGCACACTAAGCCCTTAGTACTTTTCTGCCTATCTTTATCAGTCTACCAAGATGAAGAAGGCAGGGAGTAAGGCATGTGGTCGTGGGCGTGGAGTTTCTGCAGGGAGAGGACGTGAGGATTCTTTTTCTGCAGGGAGAGGACGTGGGGATTCTGTGCCTGCTGCGGGCACCAGTGATTCAGCATCCCCCAGTTTTACCAGGGAACAGTCCTTTATGCACAGCTTTGTAGGAGCTAGCCGTACCCCACTGCTGCAGGAGGACCAAATTGAAGCCGTTGTCGGATGGATGGCAGCTAATGCATCGACTTCAATTAGTTCCAGATCCTCTCAGGTCCTGAGCACTGAAGAGCACCCATCTGTCTCTTCACCACCTGCCAAATTGCCCAGGCAGTCAGAGAGCCCTGGACAGGAGCCATCTCTACTTCTGTTCTCTGAATCTCTTGGCTTGGAAAGAGGGGGCCAGCCAAGCAGAATTCGAGAATTTGAAGAAGAGGTAGTATGCAGCGATGCGCAACAGTTTTGTCTCTCTGAATCTGAAGAGGCGGGTGGGCCAGTGCCTATGGTCAGCAGCACACCTCAGTACGCATCTGATGATGAGACTCAGGTGCCACTTTCTGGTGCGTACTGTGCTGTCGAGACTACCCAGGAGAAGCAGTTGTTTGAAGAGGGTGGTGTAGATGATGAGGTCCTTGACCCATCATGGCGTGAGGGACAGGAAGGTGGTGGGAGCAGCTCTGAGAAAGAGATTCCCCGAACAGCCCAAAAAGGAGGGAGAGGGAGGGGGAGGACTTGGTTGCGGAGGACTTGGTTGCCTGTAGCCTCCACTTCGGCACCCATTAGGAGCATGGCTCTTCCAAAATCCAAACCGGGCGCTCCCAAGACTTGCAGTGCCTGGTCCTTTGTTGACACAGTTGCAGATGACATTTGCTTTGTCAAATGCAGGCTGTGTAATCAGAAGGTGAAAAGAGGGAAAAGTGTCAGCAACCTCAATACCACAAATATGTGGAAACATGTGCGGACCAAGCACGTGGTGGAGTTACAAAAACACACTGAAGACCTAGGCCAACCTACAGCGCCACCTACCACCTCTTCAGCTCGTGTTGTAGCCTCTTCCTCCAGCTCACACACAGCTGGTTCGGCTTCCTCACAGGATCGCCATGGAAGAATCTCTGGCACTGTTGTACAGAGACACAGTGTAATTCCACCCACAGCACCACTTTCCCAGTCATCCTCACACTCCCAGGCCAGTCTACAGCCATCATTAGCACAGGCATGGAAGAAAAGGCGCCCATACTCGGCAAACCACCCCCGAGCACAGGCTCTGAATGCTGGCATTGCTAAACTACTGGCCCTTGAAATGCTATCAGTCAGGCTGGTGGAGACTGACACATTCCGTAACTTTATGGCATTGGCAGTCCCACAATACAACGTGTCCAGCCGCTTTTATTTCAGCAGGCAAGCCGTCCCTGCCCTGCAACATCATGTGGAGGGAAAAATTAAACATGCGCTACAAAACGCCGTCAGTAGCAAGGTCCACCTGACCACCGATGCGTGGACCAGTAAGCATGGACAGGGACGATACCTTTCCCTCACTGTCCATTGGGTAAATGTTGTGGAGCCGGGTACAGATCTTGAGAGTGGCGTTGTACGTGTTCTGCCAACTCCAAGGATTGCAGGAATCCAGTCTGTACACATTGACTCCTCCTCATACTCCAGTTCCTCTGAATCAGCGCTGCAGGAGCCGTCACGGTCTACCTCCACATCGACCCGTGAACGGTTACCTGTTATGGTGACCAATATGAGCACAGCCGTGGCCAAACGTCAACAGGCCGTATTAAAATTAATTTCTTTGGGGAATCGAAGCCACACAGCGCAGGAGCTCTGGAATGCCATCAAGCAGCAGAGCGACGTGTGGTTTGTGCCAGCGAATCTCCAGCCAGGCATGGTAGTGTGTGACAATGGCCGAAATCTGGTGGCAACTCTGGGCATAGGCAACCTCACTCACATCCCATGTCTGGCACATGTGCTCAACTTGGTCGTGCAGAGTTTTTTGAGGGACTATCCGGATCTTGATGCACTGCTTCACAAGGTCCGCATAGAGTGCGCTCACTTGCGGCGTTCCAGCAATGCAAGATCACGCATTGCAGCTCTGCAGCGCCGATCACGTCTTCCGGAACATCGCATCATATGTGACCTACCCACCAGGTGGAATTCAACGTTACATATGTTGGAGAGGTTGTGTGAGCAGCAGGCAGCAGTAATGGAGTACCAGCTGCAGCAGGCGCAAACAAGTCGCAGTGCGCGCCGTTCACACTTCACCACCACTGAGTGGGCCTCTATGAAGGACATTTGCCACGTTTTGCGTGCCTTCGATTATTCCACGCGGATGGCGAGTGCAGATGATGCACTAGTCAGCATGACTATCCCCCTTATCTGCCTGCTTGAAAAAACACTGCAAGCACTAAGGGACGAGGTTTTGGAAGAGGTGGAGGATGAGGAGTCACAAATGCCATCTGCTTCTCTACAGTCTGCGCAACGTGGTTCCTCACAAAGGCCTAGGCAGGGGACACTTTGTGAGGAGGATGAGGAGGAGTGAATGGATGAGGAAGACATCTGTCCAGAGGAGGGAGGTACACAATGCTCTAGTAGTCAGTATCTAGAGCGAGGGTGGGGTGATGCAGAGCAGGCAGAGATCACGCCTCAAGCAGGGGACAGCGTTTCTTGGCCAGTTGGCAGTCTGCAGCACATGGTTGATTTCATGCTGCAGTGCCTGAGAAACGACCGCCGCATCGCCCACATTCTCAACACGGCTGATTATTGGGTGTCCACCCTCCTAGATCCTCGCTACTGGGACAACTTACAAAGCCTCATAACACCGTTGAACTGGGAGCGTAAAATGCGGGAGTAACAAGACGCACTGGTGCATTCCATCATGTTCTCCATTTCAACCGAGAGCAGTGCTGCTAGTGCTTTACAAAGAAGCTCAGTGCGTCGAGGCAGTGGAGGAAGCTCTGCACAAAGAGGGAGCAGAAGCAGCGCCTCAGCACAAGGCAAGACCAGTATGGCCGAAATGTGGCAAAGTTTTGTGTCCCCGCCGCCACAAATGTCTACACCATCACAGACGGCTCCAGTCAGCAGGAGGCAACGTTTCCGTCAGATGGTGACAGACTACATGTCTTGCCCTCTTAGTGTACTCCCAGACGGCTCTTCTCCCTTCAAGTTTTGGGTCTGTAAGCTGGATACATGGCCAGAGCTTAGTCAGTATGCATTGGAGGTGCTAGCTTGCCCTGCTGCTAGTGTATTATCGGAACGCGTCTTTAGTGCCGCAGGTGGTGTACTAACAGACCGTCGCATGCGACTATCCTCCGATAACGTTGACCGGCTTACTTTTCTCAAAATGAACAAGGCCTGGATCTCTCATGAATTTGCCAGTCCTCTTCCAGAATAAATAATTGGTTGGCAACAGTATCCAGGTCTCCTGTTCTGTTCATGTTTCTACCACCTGAACTGTAATCCCTGAGCTCCAACACCGCCAGTTGGCGCTCGGAAGTGCCGTCTGCACAGTCAACACTTGCTGCCGTGTCATTGGGGTTCAGTAACGTCAGCTGTTCCCCTGCTGTGCGGACGGCAATTTCTCCTGCTCTGTCCACATTCTCACTACTACAGATTTTAAAGTTGCTCCAATTACACCTCTGGCTCCTCTGTTTTCAGTATTATCCCTGAGCTCCAACACCGCCAGTTGGCGCTCGGAAGTGCCGTCTGCACAGTCAACACTTGCTGCCGTGTTATTGGGGTTCAGTAACGTCAACTGTTCCCCTGCTGCGCGGACGGCAATTTCTCCTGCTCTGTCCACATTCTCACTACTACAGATTTTAAAGTTGCTCCAATTACACCTCTGGCTCCTCTGTTTTCAGTATTATCCCTGAGCTCCAACACCGCCAGTTGGCGCTCGGAAGTGCCGTCTGCACAGTCAACACTTGCTGCCGTGTTATTGGGGTTCAGTAACGTCAGCTGTTCCCCTGCTGTGCGGACGGCAATTTCTCCTGCTCTGTCCACATTCTCACTACTACAGATTTTAAAGTTGCTCCAATTACACCTCTGGCTCCTCTGTTTTCAGTATTATCCCTGAGCTCCAACACTACCAGTTGGCGCTCGGAAGTGCCGTCTGCACAGTCAACACTTGCTGCCGTGTTATTGGGGTTCGGTAACGTTAGCAGTTCCCCTGCTGTGCGGACGGCAATTTCTCCTGCTCTGTCCACATCCACTGTACTACTGATTTAAAACCTCCTCCAAATACACCTCTGGCTCCTCTGTTTTCAGTATTATCCCTGAGCTCCAACACCGCCAGTTGGCGCTCGGAAATGCCGTCTGCACAGTCAACACTTGCTGCCATGTTATTGGGGTTCAGTAACGTCAGCTGTTCCCCTGCTGTGCGGACGGCAATTTCTCCTGCTCTGTCCACATTCTCACTACTACAGATTTTAAAGTTGCTCCAATTACACCTCTGGCTCCTCTGTTTTCAGTATTATCCCTGAGCTACAACACCGCCAGTTGGTGCTCGGAAGTGCCGTCTGCACAGTCAACACTTGCTGCCGTGTTATTGGGGTTCGGTAACGTCAGCTGTTCCCCTGCTGTGCGGACGGCAATTTCTCCTGCTCTGACAACATTCTCACTACTACAGATTTTAAAGTTGCTCCAATTACACCTCTGGCTCCTCTGTTTTCAGTATTATCCCTGAGCTCCAACACCGCCAGTTGGTGCTCGGAAGTGCCGTCTGCACAGTCAACACTTGCTGCCGTGTTATTGGGGTTCAGTAACGTCAGCTGTTCCCCTGCTGTGCGGACGGAAATTCCTCCTGCTCTGTCCACATCCACTGTACTACTGATTTAAAACCTCCTCCAAATACACCTCTGGCTCCTCTGTTTTCAGTATTATCCCTGAGCTCCAACACCGCCAGTTGGCGCTCGGAAGTGCTGTCTGCACAGTCAACACTTGCTGCCATGTTATTGGGGTTCAGTAACGTCAGCTGTTCCCCTGCTGTGCGGACGGCAATTTCTCCTGCTCTGTCCACATTCTCACTACTACAGATTTTAAAGTTGCTCCAATTACACCTCTGGCTCCTCTGTTTTCAGTATTATCCCTGAGCTCCAACACCGCCAGTTGGCGCTCGGAAGTGCCGTCTGCACAGTCAACACTTGCTGCCGTGTTATTGGGGTTCAGTAACGTCAGCTGTTCCCCTGCTGTGCGGACGACAATTTCTCCTGCTTTGTCCACATCCACTGTACTACTGATTTAAAACCTCCTCCAAATACACCTCTGGCTCCTCTGTTTTCAGTATTATCCCTGAGCTCCAACACCGCCAGTTGGCGCTCGGAAGTGCCGTCTGCACAGTCAACACTTGCTGCCATGTAATTGGGGTTCAGTAACGTCAGCTGTTCCCCTGCTGTGCGGACGGCAATTTCTCCTGCTCTGTCCACATTCTCACTACTACAGATTTTAAAGTTGCTCCAATTACACCTCTGGCTCCTCTGTTTTCAGTATTATCCCTGAGCTCCAACACCGCCAGTTGGCGCTCGGAAGTGCCGTCTGCACAGTCAACACTTGCTGCCGTGTTATTGGGGTTCGGTAACGTCAGCTGTTCCCCTGCTGTGCGGACGGCAATTTCTCCTGCTCTGTCCACATCCACTGTACTACTGATTTAAAACCTCCTCCAAATACACCTCTGGCTCCTCTGTTTTCAGTATTATCCCTGAGCTCCAACACCGCCAGTTGGCGCTCGGAAGTGCCGTCTGCACAGTCAACACTTGCTGCCATGTTATTGGGATTCAGTAACGTCAGCTGTTCCCCAGCTGTGCGGACGGCAATTTCTCCTGCTCTGTCCACATCTACTGTACTACTGATTTAAACCTCCTCCAAATACACCTCTGGCTCCTCTGTTTTCAGTATTATCCCTGAGCTCCAATACCGCCAGTTGGCGCTCGGAAGTGCCGTCTGCACAGTCAACACTTGCTGCCATGTTATTGGGGTTCAGTAACGTCAGCTGTTCCCCTGCTGTGCGGACGGCAATTTCTCCTGCTCTGTCCACATTCTCACTACTACAGATTTTAAAGTTGCTCCAATTACAACTCTGGCTCCTCTGTTTTCAGTATTATCCCTGAGCTCCAACACCGCCAGTTGGCGCTCGGAAGTGCCGTCTGCACAGTCAACACTTGCTGCCGTGTTATTGGGGTTCAGTAACGTCAGCTGTTCCCCTGCTGTGCGGACGGCAATTTCTCCTGCTCTATCCACATCCACTGTACTACTGATTTAAAACCTCCTCCAAATACACCTCTGGCTCCTCTGTTTTCAGTATTATCCCTGAGCTCCAACACCGCCAGTTGGCGCTCGGAAGTCCCGTCTGCACAGTCAACACTTGCTGCCATGTTATTGGGGTTCAGTAACGTCAGCTGTTCCCCTGCTGTGCGGACGGCAATTTCTCCTGCTCTGTCCACATTCTCACTACTACAGATTTTAAAGTTTCTCCAATTACACCTCTGGCTCCTCTGTTTTCAGTATTATCCCTGAGCTACAACACCGCCAGTTGGTGCTCGGAAGTGCCGTCTGCACAGTCAACACTTGCTGCCGTGTTATTGGGGTTCGGTAACGTCAGCTGTTCCCCTGCTGTGCGGACGGCAATTTCTCCTGCTCTGACAACATTCTCACTACTACAGATTTTAAAGTTGCTCCAATTACACCTCTGGCTCCTCTGTTTTCAGTATTATCCCTGAGCTCCAACACCGCCAGTTGGTGCTCGGAAGTGCCGTCTGCACAGTCAACACTTGCTGCCGTGTTATTGGGGTTCAGTAACGTCAGCTGTTCCCCTGCTGTGCGGACGGCAATTCCTCCTGCTCTGTCCACATCCACTGTACTACTGATTTAAAACCTCCTCCAAATACACCTCTGGCTCCTCTGTTTTCAGTATTATCCCTGAGCTCCAACACCGCCAGTTGGCGCTCGGAAGTGCTGTCTGCACAGTCAACACTTGCTGCCATGTTATTGGGGTTCAGTAACGTCAGCTGTTCCCCTGCTGTGCGGACGGCAATTTCTCCTGCTCTGTCCACATTCTCACTACTACAGATTTTAAAGTTGCTCCAATTACACCTCTGGCTCCTCTGTTTTCAGTATTATCCCTGAGCTCCAACACCGCCAGTTGGCGCTCGGAAGTGCCGTCTGCACAGTCAACACTTGCTGCCGTGTTATTGGGGTTCAGTAACGTCAGCTGTTCCCCTGCTGTGCGGACGACAATTTCTCCTGCTCTGTCCACATCCACTGTACTACTGATTTAAAACCTCCTCCAAATACACCTCTGGCTCCTCTGTTTTCAGTATTATCCCTGAGCTCCAACACCGCCAGTTGGCGCTCGGAAGTGCCGTCTGCACAGTCAACACTTGCTGCCATGTAATTGGGGTTCAGTAACGTCAGCTGTTCCCCTGCTGTGCGGACGGCAATTTCTCCTGCTCTGTCCACATTCTCACTACTACAGATTTTAAAGTTGCTCCAATTACACCTTTGGCTCCTCTGTTTTCAGTATTATCCCTGAGCTCCAACACCGCCAGTTGGCGCTCGGAAGTGCCGTCTGCACAGTCAACACTTGCTGCCGTGTTATTGGGGTTCGGTAACGTCAGCTGTTCCCCTGCTGTGCGGACGGCAATTTCTCCTGCTCTGTCCACATCCACTGTACTACTGATTTAAAACCTCCTCCAAATACACCTCTGGCTCCTCTGTTTTCAGTATTATCCCTGAGCTCCAACACCGCCAGTTGGCGCTCGGAAGTGCCGTCTGCACAGTCAACACTTGCTGCCATGTTATTGGGATTCAGTAACGTCAGCTGTTCCCCAGCTGTGCGGACGGCAATTTCTCCTGCTCTGTCCACATCTACTGTACTACTGATTTAAAACCTCCTCCAAATACACCTCTGGCTCCTCTGTTTTCAGTATTATCCCTGAGCTCCAATACCGCCAGTTGGCGCTCGGAAGTGCCGTCTGCACAGTCAACACTTGCTGCCATGTTATTGGGGTTCAGTAACGTCAGCTGTTCCCCTGCTGTGCGGACGGCAATTTCTCCTGCTCTGTCCACATTCTCACTACTACAGATTTTAAAGTTGCTCCAATTACAACTCTGGCTCCTCTGTTTTCAGTATTATCCCTGAGCTCCAACACCGCCAGTTGGCGCTCGGAAGTGCCGTCTGCACAGTCAACACTTGCTGCCGTGTTATTGGGGTTCAGTAACGTCAGCTGTTCCCCTGCTGTGCGGACGGCAATTTCTCCTGCTCTATCCACATCCACTGTACTACTGATTTAAAACCTCCTCCAAATACACCTCTGGCTCCTCTGTTTTCAGTATTATCCCTGAGCTCCAACACCGCCAGTTGGCGCTCGGAAGTCCCGTCTGCACAGTCAACACTTGCTGCCATGTTATTGGGGTTCAGTAACGTCAGCTGTTCCCCTGCTGTGCGGACGGCAATTTCTCCTGCTCTGTCCACATTCTCACTACTACAGATTTTAAAGTTTCTCCAATTACACCTCTGGCTCCTCTGTTTTCAGTATTATCCCTGAGCTCCAACACCGCCAGTTGGTGCTCGGAAGTGCCGTCTGCACAGTCAACACTTGCTGCCGTGTTATTGGGGTTCAGTAACGTCAGCTGTTCCCCTGCTGTGCGGACGGCAATTTCTCCTGCTCTGTCCACATCCACTGTACTACTGATTTAAAACCTCCTCCAAATACACCTCTGGCTCCTCTGTTTTCAGTATTATCCCTGAGCTCCAACACCGCCAGTTGGCGCTCGGAAGTGCTGTCTGCACAGTCAACACATGCTGCCATGTTATTGGGGTTCAGTAACTTCAGCTGTTCCCCTGCTGTGCGGACGGCAATTTCTCCTGCTCTGTCCACATTCTCACTACTACAGATTTTAAAGTTGCTCCAATTACACCTCTGGCTCCTCTGTTTTCAGTATTATCCCTGAGCTCCAACACCGCCAGTTGGCGCTCGGAAGTGCCGTCTGCACAGTCAACACTTGCTGCCGTGTTATTGGGGTTCAGTAACGTCAGCTGTTCCCCTGCTGTGCGGACGGCAATTCCTCCTGCTCTGTCCACATCCACTGTACTACTGATTTAAAACCTCCTCCAAATACACCTCTGGCTCCTCTGTTTTCAGTATTATCCCTGAGCTCCAACACCGCCAGTTGGCGCTCGGAAATGCCGTCTGCACAGTCAACACTTGCTGCCATGTTATTGGGGTTCAGTAACGTCAGCTGTTCCCCTGCTGTGCGGACGGCAATTTCTCCTGCTCTGTCCACATTCTCACTACTACAGATTTTAAAGTTGCTCCAATTACACCTCTGGCTCCTCTGTTTTCAGTATTATCCCTGAGCTCCAACACCGCCAGTTGGCGCTCGGAAGTGCCGTCTGCACAGTCAACACTTGCTCCAGTGTTATTGGGGTTCGGTAACGTCAGCTGTTCCCCTGCTGTGCGGACGGCAATTTCTCCTGCTTTGTCCACATCCACTGTACTACTGATTTAAAACCTCCTCCAAATACACCTCTGGCTCCTCTGTTTTCAGTATTATCCCTGAGCTCCAACACCGCCAGTTGGCGCTCGGAAGTGCCGTCTGCACAGTCAACACTTGCTGCCATGTTATTGGGGTTCAGTAACGTCAGCTGTTCCCCTGCTGTGCGGACGGCAATTTCTCCTGCTCTGTCCACATTCTCACTACTACAGATTTTAAAGTTGCTCCAATTACAACTCTGGCTCCTCTGTTTTCAGTATTATCCCTGAGCTCCAACACCGCCAGTTGGCGCTCGGAAGTGCCGTCTGCACAGTCAACGCTTGCTCCAGTGTTATTGGGGTTCAGTAACGTCAGCTGATCCCCAGCTGTGTGTCCGGCAAATTCTCCTGCTTTGTCCACATCCACTGTACTACTGATTTAAAACCTCTTCCAAATATACCTCTGGCTCCTCTGTTTTTAGTATTTACCCTGGGCTCCAATACCGCTAGTTGCTGCTCAGAAGTGCCGTCTGCACAGTCAACTCTTGCTCCAGTGTTATTGGGGTTCAGTAACGTCAGCTGATCCCCAGCTGTGTGTCCGGCAAATTCTCCTGCTTTGTCCACATCGACTGTACTACTGATTTAAAACCTCCTTCAAATACACGTCTGGCTCCTCTGTTTTTAGTATTTACCCTGGGCTCCAATACCGCTAATTGCTGCTCAGAAGTGCCGTCTGCACAGTCAACGCTTGCTCCAGTGTTATTGGGGTTCAGTAACGTCAGCTGTTCCCCTGCTGTGTGTCCGGTAAATTCTCCTGCTTTGTCCACATCCACTGTACTACTGATTTAAGACTTGCTCCAATTACACCTCTGGCTCCACTCTATTTTTAGTATTTACCCTGGGTTCCAGCACCGCCAGCTGGTTCTCGGTAGTTCCATTTGCTCTTGTACCTTCTACTACCCATCCGGGTTCCAGTACCGTCAGCTGGTTCTCAGCAGTGCCTTTGGATTAGGTGCCTCCTTCTCGGTATCCAAGTTCCACCAACGTCTGCTGGTTCTTGGTAGTGCTTTCTGGCACAGGTACCTCCTGCTTACTAACCGAGTTCCAGTACCGTCAGCTGGTCTTCGGCAGTTCCATTGGCTCTTGTACCTTCTGCTACCCATCCGGGTTCCAGTACCGTCAGCTGGTCCTCGGTAGTTCCTCAGCTTTCTTGTACCTTCTGCTACATTTCGAAGTTCAAGCTTTTTGAAATGGTTCTTGGTAATCACTCTGGATCTCCCTGACGAGGACGCTGAAGACGAGGACCCTGAAGACCAACCCTAAGAAGACGAGGACCCCGAAGACGACGACCCTGAAGACGAGGACCCTGAAGACCACCCCGAAGAAGACGAGGACCCTGAAGACCACCCCGAAGACGAGGACCCAGAAGACCAACCCGAAGAAGACGAGGACCCCGAAGACGAGGACCCCCGAAGACGACGACCCTGAAGACCACCCCGAAGAAGACCAAGAAGATGACCCTGAAGAAGTTGACCAAGAGGACAAAGAAGAGAAGACAAGCACCAAGATACAGAAGAACAAGAGACAGAAAACCAAGAAGCAGAAATACAAGAAGCTGCAGAACAAAAAGCGGAAGAACATTAAGCATAAGACTAAAAATCAGAGCAAAAGATAATATCTAAATTATAAGCAGAAGATGACTAAGCAGTGTATGGGGGTGAGTCCGTTCCTCCTCGTGGTGCCCCTGGAAAAGACCTGCTGCTGCAGGCCAAACTGAACGCGGACAAATCCTGTTGTAAATCTTTTGTGACGGGCAGAACGAAAGGTGTAATGTCCAACCTTTTATAGATAACAGCTACAGGAATGCCTGTCACAAATAAGAATATGATGAAGAAGAAGAATATGAAGAAGATGAAGAAGTAGAATATGAAGAATGTAAAAAAAAAGAATAATACGAAGAAGGTGAAGAAGAAGAAGATGAAGAAGGTGAAGAAGAAGTGGATGAAAAAGATGCTGAGGATGATGAAGGAGAAAGTGTGGGAGAAGTAAAAAAGAAGGTGAAGAGCATGGAAGTAGTGAAACATAAATATCTGACAAAATATAAAAATACTTAACATAGTCAATATTTCCGTAACTCAGAACGTCTTAAAAAAAATATTAATTCCTGCTATTCCATTTGATTGGGCTAAACCTCTATGCCTTTATTGTCTCCCCCACCTCCCCCAATACATTCTACATTATTCTTAGTTGTTTTCCTTCATGTAGAATTAACCTACAAGGAAAGAAAGGGTTTATTTTCATTCCGATATTTCTGTCCCATTGACTTGCATTGGTTTCCGGTATCGGAATCGGCGATATACGATACTTTTTCGGTATCGGTCCGATCCAATCCGATCCGATATTTCCCGATATCGGAAGGTATCGCTCAACACTAGTTACCTCAGACCACATATAATATAATGTTCCCACAGACCCACATATAATATAATGTTATCCCAGACCCACATATAATGTAATGACCCCACAGACCCACATATAATATAATGTTCCCACAGACCCACATATAATATAATGTTATCCCAGACCCACATATAATGTAATGACCCCATAGACCCATATATAATATAATGTTACCACAGACCCACATATAATATAATGTTACCACAGACCCACATATAATATAATGTTCCCACAGACCCACATATAATATAATGTTACCCCAGACCTGCATATAATGTAATGACCCCACAGATCCACATATAATATAATGTTCCCACAGACCCACATATAATATAATGTTACCACAGACCCACATATAATATAATGTTCCCACAGACCCACATATAATATAATGTTACCCCAGACCTGCATATAATGTAATGACCCCACAGATCCACATATAATATAATGTTACCACAGATCCACATATAATATAATGTTATCCCAGACCCACATATAATGTAATGACCCCACAGACCCACATATAATATAATGTTCCCACAGACCCACATATAATATAATGTTATCCCAGACCCACATATAATGTAATGACCCCATAGACCCATATATAATATAATGTTACCACAGACCCACATATAATATAATGTTACCACAGACCCACATATAATATAATGTTCCCACAGACCCACATATAATATAATGTTACCCCAGACCTGCATATAATGTAATGACCCCACAGATCCACATATAATATAATGTTCCCACAGACCCACATATAATATAATGTTACCCCAGACCCACATATAATGTAATGACCCCATAGACCCATATATAATATAATGTTACCACAGACCCACATATAATATAATGTTACCACAGACCCACATATAATATAAGGTTCCCACAGACCCACATATAATATAATGTTACGCCAGACCCACATATAATGTAATGATCCCACAGATCCACATATAATATAATGTCCCCACAGACCCACATATAATATAATGTTCCCACAGACCCACATATAATATAATGTCCCCACAGACCCACATATAATATAATGCCCTCACAGACCCACATATAATATAATGTCCCAGAGTCCCACATATAATATAATGTCCCCACAGCCCCACATATAATATAACGTCCCACAGTTCCACATATAATATATTGTCCCCACAGATCCACATATAATATAATGTCCCCACAGACCCACATATAATATAATGTTCCCACAGACCCACATATAATATAATGTCCCCACAGACCCACATATAATATAATGTCCTCACAGACCCACATATAATATAATGTCCCCACAGACCCACATATAATATAACGTCCTCACAGACCCACATATAATATAATGTCCGCAATGACCCACATATAATATAATGTCCTCACAGACCCACATATAATATAATATCCTCAAAGACCCATATATAATATAATGTCCTCACAGACCCACATATAATATAATATCTTCACAGATCCACATATAATATAATGTCCTCACAGACCCACATATAATATAATGTCCTCACAGACCCACATATAATATAATGTCCTCACAGACCCACATATAATATAATGTACCCACAGACCCAAATATAATATAATGTCCCCACAGACACACATATAATATAATGTCCTCACAGACCCACATATAATATAATGTCCCCACAGACCCACATATAATATAATGTCCTCACAGACCCACATATAATATAATGTCCTCACAGACCCACATATAATATAATGTCCCCACAGACCCACATATAATATAATGTCCTCACAGACCCACATATAATATAATGTACCCACAGACCCAAATATAATATAATTTTCTAAAGTGAACAATCACAAGCTGGTTGCAGTTCAACATCTTATCATTAAATAATGATGTAATTAGGTCCTCCGTATTTTCATTGTATTTTAAATCTTTGCATTGTTTAACATACTGTTTGTTTATGAAAAGATAGCATATGTATATATACAGTATTGCTAGAACGGAGTTAATTATATTAGTCCGGCCCTCTAAAACCATCCCAATTTCTCATGCGGCCCCCTGGCAAAATTAATTGCCCACCCCTGCCACAGACCCAAATATAATATAATGTCCTCACAGACCCACATATAATATAATGTCCTCACAGACCCACATATAATATAATGTCCCCACAGACCCACATATAATATAATGTCCTCACAGACCCACATATAATATAATGTCCTCACAGACCCACATATAATATAATGTCCTCACAGACCCACATATAATATAATGTCCCCACAGACCCACATATAATATAATGTCCTCACAGACCCACATATAATATAATGTCCTCACAGACCCACATATAATATAATGTCCTCACAGACCCACATATAATATAATGTACCCACAGACCCAAATATAATATAATGTCCTCACAGACCCACATATAATATAATGTCCTCACAGACCCACATATAATATAATGTCCTCACAGACCCACATATAATATAATGTCCCCACAGACCCACATATAATATAATGTCCCCACAGACCCACATATAATATAATGTCACCACAGACCCACATATAATATAATATTACCACAGACCCACATATAATATAATGTCCTCACAGACCCACATATAATATAATGTCCCCACAGACCCACATATAATATAATGTCCCCACAGACCCACATATAATATAATGTCCTCACAGACCCACATATAATATAATGTCCCCACAGACCCACATATAATATAATGTCCTCACAGACCCACATATAATATAATGTACCCACAGACCCACATATAATATAATGTAACCACAGACCCAAATATAATATAATATTACCACAGACCCACATATAATATAATGTCCTCACAGACCCACATATAATATAATGTCCCCACAGACCCACATATAATATAATGTCCCCACAGACCCACATATAATATAATGTACCCACAGACCCAAATATAATATAATGTCCCCAGAGACACACATATAATATAATGTCCTCACAGACCCACATATAATATAATGTCCTCACAGACCCACATATAATATAATGTCCCCACAGACCCACATATAATATAATGTCCTCACAGACCCACATATAATATAATGTCCTCACAGACCCACATATAATATAATGTCCTCACAGACCCACATATAATATAATGTTCTCACAGACCCACATATAATATAATGTCCTCACAGACCCACATATAATATAATGTCCTCACAGACCCACATATAATATAATGTCCTCACAGACCCACATATAATATAATGTCCTCACAGACCCACATATAATATAATGTCCCCACAGACCCACATATAATATAATGTCCTCACAGACCCACATATAATATAATGTAACCACAGACCCAAATATAATATAATGTCCTCACAGACCCACATATAATATAATGTCCTCACAGACCCACATATAATATAATGTCCCCACAGACCCACATATAATATAATGTCCTCACAGACCCACATATAATATAATGTCCCCACAGACCCACATATAATATAATGTCACCACAGACCCAAATATAATATAATATTACCACAGACCCACATATAATATAATGTCCCCACAGACCCACATATAATATAATGTACCCACAGACCCAAATATAATATAATGTCCCCACAGACACACATATAATATAATGTCCTCACAGACCCACATATAATATAATGTCCCCACAGACCCACATATAATATAATGTCCTCACAGACCCACATATAATATAATGTCCTCACGGACCCACATATAATATAATGTCCCCACAGACCCACATATAATATAATGTCCTCACAGACCCACATATAATATAATGTCACCACAGACCCACATATAATATAATGTCCTCACGGACCCACATATAATATAATGTCACCACAGACCCACAAATAATATAATGTCCTCACAGACCCACATATAATATAATGTCACCACAGACCCACATATAATATAATGTCCCCACAGACCCACATATAATATAATGTCCTCACAGACCCACATATAACATAATGTCCTCACAGACCCACATATAATATAATGTCCCCACAGACCCACATATAATATAATGTCCCCACAGACCCACATATAATATAATGTCACCACAGACCCACATATAATATAATATTACCACAGACCCACATATAATATAATGTCCTCACAGACCCACATATAATATAATGTCCCCACAGACCCACATATAATATAATGTCCCCACAGACCCACATATAATATAATGTCCTCACAGACCCACATATAATATAATGTCCCCACAGACCCACATATAATATAATGTCCTCACAGACCCACATATAATATAATGTACCCACAGACCCACATATAATATAATGTAACCACAGACCCAAATATAATATAATATTACCACAGACCCACATATAATATAATGTCCTCACAGACCCACATATAATATAATGTCCCCACAGACCCACATATAATATAATGTCCCCACAGACCCACATATAATATAATGTACCCACAGACCCAAATATAATATAATGTCCCCAGAGACACACATATAATATAATGTCCTCACAGACCCACATATAATATAATGTCCCCACAGACCCACATATAATATAATGTCCTCACAGACCCACATATAATATAATGTAACCACAGACCCAAATATAATATAATGTCCTCACAGACCCACATATAATATAATGTCCTCACAGACCCACATATAATATAATGTCCCCACAGACCCACATATAATATAATGTCCTCACAGACCCACATATAATATAATGTCCCCACAGACCCACATATAATATAATGTCACCACAGACCCAAATATAATATAATATTACCACAGACCCACATATAATATAATGTCCCCACAGACCCACATATAATATAATGTACCCACAGACCCAAATATAATATAATGTCCCCACAGACACACATATAATATAATGTCCTCACAGACCCACATATAATATAATGTCCCCACAGACCCACATATAATATAATGTCCTCACAGACCCACATATAATATAATGTCCTCACGGACCCACATATAATATAATGTCCCCACAGACCCACATATAATATAATGTCCTCACAGACCCACATATAATATAATGTCACCACAGACCCACATATAATATAATGTCCTCACGGACCCACATATAATATAATGTCACCACAGACCCACAAATAATATAATGTCCTCACAGACCCACATATAATATAATGTCACCACAGACCCACATATAATATAATGTCCCCACAGACCCACATATAATATAATGTCCTCACAGACCCACATATAATATAATGTCCTCACAGACCCACATATAATATAATATCCTCACAGATCCACATATAATATAATGTCCTCACAGACCCACATATAATATAATATCCTCACAGATCCACATATAATATAATGTCCCCACAGACCTACATATAATATAATGTCCCCACAGACCCACATATAATATAATGTCACCACAGACCCAAATATAATATAATATTACCACAGACCCACATATAATATAATGTCCCCACAGACCCACATATAATATAATGTACCCACAGACCCAAATATAATATAATGTCCCCACAGACACACATATAATATAATGTCCTCACAGACCCACATATAATATAATGTCCCCACAGACCCACATATAATATAATGTCCTCACAGACCCACATATAATATAATGTCCTCACGGACCCACATATAATATAATGTCCCCACAGACCCACATATAATATAATGTCCTCACAGACCCACATATAATATAATGTCACCACAGACCCACATATAATATAATGTCCTCACGGACCCACATATAATATAATGTCACCACAGACCCACAAATAATATAATGTCCTCACAGACCCACATATAATATAATGTCACCACAGACCCACATATAATATAATGTCCCCACAGACCCACATATAATATAATGTCCTCACAGACCCACATATAATATAATGTCCTCACAGACCCACATATAATATAATATCCTCACAGATCCACATATAATATAATGTCCTCACAGACCCACATATAATATAATATCCTCACAGATCCACATATAATATAATGTCCCCACAGACCTACATATAATATAATGTCCTCACAGACCCACATATAATATAATGTCCTCACAGACCCACATATAATATAATGTCCTCACAGACCCACATATAATATAATGTTACCACAGACCAGCATTTAATATATTGTCCCCACAGACCCACATATAATATAATGTCCCCACAGACCCACATATAATATAATGTCCCCACAGACCCACATATAATATAATGTCCTCACAGACCCACATATAATATAATGTCCTCACAGACCCACATATAATATAATGTCCTCACAGACCCACATATAATATAATGTCACCACAGACCCACATATAATATAATGTCCTCACAGACCCACATATAATATAATGTCCTCACAGACCCACATATAATATAATGTTACCACAGACCCACATATAACATAATGTCCTCACAGACCCACATATAATATAATGTCCTCACAGACCCACATATAATATAATGTCCCCACAGACCCACATATAATATAATGTCCTCACAGAACCACATATAATATATTGTCCCCACAGACCCACATATAATATAATGTCCCCACAGAGCCACATATAATATAATGTCCCCACAGACCCACATATAATATAATGTCCCCACAGACCCACATATAATATAATGTCCTCACAGACCCACATATAATATAATGTCACCACAGACCCACATATAATATAATGTCCTCACAGACCCACATATAATATAATGTCCTCACAGACCCACATATAATATAATGTCCTCACAGACCCACATATAATATAATGTCCCCACAGACCCACATATAATATAATGTCCCCACAGACCCACATATAGTATAATGTTCCCACAGACCCACATATAATATAATGTCCCCACAGACCCACATATAATATAATGTCCCCACAGACCCACATATAATATAATGTCCTCACAGACCCACATATAATATAATGTTCCCACAGACCCACATATAATATAATGTCCCCACAGACCCACATATAATATAATGTCCTCACAGACCCACATATAATATAATGTCCTCACAGACCCACATATAATATAATGTCCCCACAGACCCACATATAATATAATGTCCTCACAGACCCACATATAATATAATGTCCCCACAGACCCACATATAATATAATGTCCCCACAGACCCACATATAATATAATGTTCCCACAGACCCACATATAATATAATGTCCTCACAGACCCACATATAATATAATGTCCTCACAGACCCACATATAATATAATGTCCTCACAGACCCACATATAATATAATGTCCTCACAGACCCACATATAATATAATGTTCTCACAGACCCACATATAATATAATGTCCTCACAGACCCACATATAATATAATGTCCTCACAGACCCACATATAATATAATGTTCTCACAGACCCACATATAATATAATGTTCTCACAGACCCACATATAATATAATGTCCTCACAGACCCACATATAATATAATGTCCTCACAGACCCACATATAATATAATGTCCTCACAGACCCACATATAATATAATGTTCTCACAGACCCACATATAATATGTCCCCACAGACCCACATATAATATAATGTCCCCACAGACCCACATATAATATTATGTCCCCACAGACCCACATATAATATAATATCCTCACAGACCCACATATAATATAATGTCCTCACAGACCCACATATAATATAATGTCCTCACGGACCCACATATAATATAATGTCCTCACAGATCCACATATAATATAATGTCCTCACAGACCCACATATAATATAATGTCCTCACAGACCCACATATAATATAATGTCCTCACAGACCCACATATAATATAATGTCTCCACAGACCCACATATAATATAATGTCATCACAGACCCACATATAATATAATGTCCTCACAGACCCACATATAATATAATGTTCTCACAGATCCACATATAATATAATGTCCTCACAGACCCACATATATAATGTCCTCACAGACCCACATATAATATAATGTCCTCACAGACCCACATATAATATAATGTTCCCACAGACCCACATATAATATAATGTCTCCACAGACCCACATATAATATAATGTCCTCACAGACCCACATATAATATAATGTCCTCACAGACCCACATATAATATAATGTCCTCACAGACCCACATATAATATAATGTCCTCACAGACCCACATATAATATAATGTCCCCACAGACCCACATATAATATAATGTCCCCACAGACCCACATATAATATAATGTCCCCACAGACCCACATATAATATAATGTCCCCACAGACCCCATATAATATAATGTCCTCACAGACCCACATATAATATAATGTCCTCACAGACCCACATATAATATAATGTTCTCACAGATCCACATATAATATAATGTCCTCACAGACCCACATATAATATAATGTCCTCACAGACCCACATATAATGTAATGTCCTCACAGACCCACATATAATATAATGTCCTCACAGACCCACATATAATATAATGTCCTCACAGACCCACATATAATATAATGTCCTCACAGACCCACATATAATATAATGTCCTCACAGACCCACATATAATATAATGTCCTCACAGACCCACATATAATATAATGTCCCCACAGACCCACATATAATATAATGTCCTCACAGACCCACATATAATATAATATCCTCACAGACCCACATATAATATAATGTCACCACAGACCCACATATAATATAATGTCCTCACAGACCCACATATAATATAATGTCCTCACAGACCCACATATAATATAATGTCCTCACAGACCCACATATAATATAATGTCCCCACAGACCCACATATAATATAATGTCCTCACAGACCCACATATAATATAATGTCCTCACAGACCCACATATAATATAATGTCCTCACAGACCCACATATAATATAATGTCCTCACAGACCCACATATAATATAATGTCCTCACAGACCCACATATAATATAATGTCCTCACGGACCCACATATAATATAATGTCCCCACAGACCCACATATAATATAATGTCCTCACAGACCCACATATAATATAATGTCCTCACAGACCCACATATAATATAATATCCTCACAGACCCACATATAATATAATGTCCCCACAGACCCACATATAATGTAATGTCCCCACAGACCCACATATAATATAATGTCCTCACAGACCCACATATAATATAATGTCCCCACAGACCCACATATAATATAATGTCCTCACAGACCCACATATAATATAATGTCCCCACAGACCCACATATAATATAATGTCCTCACAGACCCACATATAATATAATGTCCTCACAGACCCACATATAATATAATGTCCTCACAGACCCACATATAATATAATGTCCCCACAGACCCACATATAATATAATGTCCTCACAGACCCACATATAATATAATGTCCTCACAGACCCACATATAATATAATGTCCCCACAGACCCACATATAATATAATGTCCCCACAGACCCACATATAATATAATGTCCTCACAGACCCACATAAAATATAATGTCCTCACAGACCCACATATAATATAATGTCCCACATATAATATAATGTCCCCACTGACCCACATATAATATAATGTCCCCACAGACCCACATATAATATAATATCCCCACAGACCCACATATAATATAATGTCCTCACAGACCCACATATAATATAATGTCCCACATATAATATAATGTCCCCACTGACCCACATATAATATAATGTCCCCACAGACCCACATATAATATAATGTCCTCACAGACCCACATATAATATAATGTCCTCACAGACCCACATATAATATAATGTCCCCACTGACCCACATATAATATAATGTCCTCACAGACCCACATATAATATAATGTCCCCACAGACCCACATATAATATAATGTCCTCACAGACCCACATATAATATAATGTCCTCACAGACCCACATATAATATAATGTCCTCACAGACCCACATATAATATAATGTCCCCACAGACCCACATATAATATAATGTCCTCACAGACCCACATATAATATAATGTCCCCACAGACCCACATATAATATAATGTCCTCACAGACCCACATATAATATAATGTCCTCACAGACCCACATATAATATAATGTCCTCACAGACCCACATATAATATAATGTCCCCACTGACCCACATATAATATAATGTCCCCACAGACCCACATATAATATAATGTCCTCACAGACCCACATATAATATAATGTCCCCACAGACCCACATATAATATAACGTCCTCACAGATCCACATATAATATAATGTCCTCACAGACCCACATATAATATAATGTCCTCACAGATCCACATATAATATAATGTCCTCACAGACCCACATATAATATAATGTCCTCACAGACCCACATATAATATAATGTCCTCACAGACCCACATATAATATAATGTCCTCACAGACCCACATATAATATAATGTCCTCACGGACCCACATATAATATAATGTCCCCACAGACCCACATATAATATAATGTTACCACAGCCCCACATATAATATAATGTCCTCACAGACCCACATATAATATAATGTCCCCACAGACCCACATATAATATAATGTCCTCACAGACCCACATATAATATAATGTCCTCACAGACCCACATATAATATAATGTCCCCACAGACCCACATATAATATAATGTCCTCACAGACCCACATATAATATAATGTCCTCACAGACCCACATATAATATAATGTCCTCACAGACCCACATATAATATAATGTCCCCACAGACCCACATATAATATAATGTCCTCACAGACCCACATATAATATAATGTCCTCACAGACCCACATATAATATAATGTCCCCACAGACCCACATATAATATAATGTCCTCACAGACCCACATATAATATAATGTCCTCACAGACCCACATATAATGTAATGTCCCCACAGACCCACATATAATATAATGTCCCCACAGACCCACATATAATATAATGTCCTCACAGACCCACATATAATATAATGTCCTCACAGACGCACATATAATATAATGTCCTCATAGACCCCACATATAATATAATGTCCTCACAGACCCACATATAATATAATGTCCTCACAGACCCACATATAATATAATGTCCCCACAGACCCACATATAATATAATGTCCTCACAGACCCACATATAATATAATGTCCTCACAGACCCACATATAATATAATGTCCTCACAGACCCACATATAATATAATGTCCTCACAGACCCACATATAATATAATGTCCTCACAGACCCACATATAATATAATGTCCTCACAGACCCACATATAATATAATGTCCTCACAGAGCCACATATAATATAATGTCCTCACAGACCCACATATAATATAATGTCCTCACAGACCCACATATAATATAATGTCCCCACAGACCCACATATAATATAATGTCCTCACAGACCCACATATAATATAATGTCCTCACAGACCCACATATAATATAATGTCCTCACAGACCCACATATAATATAATGTTCTCACAGACCCACATATAATATAATGTCCTCACAGACCCACATATAATATAATGTTCTCACAGACCCACATATAATATAATGTCCTCACAGACCCACATATAATATAATGTCCTCACAGACCCACATATAATATAATGTCCCCACAGACCCACATATAATATAATGTCCCCACAGACCCACATATAATATAATGTCCTCACAGACCCACATATAATATAATGTCCTCACAGACCCACATATAATATAATGTCCTCACAGACCCACATATAATATAATGTCCTCACAGACCCACATATAATATAATGTCCTCACAGACCCACATATAATATAATGTCCCCACAGACCCACATATAATATAATGTCCCCACAGACCCACATATAATATAATGTCCTCACAGACCCACATATAATATAATGTCACCACAGACCCACATATAATATAATGTCCTCACAGACCCACATATAATATAATGTCCTCACAGACCCACATATAATATAATGTCCTCACAGACCCACATATAATATAATGTCCCCACAGACCCACATATAATATAATGTCCCCACAGACCCACATATAGTATAATGTTCCCACAGACCCACATATAATATAATGTCCCCACAGACCCACATATAATATAATGTCCCCACAGACCCACATATAATATAATGTCCTCACAGACCCACATATAATATAATGTTCCCACAGACCCACATATAATATAATGTCCCCACAGACCCACATATAATATAATGTCCTCACAGACCCACATATAATATAATGTCCTCACAGACCCACATATAATATAATGTCCCCACAGACCCACATATAATATAATGTCCTCACAGACCCACATATAATATAATGTCCCCACAGACCCACATATAATATAATGTCCCCACAGACCCACATATAATATAATGTTCCCACAGACCCACATATAATATAATGTCCTCACAGACCCACATATAATATAATGTCCTCACAGACCCACATATAATATAATGTCCTCACAGACCCACATATAATATAATGTCCTCACAGACCCACATATAATATAATGTTCTCACAGACCCACATATAATATAATGTCCTCACAGACCCACATATAATATAATGTCCTCACAGACCCACATATAATATAATGTTCTCACAGACCCACATATAATATAATGTTCTCACAGACCCACATATAATATAATGTCCTCACAGACCCACATATAATATAATGTCCTCACAGACCCACATATAATATAATGTTCTCACAGACCCACATATAATAATGTCCCCACAGACCCACATATAATATAATGTCCCCACAGACCCACATATAATATTATGTCCCCACAGACCCACATATAATATAATATCCTCACAGACCCACATATAATATAATGTCCTCACAGACCCACATATAATATAATGTCCTCACGGACCCACATATAATATAATGTCCTCACAGATCCACATATAATATAATGTCCTCACAGACCCACATATAATATAATGTCCTCACAGACCCACATATAATATAATGTCCTCACAGACCCACATATAATATAATGTCTCACAGACCCACATATAATATAATGTCCTCACAGACCCACATATAATATAATGTCCTCACAGACCCACATATAATATAATGTTCTCACAGATCCACATATAATATAATGTCCTCACAGACCCACATATATAATGTCCTCACAGACCCACATATAATATAATGTCCTCACAGACCCACATATAATATAATGTTCCCACAGACCCACATATAATATAATGTCTCCACAGACCCACATATAATATAATGTCCTCACAGACCCACATATAATATAATGTCCTCACAGACCCACATATAATATAATGTCCTCACAGACCCACATATAATATAATGTCCTCACAGACCCACATATAATATAATGTCCCCACAGACCCACATATAATATAATGTCCCCACAGACCCACATATAATATAATGTCCCCACAGACCCACATATAATATAATGTCCCCACAGACCCCATATAATATAATGTCCTCACAGACCCACATATAATATAATGTCCTCACAGACCCACATATAATATAATGTTCTCACAGATCCACATATAATATAATGTCCTCACAGACCCACATATAATATAATGTCCTCACAGACCCACATATAATATAATGTCCTCACAGACCCACATATAATATAATGTCCTCACAGACCCACATATAATATAATGTCCTCACAGACCCACATATAATATAATGTCCTCACAGACCCACATATAATATAATGTCCTCACAGACCCACATATAATATAATATCCTCACAGACCCACATATAATATAATGTCCTCACAGACCCACATATAATATAATGTCCTCACAGACCCACATATAATATAATGTCCTCACAGACCCACATATAATATAATGTCCTCACAGACCCACATATAATATAATGTCCTCACAGACCCACATATAATATAATGTCCTCACAGGACCCACATATAATATAATGTCCCCACAGACCCACATATAATATAATGTCCTCACAGACCCACATATAATATAATGTCCTCACAGACCCACATATAATATAATGTCCTCACAGACCCACATATAATATAATGTCCCCACAGACCCACATATAATATAATGTCCTCACAGACCCACATATAATATAATGTCCTCACAGACCCACATATAATATAATGTCCTCACAGACCCACATATAATATAATGTCCTCACAGACCCACATATAATATAATGTCCTCACAGACCCACATATAATATAATGTCCTCACGGACCCACATATAATATAATGTCCCCACAGACCCACATATAATATAATGTCCTCACAGACCCACATATAATATAATGTCCTCACAGACCCACATATAATATAATATCCTCACAGACCCACATATAATATAATGTCCCCACAGACCCACATATAATGATAATGTCCCCACAGACCCACATATAATATAATGTCCTCACAGACCCACATATAATATAATGTCCTCACAGACCCACATATAATATAATGTCCTCACAGACCCACATATAATATAATGTCCCCACAGACCCACATATAATATAATGTCCTCACAGACCCACATATAATATAATGTCCTCACAGACCCACATATAATATAATGTCCTCACAGACCCACATATAATATAATGTCCCCACAGACCCACATATAATATAATGTCCTCACAGACCCACATATAATATAATGTCCTCACAGACCCACATATAATATAATGTCCCCACAGACCCACATATAATATAATGTCCCACAGACCCACATATAATATAATGTCCTCACAGACCCACATATAATATAATGTCCTCACAGACCCACATATAATGTAATGTCCCCACAGACCCACATATAATATAATGTCCTCACAGACCCACATATAATATAATGTCCTCACAGACCCACATATAATATAATGTCCTCACAGACCCACATATAATATAATGTCCTCACAGACCCACATATAATATAATGTCCTCACAGACCCACATATAATATAATGTCCTCACAGACCCACATATAATATAATGTCCCCACAGACCCACATATAATATAATGTCCTCACAGACCCACATATAATATAATGTCCTCACAGACCCACATATAATATAATGTCCTCACAGACCCACATATAATATAATGTCCTCACAGACCCACATATAATATAATGTCCTCACAGACCCACATATAATATAATGTCCTCACAGACCCACATATAATATAATGTCCTCACAGACCCACATATAATATAATGTCCTCACAGACCCACATATAATATAATGTCCTCACAGACCCACATATAATATAATGTCCTCACAGACCCACATATAATATAATGTCCTCACAGACCCACATATAATATAATGTCCTCACAGACCCACATATAATATAATGTCCTCACAGACCCACATATAATATAATGTCCTCACAGACCCACATATAATATAATGTCCTCACAGACCCACATATAATATAATGTTCTCACAGACCCACATATAATATAATGTCCTCACAGACCCACATATAATATAATGTCCTCACAGACCCACATATAATATAATGTCCCCACAGACCCACATATAATATAATGTCCCCACAGACCCACATATAATATAATGTCCTCACAGACCCACATATAATATAATGTCCTCACAGACCCACATATAATATAATGTCCTCACAGACCCACATATAATATAATGTCCTCACAGACCCACATATAATATAATGTCCTCACAGACCCACATATAATATAATGTCCCCACAGACCCACATATAATATAATGTCCTCACAGACCCACATATAATATAATGTCCTCACAGACCCACATATAATATAATGTCCTCACAGACCCACATATAATATAATGTCCTCACAGACCCACATATAATATAATGTCCTCACAGACCCACATATAATATAATGTCCTCACAGACCCACATATAATATAATGTCCTCACAGACCCACATATAATATAATGTCCTCACAGACCCACATATAATATAATGTCCTCACAGACCCACATATAATATAATGTCCTCACAGACCCACATATAATATAATGTCCTCACAGACCCACATATAATATAATGTCCTCACAGACCCACATATAATATAATGTCCTCACAGACCCACATATAATATAATGTCCTCACAGACCCACATATAATATAATGTCCTCACAGACCCACATATAATATAATGTCCTCACAGACCCACATATAATATAATGTCCTCACAGACCCACATATAATATAATGTCCTCACAGACCCACATATAATATAATGTCCTCACAGACCCACATATAATATAATGTCCTCACAGACCCACATATAATATAATGTCCCCACAGACCCACATATAATATAATGTCCTCACAGACCCACATATAATATAATGTCCTCACAGACCCACATATAATATAATGTCCTCACAGACCCACATATAATATAATGTCCTCACAGACCCACATATAATATAATGTCCTCACAGACCCACATATAATATAATGTCCTCACAGACCCACATATAATATAATGTCCTCACAGACCCACATATAATATAATGTCCTCACAGACCCACATATAATATAATGTCCCCACAGACCCACATATAATATAATGTCCTCCACAGACCCACATATAATATAATGTCCTCACAGACCCAC
The DNA here is from genome assembly GCF_046119375.1 of Phyllobates terribilis. Lineage (NCBI taxonomy): Eukaryota > Metazoa > Chordata > Amphibia > Anura > Dendrobatidae > Phyllobates > Phyllobates terribilis. The sequence goes on along the minus strand of NW_027364089.1, from coordinate 2,698 downwards.
ATATAATATAATGTCCTCACAGACCCACATATAATATAATGTCCTCACAGACCCACATATAATATAATGTCCTCACAGACCCACATATAATATAATGTCCTCACAGACCCACATATAATATAATGTCCTCACAGACCCACATATAATATAATGTCTCACAGACCCACATATAATATAATGTCCTCACAGACCCACATATAATATAATGTCCTCACAGACCCACATATAATATAATGTCCTCACAGACCCACATATAATATAATGTCCTCACAGACCCACATATAATATAATGTCCTCACAGACCCACATATAATATAATGTCCTCACAGACCCACATATAATATAATGTCCTCACAGACCCACATATAATATAATGTCCTCACAGACCCACATATAATATAATGTCCTCACAGACCCACATATAATATAATGTCCTCACAGACCCACATATAATATAATGTCCTCACAGACCCACATATAATATAATGTCCTCACAGACCCACATATAATATAATGTCCTCACAGACCCACATATAATATAATGTCCTCACAGACCCACATATAATATAATGTCCTCACAGACCCACATATAATATAATGTCCTCACAGACCCACATATAATATAATGTCCTCACAGACCCACATATAATATAATGTCCTCACAGACCCACATATAATATAATGTCCTCACAGACCCACATATAATATAATGTCCTCACAGACCCACATATAATATAATGTCCTCACAGACCCACATATAATATAATGTCCTCACAGACCCACATATAATATAATGTCCTCACAGACCCACATATAATATAATGTCCTCACAGACCCACATATAATATAATGTCCTCACAGACCCACATATAATATAATGTCCTCACAGACCCACATATAATATAATGTCCTCACAGACCCACATATAATATAATGTCCTCACAGACCCACATATAATATAATGTCCTCACAGACCCACATATAATATAATGTCCTCACAGACCCACATATAATATAATGTCCTCACAGACCCACATATAATATAATGTCCTCACAGACCCACATATAATATAATGTCCTCACAGACCCACATATAATATAATGTCCTCACAGACCCACATATAATATAATGTCCTCACAGACCCACATATAATATAATGTCCTCACAGACCCACATATAATATAATGTCCTCACAGACCCACATATAATATAATGTCCTCACAGACCCACATATAATATAATGTCCTCACAGACCCACATATAATATAATGTCCTCACAGACCCACATATAATATAATGTCCTCACAGACCCACATATAATATAATGTCCTCACAGACCCACATATAATATAATGTCCTCACAGACCCACATATAATATAATGTCCTCACAGACCCACATATAATATAATGTCCTCACAGACCCACATATAATATAATGTCCTCACAGACCCACATATAATATAATGTCCTCACAGACCCACATATAATATAATGTCCTCACAGACCCACATATAATATAATGTCCTCACAGACCCACATATAATATAATGTCCTCACAGACCCACATATAATATAATGTCCTCACAGACCCACATATAATATAATGTCCTCACAGACCCACATATAATATAATGTCCTCACAGACCCACATATAATATAATGTCTCACAGACCCACATATAATATAATGTCCCCACAGACCCACATATAATATAATGTCCTCACAGACCCACATATAATATAATGTCCTCACAGACCCACATATAATATAATGTCCTCACAGACCCACATATAATATAATGTCCTCACAGACCCACATATAATATAATGTCCTCACAGACCCACATATAATATAATGTTCTCACAGACCCACATATAATATAATGTCCTCACAGACCCACATATAATATAATGTCCTCACAGACCCACATATAATATAATGTCCTCACAGACCCACATATAATATAATGTCCTCACAGACCCACATATAATATAATGTCCTCACAGACCCACATAATATAATGTCCTCACAGACCCACATATAATATAATGTCCTCACAGACCCACATATAATATAATGTTCTCACAGACCCACATATAATATAATGTCCTCACAGACCCACATATAATATAATGTCCTCACAGACCCACATATAATATAATGTCCTCACAGACCCACATATAATATAATGTCCCCACAGACCCACATATAATATAATGTCCTCACAGACCCACATATAATATAATGTCCTCACAGACCCACATATAATATAATGTCCTCACAGACCCACATATAATATAATGTCCTCACAGACCCACATATAATATAATGTCCTCACAGACCCACATATAATATAATGTCCTCACAGACCCACATATAATATAATGTCCTCACAGACCCACATATAATATAATGTCCTCACAGACCCACATATAATATAATGTCCTCACAGACCCACATATAATATAATGTCCTCACAGACCCACATATAATATAATGTCCTCACAGACCCACATATAATATAATGTCCTCACAGACCCACATATAATATAATGTCCTCACAGACCCACATATAATATAATGTCCTCACAGACCCACATATAATATAATGTCCCCACAGACCCACATATAATATAATGTCCTCACAGGACCCACATATAATATAATGTCCTCACAGACCCACTATAAATATAAGT